>NC_090648.1:249776997-250144076 GCF_040937935.1 Hyperolius riggenbachi | reverse complement strand
GAAACACAAATCAATTTCCTCGATTTAACAATTAAAATTGTTGACAAAGGAAAGATAGAAACGGGTATCTTCCACAAACCCACGGCAACCAACTCTTTGTTGAAGTGGGATAGCTCTCATCCTAGATCATTGAGAAGCAGTACACCGATTGGCCAATTCTTTCTAGCACGGGGAAACTGCTCGAATGAGGAAACCTTTGAAAATGAATGCATACTGCTGACAGATAGATTTAAACAAAGAGGTTTCCCAGATGCAGTTTTAGAGAAGGCATATGCACGTGCTAAAAACACCCCAAGTCAAAGTACCCTTGTCAAAGGCCCTACAAGCAGATCTGGTGACTACACACCTGATCTGTCAAAACGTGCACCACCGCGCCTTATAGATACATTTACGGAGCATTCACATACGGTATTTGAAATTATCAAACACTATTGGCCCATACTGACTAAAGACAAGGATCTGTCCAGGCTACTAACCCCTCACCCTTCTATCACATATAGAAGGGCATCCAACTTACAAGATATTTTGGTCTACAGCACTTATCCCAAAATCCCTGAACATACTAGCACTTGGCTACCTATGAAACCAAATGGCTCTTTTCACTGTGGAAAATGCAAGGCATGCAAGTATATGCCTACCGTTAAGAGCTTTACTGCCCCTACTAATGGCAGAAATTTTGAAATACGGTCATTTATCACCTGCAACACAAGGGCTGTTGTGTATGCAGCAAGATGTGAATGTGATTTGCTATACATAGGAAAGACAACTCGAGCATTAAAAGAACGGGTGCTAGAGCATATAGGGGATATAAAACATAGAAATGACACACCTGTGGGCAGACACATGAATCAAGTGCACCCCCAGTCGAGATTTGACATCAAGTTCTGGGGAGTACAGGAATGGAAAAAAGGTATCAGAGGTGGCAATCTGGACAAAAAACTAACCCAGATCGAATCCCAGTGGATATTTCGTCTGAATACGATTGCCCCAAATGGATTGAACGAGGACTTCAATCTCGCCTGTTTTCTATAACCACCATCTGGCTGACTAACCTCAAACATATATATTCATGTGTACTTATGAATAGGGATCCTCTAATTATTTGCTTTATTGGTATCAACTTTCCGCTGGATGTTGCATATTGTCAAGATGTGCCTATCAATACAGGTGTTATAATGTACAGATTACCAGCACCAATAATGTTTAGACACACTTTGTACCAGCAATGCATTTATCTTATGCGTTTTGATTGATGTTACCTGTGTGTTTCATCACTATACCATGCGACTGTTTGGTCGCATCAGATTGCCGCCTAGATACGGTAGTACATGGAGATTTACACATGGAAACACCCCTATGTGACCCTCTCATTATGTTATTGGATCACTATTGTAATGGGGTGACTTGTAATGGGTATGACTTTTATGCGGAGCGTGCTTTATGGCGTATAGTGTTATGCATGCTCCCTATGTCTCCTCTCCTTATGTATGTACTCCCCGAACGATCGGGGCACTTTCCCATGGTGACTGATGCGGCCAATGGTACGCATACACATGTGGGTCTATGCGTACTCTGGGACATACTTAGACGCGACTACGCATTAGTAGTTTACCAGCATTCGACATGGGCTTACGTCAGCGTAGCCGGAGCGTCCCATCACTATGACAACGTGATGGCCGGATGTTGCGTAGCGGTAACCGGAAGTACCGTGATGTCACATACCTTGCCGCCAGAGCGGCGGTTTGGAAGAAGATTACGGGGCACAGACATGATCCCCAGCGGGGATAATACCTGAGGGTCCTCTACCACGGAACAGGTATCCCATACGTGTCTGACACACCCACGGGTGTGACTGTTCATCATCCACCAGTATTTAATTCCGCAGCGAACAGGGTGCTACAGCTCTGACTTGGCCTATTGGCTCGGGGAAACTTTGCTGGTGGGGGGTGCACTTTGTATTTTCATTGTAAATATGTACAGCAACTTTGATAAAGCCGTTGGGTGAAACATGTCAGTTTTCATATTACAAGCACCATGTAAATAGCACTTGCACTGAAATTTATCCCCAGCTCTATTAGGTGACAGGACGTGCCTCCATTCTTACTTGTATGGTCATTTGCACAATCAGGCATAGACCAATTACAAGTGGCACAAGGGTCGCCTATTTCATCTCAAGGTGACATTTTTTAAGTGGAATAGCTACACCACACTGTGGGCATCACAGTGTTGGGGGATAAGCAAAGACCTCCACTAAAAGTTTTAATCTGCATAATTATTGACGTATTGCGCCTTGAATCAAGTATCACTTATCTGTGTACTTTTATTGACCTACTATAGTTTTATTCCAATGAGTGACTAACTCTGTTGATATACCCAGAGGGTTTGTCCTGAAGGGCTTCAATTTTCCCTGGTATACTGTCTCGGAGAGTGTGTGTGTTCAAGCCCCTGGATCACAAAGAGGCTTCCATCCATGTTGATAAATATTTAACTTTTCTTCTTTTTTTCACAGGTTAGCTTTAAACTATACCATTAACACTTTTATTCTCCATAGGTATTTACATAGCAGTATTGTGTTAATGTTTACTATTCCAGTTATTTGATAGTATTTTCTGCACAATTGCTTTTGCTGTGCATTAAATTATTCTTCCTTCAGTTAGTGAGATATACACCATACGTGGCAACCTCCTGTGCACCGGCTGTAAAAAGTAGAGCGTATCAGAACACCTGCTGCTATACTGATAACTCCTTCCCTCCACACTGGATGAGCAGGACACGGCTCTGCTGGCTGACCCAGCATCCTTGTGATGATCTATAAGTCAGAGCATCAGCTATGACACTTCTAATTACTTGTACTCTGCTGTGGTCTGTTTGGGAAGTCTTTGTAGAGCAGCATTCCTCAGCATTATACCTATAAATACACGGACTGGATAGGAAACACTTACAGCTAAAAAACACCAACTGCTATCTCATTTTCATTCTATAATAACTAATCAGCTAGAAATATGGTCACTGTTCTTCAGGTTCAGTAACAATCACTTTTAAGCTTTCATCTTGTTTTTTGTAGCCACAACAGTAAAAGGTGATTATTGCTTGACTGGTAGGTGTTCAGGGAAAAACAATCCTGTCTGAGAATTCCTGTGACTGTAATAACTAAGGGAAAATGAAGTAACTATTGATAATAGTGTTAGTTTCTTTTAATACCTTTAGATTCTCCTTAAAATGTAGACCACAAACAAAAGCATTGGCCTGAGTACATGTTTATGCCTATGTTGTAGATCTGAATGACAAGTACTGTACACACCTTAGACCTCAGGGATCACATGCAATTAACTTTTTTCTCGTGTGTTTTCTACGACTACAAGGAGATAATTTTTCATCTTGGATTTATAATAACTTTTCAGCACTTTGCAATGGAAAAAGTACCAAAAAGTAGGTAAAGAAGTACCATGAAAATTATTTATTTTTTTGCTTGCTGGTGGTTCAAAAGGCATTTTATTGACAAGTTTGGAACTATCATCTAGGAGAAAACTCAGGAAAAAAAAGTTAATTGCATATTGGCCCTGATTTTCATCATTTAATTTGTGATCATGTTGTATGGCTATCCTAACCTTGTACATATGCTAGATGGTCCTTTGCCTGCTGAGAATGTAGAAAGTTTACAGCAGCCCCCAAACCCTCCCCGATGGGTTCTTTGAATCTTCATGGCCAAACACTGGATGAGCATTATTGTGCTTCCTTCTCACCCCTCCCCTCCAGGAGGTACTGTGCCATTGGCCCTCTTCCACATCTATGGTAACAAAAGTTGTTCTTGGCCTATAGACTATTTTTTTTTTCGGTACAAACCTCAGCCAGGATCTGTGAGCATGTACACACATTAAATGTGTACAGCGATCCTCTGATGTGGTCTTCTCAATGGAATGCTGGAAATAATACCCAACTGCAACCACTGTTTCCACTTGCAACTCGTTTCTGCCCCCCTCTTGCTCATTCTCCCCCTATCCCTTTCCACAGTAAAGAACAGGCTGCTTAGCAAACAGCCAGGAATCGTATCTGTATGGGAATCAGTCACTTAAAACTATTGTTGAGTAACCCTGAGATAGGGAGGGAGAGAAAAATTATACATACCTGTGCCTTCCTCCTGGCTGATTGCTCCCTCACTGTTCTCCTCTGCTGCCTGGATCATATGGAATCTGACCCTGAAAGTCCACCGGTCTGGGGTGTTCTGCACATGCGCGGCCTGGGCCCCGTGCACGCTTCCGGGCCTGCACAGTACTACCCAATGACGTGAGCGCGCATGAACACCTGAGACTGTTAACAGGGTATCCAGCGCTGGAACCTGGGGCCCTGTAGGACCCAGAGCATTCCCTCTCCTTAGGTGAGTATCTGTTTTTTTTATTATTATTATTTACGCTTCAGACTTCCTTTAAGTTATCTATGGAAGAAAGCAGAAGCTGTAGAATGATTTGAGCCTGTCTTTTGTTTCTTTTCTCTTTTGTTAATTTGATCAAGAATGTTCTGCCCATAGATATGACACTGTCTCTGAAAACTGCCTGGTACAGTCAACTTCTGTCATCTTGTGTCTATGGACACCAGGCTAGCGAGTCATTCTCACCTAGAACAGTCTTTACCAGCATTACCCACTGATTTGTGGCTGTCATTTGCACATAAGGACATGAATAAATAATTTAAGAAACCACATAAATCTAATTACTGAAAAAAATACACAGACTTTGTACTTTATTTTGACCTTCACCTTTCTAAAACAGGATACCCTCTAAATCGCTCCATAAATCTTTTTTGACTTGCGCTAACATAAGGAATCAGTTTAGTTTTTACCTGCAATTTTTTCAGATCAAACACTAAGTGGACACAAGCAGTGAGCATTTTCCCAGACACTGCTCATTGCAGAACATCTGGGGTTAATTGTGACCAACCAAAATGACAGTCATAGAAAATATGTACGTTATTTGGATGATGCAAATGTTCCCTTAAATGCAAACTAAATAAACAAAGGCAATCAGTAAATTTAATAGAAGGGGGATAATGAGAAGCAGGTGAGGACATGAGGGTAGAGCACATGGAGCAGAACTTAGCCAGTGGTCATTATTGTAAGCCGGAACACACAGCAGGGCTGGGGCACTCTAGCAAGGGTGTACAGCAATTACAGAGGACAGCCAGGCCTTTGTGAAAAAAATAGCAATGCGTTTTTCCCTCTCTTGGCAAAATGACTTTATCTCCATTTCCACTGAATGGACTTTAATTTATTTATGCTTTCTGAAACCTCACTGCAGGTTATATAACAAATGCACAGCTGCCAGTGTTTTGAAAAACCACATAATTTCTTTCTTTCCTGATGCAACAACTTGTGTGATCTATAATTTGTGGCCACAGACTTGGACCTCCAGTGGTCTCTGGAGACCTCTGTGGTTGTCACCAGTTTAGAGATCACTCGAATATTTATGTTTTTTGGCTAGTGGTGCAAGGTATTGTAAAGACTGTGCGAGCTCACTGTCTAGTGGTTTGAATCAACAATACACAGTTATGTGCCCCTTTGGCATACATTATTTATTTCTTATTTCTGCAAACACGCATTGAAAAAAAAATACTAAGGAGCATTAAATGTAAAGAGCATTCAGTCCTTCCCATTTCTCAAATACAATGTAATGTCCTAAGACCCATCCCATGCTGCATACCCTTTTCACTAATTTAAGCTTGTTCATTTGTTTTCAGATATAGCTTAAAGGATACCCTATTCTTACTTGTTCCTCCTTGCTCCACCCAGTCCCAGTAATCACTCCTTGAAAAATGTACATTTCACTAAAATCACATGTTCAGAGAGGAAGAGGCAAGCTTGCCCTAGTACTCCCTCCTATCCTGTTCTGCTTCCAGCAGCCCAGTGTATTGGCTTCATCTTAATCCTGCTTCCAGCAGCCCAGTGCATTCAGCTTCATCTTGGTCCTTCTTCCAGCAGTCCAGTGCATTCAGCTTCATCCTGATCCTTCTTCCAGCTGCCTAGTGCATTGGCTTCATCTTGATCCTGCTTCCAGCAGCCCAGAGCATTGGCTTCATCTTGATCCTGCTTCCAGCAGCCCAGTGCATTGGCTTCATCTTAATCCTGCTTCCAGCAGCCCAGTGCATTCAGCTTCATCTTGGTCCTTCTTCCAGCAGCCTAGTGCATTCAGCTTCATCTTGATCCTGCTTCCAGCAACCCCATGCATTGGCTTCATCTTGATCCTGCTTCCAGCAACCCCATGCATTGGCTTCATCTTGATCATGCTTCCAGCAGCCCAGTGCATTGGCTTCATCTTGATCCTGCTTCCAGGAGCCCAGTGCATTGGATTCATCTGGCAGATGTGTGCAATCAGCTGTGAATTATGTCAACAACACCCTTGGTAGTCCTGAACCTACTTGTTGTATTCTTACTTTTCAACTCTGTCCTTAGTCAACTATTACCTGTAGGTCCATATTCACAGATCTCCTTAGTGGCATAGAGGGTCCACTACCTGGATGGCAATGATACTAATAATACTTACCTACTGGGCAGGGGAGGGGATCCCCACTAATCATTACCTCCAGTGCTATGCCAAGATGACCTGACATCAGGCCCAACAACTTTTTAACAGTCACCTTTATGATTCTTGTATCAAACAATTGTATACATCCCATCAATCTTTTCTTGTTAACTGTAAATAGTTATATGGCTTCCCAGTGGCGTAGCTGAGAAGCTGTGGGCTCCGGTGCAAGTTTAGCATTGGGGCCCCCCAAGCACTCTATACATAACAGTTGATACAGCGCACCAAAACCAATCAAGGACAACCACAGTGTCAGAGGTGCAAGAAGGGGATGGTAAACTGTGTGCTAATGATCACTACTATTCAAATCAATTATATAAGTGAATTTTATTAGCACAGTACCAATAAAGAGCTAATACTGTGTTTGAGGGGTGGGCCCCTAGGGGCCCCGATGCAGTGCCTACCTCTGCACCCCCTATTGCTATGCCACTGTGGTTGACTTCATTGAGTGAGTTGTGCGCCCCGTCCTACACTGCGCCCTGAGGCTGGAGCCTCTCTTGCCTCTGCCTCGGCCCAGCCCTGGTGCACAGTGTTGCCCGTTACTCATGTATAAGTCGACCCCTATACTTTTATGAAGTGAATCAGACCTAAATTTCTAGACTTACACTCGAGTATATATAGTATTCAAGATAATTTTCACTGAACTTTTCCATCTACATTTGCCACTGTTTCCATTGCAAAGTGCTGAAAAGTTATTTTAAATTGAAGATAAAAAAATATCTCCATGAAAAAAAGGAGAAAACTTTGGAGAAAAAGTGAATTGCATATGGCCCATGTGTGAAATTAGCCTCAATGTTACCATATTACCATAATTTTTTCCAGATTCCATAGTATTAGGATAAAATGTGTTGCCAAGACTAGCATACATAAACCGTTACATAGTATAGGATACATGGAGTGCTGCCAGGCTGTCCAAGCACTGCATGCCTTTTATGCAGTGCACATGTCCCTACTACCGCTGCATGTATTGGTTGCTGGGGAAATTCCTTGATATTTCCACAATAAATCCTGTAGGCTTTCTTGTTTGTCTCTTCCTTTGTTTGCAGAGTTTTCACATTTAGTGTGTACAAAGCTAGTATAATGGAAGCGGTGTTTCCCTGTGACCTTCCTCTTAGCTTTTAGCTTGCTGTTCTTTTTCATTTATTTTGTTCTGTTGACTAATGATGTAATTAGACGTGGGAAACCGCAATGGTTAATATAATGTAATTAACACCTACAGGGAGCTAAAGTATCATATTTCTCATCCATTCCTTGATGTATTTATTGCCCTGATTTGGGTTTTACATTCCTGTTATATTTAGCCGGGCAAATTTCATTACCTGCAGTATTTGTTTGTACAGCGACAGACGATACGTAGCTCTATCAGCACAAAGAAAGGTGTTGTTAAATCAGGCAATTGAAATAATTAGCTGGCGCACATTTAATTAGCATATTTGCAGTAATTTGTTAAATGAGTTTAATAAATGTCTGCCAGTTCTTTACATTCCCCCTAAATATCCTGTATGCTGATAAACATACAGTAGTGGGGCAGATTTATCAAGGTATGTACAGATAAATTTGGAGGAAAGTGGAGCAGTTATCCACAGCAACCTATCAGATTTCAGCTAATGATGTAAACAAGGTGTCTGGTTGTTGAGGAAACTGCTAAGCTCTTGCTCCTTCTTTGCACCTGCATATATATATAATTGTACACTTGTACTGTGCTGACGTTCTTCCACAGTGGCTTATAAAAAAGACTTAACAAGCTGTGTACACATTTTAAATTAAAAAAAGGACAGTTTGTGATCATTTCAGGTGGCACTTTAGAAGAAATCAGAGCAGGATCATCAACCTAGGCAGGTGCTTGGGGCCTAGTGGGTGTCAAGGCGCCCACCTGCCACCTTCTGTCACCTCTTTCCACTTCAGCTTACCAAAAGGACGACAAGGGGGCTTCAAATCTACTACCTTGCCTAGGGCCTCATTATATTTTGATCTATTTTTGGATGCAATCACTGAGTAAGCTGTTCTGTTCTATGAAGAAGGGAAGAGGGAGAATGAACAAGAGGCACCCTGCTGCAGGAAACTCAATGTGGTAGAACAACAGAGGTCATTCACAGAGGTGTAAATATATGGGGAGTTTTCATCTCAATCTAATAATGAGAAGATCTTATAACCCCCTGCTTTGTTCTAATTGGTGTCAGAAGTCAGACATGAGATAATTGTAATGGCATGTAGGTTTCCTGTGGCCTTCAGAGTTTGTTTAGTTTTGTTTTTTGTTTAGTGCATAGTCCAAAAAGAGCCAGTTTGTTACTTTGTGTTTCATCCCATGTGTCATCCACACAACTGAATCGTCTAATGTATCAGCACACCAATCTTCAATCAAACACGCTCTTTATTGAGCCATATGTTTCCACAAGAGTTTAACTGCAACTGAACCAGTGATTAGGTGTCCTTAACTTGAATTATTATTTTTATTATTATTGATGTATAATGTTCAGTGTGGCTGTGTTTCTATCTGTGGACATTATCTGATTGAAGTAAATGATGTTCAGGCAAAGAACCAAGTAGGATAATATCTGGTCTGGTGTAAGTTTATGTCAGCTTTTCTAGGTGGTATCTAATTTAAAAATTTTCTCTACAATTTCAATTGACTTTGCAGTAGGGAACCATATAAAAAGGAAAGTGACCTCACAGAACACCAATGTCACATCTGCCCCCTGGTGTTAAGAATTTAATAATGTATTAAGGTTAACTATATGATACTATATTAAATGTATTATACTATGTAATATATAATACAATGTGATTAACTAAGGTTGCGAGAATCATATAGCCAGATATCTGGTGACAATATATATATATATATATATATATATATATATATATATATATATATATATATATATATATATATATATATATATATATATATATATATATATATATAAACATATGTAACACAGTCCAGCCTGAAACCTTGTATTTATCTGAGACATATGTAAGCGCTTTGAGTCCTATGGGAGAAAAGCGCTTTACAAATGTCATTGTATTGTATATATGTCATCAAGTTCATGCTGCTGACAGCAGCGTCAAGGAGGAGATCTCCCATGCTAACCCTTCTCTTACTTAAAGTGAACCTCCGGACTAAAAATCTACTCCGCAGAACTGAAAAGGCTTGGTGTTTCTTTAACAGTTTCACAGCATCAGAACTTTGTTTTTCTTACCAAAGCATCATTTTTAGCTGCATTTTTAGCTAAGCTCCACCCATCAAAGAAAAAAAGCCCGGGCTTTTTTTCCCTGATGCTGTGCAGAGCATGATGGGATTTCCTATGTTGTTATACACATTGCCTAGCAACTGGGAGAGGTGCTCAGGACACAGGGCAGTTGGAACTGTGTCTCATGTCCCTGTCACCTCCTTTCAACCAAAAAGATGGTTGCCATCATGAAATCAAACATTTGCCTGTTCTTTTAAAACGGGGTGGGTAAGAGATTATATTACCTATCTATTTTAATTAACATAACTAATGTAACTTAATGACAGTATGTTTGTTTAGGCTGGAGTTCCTCTTTAAAGCCCACTCCAATGTTGTACACACCAGCATAAATAAATTTAGCGATGATTGGGTACCTTTTTTTGAGACAACCTGCAGCTCATTTTGTTGTTACAGAAAAGACACAAGACACAATATTTATATTGTGCTTTTCTCCTGGCGGACTCAAAGCGCCAGAGCTGCAGCCACTAGGACATGCTCTATGGGCAATAGCATTGTTAAGGAGTCTTGCCTAAGGTCTCGTACTGAATGCCTTCTGGCTTAGGGTCCATTCACACTTTAGCGGGAATCGCGTGATTCCCGCTCATTGCAAACCGCTAGCAGTTTTTAAAAACTGCTAGCACATGTAACACTATGGCAATGTTCTCACTGCCGCGTTTGCTGAGATTCAGGAGCGATCGCAATTAGCATGTATAGAACTGCTAATCGCCACTGCTCCCAAACTGCTACAGTGTCCAGTGATTTTTATGCGTTAAGGCCTGAAACACACCAGAGGAGTTTTTCTGAGCGTTTTGAGTTTTTAAATCGGCTGCTAATGTTATTCTATGTGTCTGTGCACACTGGAGCAATGAGGTTTTGTAAAAAAAAACCATAGCATTACATTGGGAAGAGCTTTTAGAGGTTTCAAAACCTCTTCCCAATGTAATGCTATGGGGTTTTTTACAAAACCTCTTCACTCCAGTGTGCACAGACACATAGGATAACATTAGCAGCAGATTTAAAAACTCAAAACGCTCAGAAAAACTCCTCTGGTGTGTTTCAGGCCTTATTGCGGGAACGGGCCCTAACTGAACTGGAAAAGCCAAAATTTGAACCCTGGTCTCCTGTGGCAGAGGCAGAGCCCTTAACCAGTACAATATCCAGCCACTGCACACAAAAGAATGTTCAGACCAGATGCAAATCTTTATTTCATCACTATTGTTCCCTTCAAATAAGCCAGTTTAGTGAGCCTACATTCATAGGATAAATATGTAGCACCCTGGTGACCTGTAGGTGTGTGTTGCTGCTGGAACCCAATCAAATATCTTTCAGTGCTTTGTCTCCATACACAGCACCAGCATTTACATGGGGGCACTGGGGCAGTTGCCCAGGGCCCCACACCCAGCTAACAGACCCTCCAGTAGTTCCCTTGACAGTTGACAGTGCTCGCCCAGGGCCCCTGCCGAGTATTAGCAGCAGCAGGGGGGCTCTGGAGAGGAAGTCGGTGCAAGTCTGGGAGCCACATATAATTTTTGCCCATGACCCCACTTTTACTAGAACTGGCCCTGTCCATAGATCCAGCCATCACTTGCAATTCTCTGCCAAATCTCTTCAGATAGTACACAGATTCCTTGTTGGTGACACACTGCTGCCCTGTCCCTACTGTATGTTACAAAATAAGTTTAATAATAATTTATAAATCTAATCTGTGCAGGATAAGCTTTATTGCAAAACCCGAGGTTTGCAGCATGATAACAATGCATACTCCATATTATAGAAATTAAAATATTCAATCAGTCCATAAAACTGAGAAAAGATTGACCTACAATTGTGCTGTAGCAATAATAGTACAGCTCATATTTCCTGAGTTTAGACCCAAATGGAGTGCCATAAGGATTTATTACTTGGAAATGTAATTTATTTTACATTGCATTGTGTTTAAAATTGTTGGGAAAAGTTAGGCTTCTAATCAACTGGAAAGCAGCATGCTGAAGTAATGCCATATGCTAATGAATTGCTTTTTTCCCATGCAGCACCTCAGAGTTCACAGCTTGGTGACCCCTCCAGGTAAAGATATTCATTACACCTCAAGGCTTGACATTTGTTATAATAGCCTGTCAGATGCTTAGAGATGCAAATGAAGTCTGCTGTGGTTATGTCTTCTAGGTTTAGACATCATGTTACACAGATCGGCCAATAGCATTGAATAGCCTATCTATACATATTATCAGTGAATCATGCCCCACAATAAACGGATGTATAATGAGCATGGCTTATGTAATGAGGCCAGAGCAATGCAATGTTACTGCTGCCTGCTTTGGATCCTGTAGCTAACCCAGAAGTAAGAGAGTCATTTGCGGAGGTTACACAACAAAAGCATCTGAGAAGTGCACTTTTTGCCTGAACCACTTTACGGCTGACCAGAGGCAGAGCTTTATCTTGCATTTAATTGCCTGCTATCCTCAAGCCTCACTTCACTGCAATTCATATAGACAGCTATTAGGTCTGAATAACAAAAAATAAATGCTTTTAGATGCATCCACATTTACTTTTAGTTTTATTTCTAATACAAATATAGTTATACTTTTACAGACTTTTAGGTCTTGTTCACATCTACAATAGAAATCGCTGATGCCAGCGGTTTTTGATTTTTTGCGCAATACTTGTAGTGCCACCCGGCGCTTACCTTACTGATGAGATTTTTATAAAACACTTTTCCAAGTGCTTTTGCAGAGCGATTCTGTTTTTTCATTTACTGACATCAGTCAGGGAGTGAAGTCTTTCAGACGGAAATGGATACAATGTATTTATTCATAAAAGCGCTGGGGAAATCACTATACAAAGCAGTTTTTCAAGCGATTTGCGATTTCCCTATACCTTCCATTGAGGCAAATCGTCCCAAAAATGGTACAGGCAGCGCTTTTCTGAGCGGATCGGAATCGAACCGCTCAGATGTGAACTCTCTCATAGGGAATCAATGCACAAGCGTTTTTAGGGCGATTTTGAAAATCACCGGCGCTTCAAAAAAGCCAAAAACGCCCTTAGTGTAAACAAGCCCTTACACATGTAATTGTGGCAACATATTTAGTCCTATCAAGTCTTTGCTAACTGAGAGTTCTGAAGCCAGTACAATCTATACCTGGTCTCCAAGAATGCTGAGGGGGTCAAATTTCTCATAGCTAATCAGCCTAGGCTAAACATCACTGGGAGGGCAGGGCGTTATTCAATATACAGCAATATATAGACGTAGGAAGTGTTTCTGATGCTGAAACCAGGAAATTACCATAAAAGTCGGTGCTGGGTGTCCTGAATAATTTACTGCATTCTACTACGTTTCACTGCGGTGCCTCTTTATTTCCACAAGGGGCCCGCTATCATTATCCGCTTCCTTATTGCTATACCCTGCATAACTCTCAGGTTTATTCCAGGGCAGCCAGATATCCAAAAATCTCCCCTTATCAGGTGAATAGAGCAACCGCCTCACTATCAGGAAGAGAAATGTCCGAGGGGGCACAGTTCTCTTTTACCTCCAAATGTTAAGTGGCTGCCTATCAACCAGTATTCATGATATAGGCAATACATTTTTACACTTTCTATCCTATTACATATAGCAACCACATTATTTCACCACATCTGGCTTACATTGTGTCTCTTCTGTGTATATTTCCAGTGTCTACAATTCTTTGATAATAATATTCATATTGTGAAAGACATAATGATAACTAAATTGTGCCCCTCAAAAGATGGACCTTGAGCCTTGTACACATGTATGAGTACTGCTGCTCGGCAGGGATCAGGACCAATACTTTAGGCGACAGTTCAAGGCAAGCTGCTGTACAGTACAGATACGTCACTAGCCTGGAGGCTGCAGTGGGAAGACGTGCAGTACATGAACGAGCAGCTCGGTGCAGGAGGAATAAGTGATCAGGGGCTGCTAGGGTGATGCTAAATATTCAGCATGGTGCACAGATGCTAGATTCATCTCTGAGGTGATCTTTACTATCCACTACAGCCTAGCTGTGTATGGAACTTTAAACTATAATAGGGACATTAAACTGAGTATGGTAGGGATTAGATTGTGAGCTCTTCTGACGGACACTAAAGACCCATACCCACGACGCAATTTTTCCCAAACAATTTTTAGAGAGAAATGTTTTTTTCAGCGATATTGCGCAACATTGTTTAACAAAAATGTGTTAAACAATGTTTTATGACGCACGCCACCCGTGGCAATTGTTCATTTTTGAATGACCGACATGCTGGGTTAAGTCAGAGGATCGTTCCGATCCTCATTGACTTTCATGGGTTTTGCTGTGATCTTCTAGTTAGGCTGGGGGAAAATGACACTTGCTAATTCATTAAGGCGGATCGAGGAACGATCGCTCTTCGGCAGAGATTCCCGATCCATCTAGCCGTGATCTGCATGTGTGTACTTAGCTTTAGTGTCATAACTCTGGACTCTGTAAAGATTGCAGAAGATGTCACTGCTATATAAATACACAATGATAATTATAAAGTGTCCAGTTTCAAAGCAAACACGTGCATGCAATCTGCCTCTGCAATAGGAATGAGACCCTCATGTACTCCTTGCCGGATTAGTCCACATGAATCCATCACTGATTTTCATGTTTCACCGTCTCAGGAATGTGTTACTGCGTTAAATGACCAGTAAAGACTGTTCCACACCCAGAAGTGGAACATTACAAAAAAGCAATGAATATAAAACAGACCAATGAAAACAACGTACACAAACAATAGAAAGGGATAAAAAGCAAACAATGCTGCCAGACGCCGCCGTAAAGGGAAAAATAGCTGATGAAAAGCTTACAGTTTATATGGCAGCTATTCTATTGTGTCTGGTGATGTATAGTTCTGCCAGTCACTTCCTTTCATCATGCAAATTGTGTTATTTTCAGTGAAGGAAGTGCCACCAAAACCATCTTTCAGTGTATTTTCTGGAACAGTTTTTCCCATTTCCTTGTAATGGTGCAGCTAATAGCTACAAATCAGCCTGGGGTGATCTATAAACTATACAAGGCATTGCACAGAAAGCTTTGCAGTGTTTCTACTCACTCTGAAGAAAAGTGTCTTTATTTTGCTCCCACAAATGTGTAGCTAAACTTAACGAGGGCTTGAGGTGAGCCAGCTAGTAAGCTGCTGTGAAGCAGATGGGTACCTGTGTATGTTGCTGCAAAGTGAGTGCACTTTTTCTTATTAATTGCCTATAAAATGCAGCATATTTGGATTGCAGCAACTAGGGGCATTTAAATCCTGAAAGATCCAGTTTTAACTCCTCACGCTATCATACAAAACTCTACACAAGCCACAGGCACCTGGTGCACCAGGCCTGGAGCGCTGTGCAGGTGGGAGGCGCAGCCAGGGGTGGGGGGGGATGCACGGCCAACCCCCCTGTCAGATGGTGTGTGTCCCCAGGTGGTGAACTAGCTTGTGAGTTCACTTCCAGCCTGCGTTATTGTGCTTTCCGGCAAGCAGAGCAGGGCTATGGGAAAATGGCATCCAAAGTCCTGCACTGTAGACTATTTGTGTCTCCAGTGCAGGGCTTCGGGCGCCATTTTACCATATTATTATTATTATTATTATTTATTGTATTTATAAAGCGCCAACATATTACGCAGCGCTGGACAATAAATATATACAATGATACAAGGATGACATACATAGGGTTATACACATAGAACAAAGTTATACATACAAATTGTACAAAATACATGATCATGCAATATGGGCTGGTTAGGTAGGCCCAGTAATACAAGTACAGGCTGTCATAGGACAGGAGCACATGATCCTGTAGATTACACTAGGGAGTGGAGGACCCTGCCAGAGGCTTACAATCTAAAGGGAGGGGTGGAAACACTAGGGGGGGGCTGTTAAATATTCCTTAGAGAGTTACTGTGTGGTAGGAGGTGGGTAGGCCATCATAAAGAGGTGGGTTTTGAGGGCTTGCTTGAATGTGTTGAAAGAGGGAGCAAGTCTGATGGGTGGTGGAAGGGCATTCCAGAGGGTGGGGGCAGCTCTTGAGAAATCCTGCAGGCGGGCATGGGAGTGTGAAATGCGCGGGGTGGTGAGGTGAAGGTCGTTGGAGGAACGGAGGGGGCGACCTGGTGTATACTTGTGAACAAGCTCCGAGATGTAGGTAGGGCATGTTTTGTGCACAGATTTATACGCCAGGCATAGAATCTTGAAACTTATCCTGAGACGGATAGGGAGCCAGTGCAGGGATTCACAAAGGGGAGATGTGGATGCAGAGCGGTGCGAAGAATGGATGAGTCTTGCAGCCGCGTTCATCACTGATTGAAGGGGGGCAGTGCGTTTCAGGGGGAGGCCAGAAAGGAGTGAGTTACAGTAATCAAGGCGGGAGATGATGAGGGCATGGATGAGCAGTTTGGTCGTGTCCGGGGTTAAGAATGGGCGGATCTTGGAGATATTACGGAGGTGGAAATTGCAGGCTCTTGTGATGTTTTGGATGTGTGGGATGAAGGAGAGGTCAGAGTCCAAGGTGACACCCAGGCAGCGGGCCTGGGAGGTAGGGAGAATGGTTGTGTTGTCGATTGTGAGGTGGAAACCTGGGATGGGTGCAGCAGCATGGGGTGGAAAGATCAGGAGCTCAGTTTTGTCTAGGTTAAGCTTTAGGAACCTAGCTGACATCCAGGAGGAAATTGCTGAGAGACACGAGGAGACCTTGTTTATGGTGGTGGCTGAGAGATCGGGGGTATGGAGGGAAATCTGAGTGTCATCTGCATAAAGGTGGTAATTGAAGCCCAGGGAGGAGATAAGCTTGCCAATTGAGGAAGTGTATATGGAGAAAAGAAGGGGGCCTAGAACAGAGCCCTGGGCGACCCCAACTGAAAGGGGGGCAGGAGTTGAGGAGGAGCCATTGAAGGAAGTGGTGAAGGAGCGATTGGATAGGTAGGAGGAGATCCAGGCCAAGGCAAGCCCATGGATGCCCATGGACTGTAGTGATTGGAGGAGGAGGCAGTGGTCAACAGTGTCAAATGCTGCAGAGAGGTCAAGGAGGAGCAGGATGGAATAACTGCCTTTGGCCTTGGCAAGGGTAAGGTCGTTGACATCCTTGGCGAGGGCTGTTTCAGTTGAGTGCGCAGGTCGGAATCCAGACTGTAGGGGGTCAAGTAGGGTATTGGTGTTGATGTATTGGGTAATGCGCTGGTGGACTAGGCGTTCGAGGAGTTTAGAAGCATAGGGAAGAAGGGAGATTGGGCGGTAGTTTGAGGGTAGGGATGGGTCGAGTGAGGGTTTTTTCAGCAGGGGAAGCACAGTGGCCTGTTTGAATGCTTTGGGGAAGATACCTGTGGAAAGGGAGAGATTGAACAAGGAGGTGAGGACTGGGGCCAGGTCAGGGAAGTGGGGACGAAGAGTATTCGCGGGTACCGGATCACAGGGAGAGGATGTGGGGGGGGGGGGAAGCCACTAGCAGCAGGCTGACTTCATCAATGGTGGCAGGAGCAAAAGAGGCGAGGGGTGGATGAGACAAGGGAGCCGCTGGGAGGGAAGGCAAGGGGACAACCTGAGACGCATTGGTAAGGGAGGGATGGAGGAGGGAAATTTCATTGCGTATTGTTGCAATTTTAGTGGTGAAGTGGTTGGCAAGGTCATTGGCTGAGAGGGAGGAGCTGGGAGGGGGAGGAGTGGGGTTGAAGAGGGAATTGAAGGTAGCAAAAAGCTGTCGAGGGTTGGAAGCTTGGGTTACAATCAGTGCTGCAAAGTACCTTTGTTTAGCCTCAGAGAGGGCAGTGTGGAAGAGTAACAGTTTGGCCTTGTAATCTAGGAAGTCAGCATTGAGATGTGATTTCCTCCATTTCCGTTCGGCTGCTCGAGTTTCTTTCCTGAGGTTACGTGTGTGGGTGTTGTGCCAGGGTTGGGGGGGCTTGATAGGGCGGAAGATTGAGGGGGCAGCTTGACCTAAAGCAGATGAGAGGGCAAGGTTATATTGTGCAGCCGCTTCATTGGGGCATGTTAGGGTGGGTAGGTGGGAGGAGAGGGAGAGAAGGGGACTTGCTAGGACATTTGGGCTGAGATTACGTAGGTCTCTCTGCCATCGACCAGGCTGAGGGGTGGGGAGAGAAGTTGTTGGTGGGGAGATAGTGAAGGTGAGGAGGTGATGGTCAGAGATAGGGAAAGGTGCGATGTCCAGGTTGCTGAGGGAGGTGGACTTTGAGAATATGAGGTCAAGAGTATGACCAGCGCGGTGGGTGGTGGAATTTGTGTGCTGAGAGAGACCAAGGGATTTGGTGAGGGAGAGTAGCTGCTTGGCAGCAGTGGAGATAGGCTCATCGATAGGTAAGTTGAAATCCCCGAGTATGATGGTGGGGAG
Organism: Hyperolius riggenbachi; assembly: GCF_040937935.1. NCBI lineage: Eukaryota > Metazoa > Chordata > Amphibia > Anura > Hyperoliidae > Hyperolius > Hyperolius riggenbachi. The sequence continues at coordinate 250,125,924 of NC_090648.1, read as the reverse complement.
GTCAGATGACAGGATGTGGGGGAGCCAGGAGGCCAGGTTGTCCAGAAAGAGTGAAGTTGGAGCAGATGGGGGTGATATAGGACCGCAATGATGGCTGGGAGAGGTTGGTACAGGCGGATTACATGGGCCTCGAAGGATGAGAAGTGCAGGGAAGGGGGCGGTGATAGGACCCGGAAGGTGCAGGGTGCGGAGAGAAGCAGACCCACTCCTCCTCCAGACCTGTTGTCAGGTCTGGGGGTGTGACTGAGATGCAGTCCCCCATAGGAGAGAGCAGCGGCTGCGGTACAGTCAGAGGGGGTGAGCCATGTCTCTGTGAGGGCGAGGAAGGTGAGGGATTTAGAGAGGAAGAGCTCATGGATGGATGTGAGCTTGTTGCGGACAGATCTGGCATTCCATAGACCACAAAACAGAGGGAGAGAGTGCCTGGGGGTTGTATGGATGGGAATGAGATTATTATGGTGTGGTCTGCGGATGCCATAGTCCTGTTCTGCCTGCCAGCGCAGGAGTTTTGCAGCCAGAGTTGCTGCAGGAAGATCATTGAGGGAGCTGCACGCCAGGAGAGGAGTCAGGTAAGTAAATGATTCTTTTTTACAGGTGCAGCAGCACTAGCACTGCACCAGGACTTTTAGGGGAAACTATTGGGAAGGGGGTGGGGAAGAGGAGCCCTGTTTATGTGTATTTTCTAGTGAAACGCTGGCCACATTAAGTATTTGTTGGTGAAAGCTGCCCACATTACGTGTATTTTCTGGTGAAACGCTGTCTGCATTACAGATTTTCTGTTGAAAGCTGCCAGCATTATGTGTATTTTTTGGTGAAACGCTGCTGCAATAAGTGTAGTTTTTGGTGAAATGCTGCCGTATTACGATTTTCTGGTTAAACATTGCCACATTATGATAATTTTCTGGTGAAATGCTGCTGCATTAGGATTATTTTGTGGTGAAACATTGCCACATTACTATTATTTTCTTGTAAAACGCTTCCGCAATACGTGTATTTTCTGGTGAAACGCTGCCCCAAAAAGTGTATCTTCTGGTGAAATACTGCCTCATTACGATTATTTTCTTGTAAAACGCTTCCGCATTACGATTATTTTCTGGTGAAATGCTGTTGCATTAGGATTATTTTGTGGTGAAACATTGCCACATTACGATTATTTTCTTGTAAAACACTTCCGCAATACGTGTATTTTCTGGTGAAACGCTGCCCCAATAAGTGTATCTTCTGGTGAAATACTGCCTCATTATGATTATTTTCTTGTAAAATACTGCCGCATTATGATTATTTTCTGGTGAAACACTGCCGCATTATGATTATTTTCTGATAAAATGCTGCCGCATTACGATTATTTTCTGGTGAAACGCTGCCGCATTACGATTATTTTCGGGTGAAACGCTGCCGCATTATGGTTGTTTTCATGGGGGGCACCAGAAGGGGGGGCTACAGGTTTTCTTGCCTGGAGTGACAAAATGGCTAGAGGCGCCCCTGAAGCAAGAGGTGGTCTCCGGGCCTCAGCATAAACACTGTGATGCGGGGAGTTCCACTGGTAGAGAGGGTCATCAAACCTCCAAAATCAACTCCAGTACACGAACATTCCATAGGAACTCGACCCTCAGCGGAAACTTTTCCAATGCTTCACTTTATTAATACTTAATTGCGGTATACACGAGTCCTGGTGAATCGACAGACTGGGTACGCAGTCCCCGGCAGGCCTAAACGAGGACTTTAGTCTCAAGTGTTTCCTTTAAATGTGTAGCTGTTCTAAGGGTTAAACTACAAACTATTGCCAAGACCCACCCCCTAATGATGGGTGTGGTGTGATCTAGCTTGCTTTTATAATTGAGAATCCTGTGATGGAATCCAAGCACTTGATAAAGGGCATTCCGCCCAAAACGTTGTGCTGGTTTTGCTATACTGTGTATACCGCAATGAAGTATTAATAAAGTGAAGCATTGGAAAAGTTTCCGCTGAGGGTCGAGTTCCTATGGAATGTTCATGTACTAGAGGTGCCCCTGACACATGCTGCACCTCCATACATTTCTTCATTAATCTCCAGATACCTCCCCGCCTGGAACCTCCGTTCCTCCCAGGAGACCCTTTTGTCCCCTAGCTTGATCACCTCCTCTCACTCTTGCATCCAGGACTTCTCACGGGTGGCCTCTCTCCTTTGGAACTCTTTCCCACAGCCCGTCCGTCATGCTCCAAACCTGGATACCTTCAAATGTACTCTAAAACACAGCTTTTTAGACAAGCTTATAAGTTGCTGTGGGTTGCTGTAACGATTGTGGTATTCTCTCCGTGATCAGCACACAAGACGTGCGCTGACACTGCAGAAATCCTCCACAAGCGTATAATTTGCAGGAACCCAGCAGAAGATGCAATGCACCTGTAGAGGGAAATTCCTGTCGGCAGGTGGAGCTGTGGAGTGCAGAGGAACAGCTCCTCTGCCCTACCACACACGCCAGACAGGAATTGTACGAAGGGAAGAAACGTAATCGCAAGAGAGGTGATTGAGAATGAGCACAGAGACAGATTGTATGTGTGTGCACCAAACTAGTCGCCAACCCGCGACGGTGCACACACAACAGCAGAAACGAATTAGGAACGCAATCGCGAGAGCGGCGATTGCCAGGGGTGACACAAGGCTTAAGCAAGGCAGGGCATGAGAGTAACAAAGGCACAGAAATCATACAATGAGAAGATAAGGAAAATAACAAATGCTAACTAAACGCGAACACCGCACTCATTCGCAATAGCGAACGCGTTTACTGCGCGGTCTCCGCGTGTTAAGCACAACAGAGACAAGCACGCCTAACTAACCACCGACAGACAAACATGAAACATAGGATGCGAGCGCTTGCTTAACGGTTACCTCACCGAGCCTCCAGCAAGCGTTCGTATCAGACAAGACAGATATACGAAAACAGGAATAAGTGAGAGATACGATCTACTGCTCTTTCCGCCAGAGCGAGTGCGATCCAAGTAAGGCAACAGAGCTTGCAGGATCCCCTGCTCTTTCCGCCAGAGCAAGTGCGATCCAAGTATAGCAAGATAGCTTAGCAGGATCCACTGCTCTTTCCGCCACAGCGAGTGTGCACACACCACAGCAGATAAGAAGTAGGAACGCGATCGCCAGAGGTGCGATCGCCAGACGTGACACAAGGCTACAGCAAGGCAGAACACGAGAGTAGCAAAGGCACAGCAAATCATACAATGAGGAGATACGGAAAATAACAAACGCTAGCTAAATGCGAACACCGCACTCATTCGCAACAGTGCACGCGTTTATGCGCGGTCTCCACGTGATAAGCACAATAGAGACAAGCATGCCTAACTAACCACCGACAGACAAACATGAAACAGAGGACACGAGCGCTTGCTTAACGGTTACCTCACCGAGCCTCCAGCAAGCGTTCGTAGCAGACAAGACAGACACACGAAAACATGAACAAGCGAGAGATAGGATCCACAGCACTAGCGAAAGTGGCTAGTGCGATCCAGGAAGACAGAACAGAAGGATCCACAGCGCTAGCGCAAGATGCTAGTGCGATCCAAGTACAGAGTAGCAGACCAGAAGGATCCACAGCACTAGCGCAAGAGGCTGGTGTGATCCAGGAAAACAGGACAGAAGGATCCACAGCACTAGCGCTAGGCGAGTGCGATCCAGGTAAGACAGATCAGAAGGGGCTACCAGTAACAACCGCTGTTCAGGTTAGCACCCAGACACACAGAACAATTTCCTGTCGACCACCGCTGGTACAGGACAATTGCAACAGACAAACAAAACAGATAAGCAATCCTAACTGCACTAGGGAAACCTGCCTAGTGCAATCCCATGAATTACTCTAAACTAATATTCAAACAATGAGCAAGGCTGACACTCTCCAGCGTGTTTCACAGGAACTAACTCTTATGACCAGCCAAGGTCTGTGATATCACATGGTATATATAGAGCAGGCCTACAAGGGATGTGGCTAGGCAATTTGCATGACAAACGTATGCAAATTCCTCAGCAGCAGCAAGCTGAAAAACTGACAAAAGGTCTCTCTTCCAGAGACCTGCAGAATGCAGACCTGAACAATGGTCAAAAAGCTGCCTGCCTGCACAGGCAGCTGAGCAGATCATTACAGTTGCATTGGAAGTTTACTGCCTACTAACCCTTGTGTATGAAGAAAAAAGATGGGCACCGCTGCATCAAATACCCTTTATTGTGACCGGGTTGACACAATAGTTACAGCAGTGGGGGGAGGAAAGTTGTCTGACAGCTGTTTCGCGAGGGTTAACCTTGCTTCATCAGACAACTTTCCTCCCCCCACTGCTGTAACTATTGTGTCAACCTGGTCACAATAAAGGGTATTTGATGCAGCGGTGCCCATCTTTTTTCTTCATTGACCTGGATTGCGTACTGCATTGGAGCACGCTGCAGGTAAGCCCAGTGTGACCTGGGATCCATCCCTGCCGCATTTAGTGCCAGTTTTTTGCTCTCTCTATATTTGAATTAACCCTTGTGTATTCTTCACTATTGTTTCCAACCCACCCTCTAGATTTTAAGCTCACAAGGGCAGGGACCTCCTCCTATTGTTTCTTATTTTGCTGTAATTTACTATATAAATGTGTTCCAATATTAGTGATATCTCAATCCACACATTAACTATGTATGTATTACTTGTATTACTGGATGTCATGACTGAATAGTACTTTGAACTTCTAATGTATATATGCTGTGCTGTACTATTGCTGTACTATGCACAGCAATACGGAAGATGTTGGCGATACCCAATCCTTTACCCATCCTATCCAAAATGAAACAAAAACAAAGTCCTATGTGTTGCTGCTTGTGACATTAGTGCCCCATGTAGAGGTTAAAGAGTGAAAGCAGGCAATTGTGAACTTGATTATTACTTGAATAGCTGTTTTAAAATAATTTCTCAGCTAAAATAAACAGAAAAGTTTTTAGTTAAGTTTAGAGTGTACTTTGATGAACATTCTTTATAAACGACTCCCCTTTTTGGAGAGAATATGGAAAGCATGTTATAATATCTGCTCTTGCCTGAGCTTGCTCTGGGGACTCGCACGAGGCAACCCAAACATGAATAATGTTAGGAATGACAAGGTGCTTGTGGCAGTCTAGATTATTCCTAATATGTGCGTAACAGCAATTACAAATACCTTCGCTGCACCTGCTCAGCACTATTGATCACGTGATCTGTGGTGCAATAGCAAACAACTTCCCCTGAGGCTCAGTTCACCCAAACACAAGGTGTGTGCGTGTTTACAAGCAGATGTGTGTTAGTCACATGGATCACTGATATACCTAGCATCTTATAAACAGATTTCTTATTGTTTTTACTCAAATTACCAAAAGTGGACAAGTAGGAGGGCCCAGAGCTTTTGGGGACCCCAGCTACTAAACTTCCCTCCCTCTGATACTGCGGTCCACCCTTTAGCTCAGGTGTTTTTGTGGCTACACTTGTTATTAGCGAGGGGTTCATGATGGCTATGCTTGTATGACCCTTATGAGATGAGCCCAAAGGTTGTGAGGGTCATCAACAGGAGACAAGAGAGAGAGTGTGTGAACACTGGGGACCCTAACAATGTGTTGCTGGCTACCCTGGTTACAGTATCCCAAGTTGTGCTGCCCCAGATATAGTCCTCCAAATACAGTACTCCCAGTTATTGTGTGTTCAGCTATTGTTCGCCACTCACCTTGCAGACAGTTACAGAGTACACCGTTGTAGAATCTCCTGTACTAGTGCAGTACCCCTCACTCATTTCACAGTCAGTGATGTAGCAATAGCGATACAAGAGTTCCAATCACACCACTGCACATGGAGATAAGAGGTCTAAATGGGGCCCTTCTCCAGTCACTGCATTAGCTCTTAATTGGGGCTGTAATAGTAATTATCATCACCCTTATATTTGTTTTGAAGAGTGGTAATCATAAACAAAGAATTCACTTTCTGCTTACACCACTCACACGGTGGCTGTCCCCAGAGAGACAGTTTTGGTTGCTTGTGTCATGTGATTATTATTTTACATACAGTGCTAGGGTGCTCAGTGTAAAATCCACTGGATACAGTATATGAGTAACACTGCAGTGCCCACCAGTGAGGGGTTTGGAGGGTAGAGTGAGTGCAGGGTACACTGGCCAAATATTGCTGTATGCAGTGAACAGACTGCTGGTGAAGGGTTAGGGTGTGTTCACAACAAGAAAAAGACAAGACAAATAACATTTATATTGCTCTTTTCTCCTGGCGGACTCAGAGCTGCAGACACTAGGACGCGATCAGTAGGCAGTAGCGGTGTTAGGGAGTCTAGCCCAAGGACTCCTTACTGAGTAGGTGCTGGATTACTGAACAGGAAGAGCTGACATTCGAACCCAGGAAGCCTCTATCAGAGGCAGAGCCCTTAGCCATTACACTATCCTGCCAACATGCATGTTGAGTTACATTATATCACAATGCATGGGCATGTTCACATCTTTGTATTGTATTGGATCATATTATCCTAGCACCCTGTCTATACAGTTTGTTTATGGATAATGCACACAATTGTTCATATATTGACAATAACCTGCATTTTTTTTTAACACGCAGAGTGTGCGTTACGTTATGCCGATGCTATAGCGAGGGCATTATTCAATGCATGTAGTCTGAACTTACCCTTAGTGCTTTCAAATGATATACTGCCAAGGATCCTCGAATATATTTACAGGAGAAAAATCAGTAATGCATTACAACTGGTCCATTGATCAAGGCAATTTTGGCTTGATTTAGCATATTTATAAGTTAACTGGTCCTTTAATGGAAGGTAATATAAAGAGAGTTGCGGGGTTTTCATGAATGCATGAGTAGATTAAATGATGCTTGTTATTGTAAACACATGAAGATGACTAGACATGTAGACTGCTTTCAACATCTTAACAGGACTTGACATTAGCAAAAATGCTAATATGTATATGACTGCTTATCCGGTTGTAAGGCAATCATCACAAAAACATATTTTTTCCCCTCTCCTAACAGTGAACTCAATGTGGGTGGTCCTTCCCAGTTGCCTACAACAAATCATTACACTGAAAATGAATTTTAAAACATTTACATGAGGCAATTTAAAAAAAAAAACCTCGGTGGGTATCTATATGCTCCAGAAATGTGACATGAAACCAGATCTTCATAAAGGAGCTTTGTAAGCTAGATTTGAAAAAGCGCTTACGTCCTTTCCTGCCTTTTTGGGGAACTGCTCACATATGGAACTACTTATGAACAAGGAATGATTGTTTTATTCAAACAGTTTCTCACATCCAGCTAATGTGTCTGCAACCCTTTCGCTGCTGGTAGCGTCTAATGTTTTGCATGACAATTTCACACAATTTAGAGTTAATATGCACTGTTCACGCTTTGTTGCAGTGAATGGGCCTCTCTTGGAAGGTTTACGATGAAGCTGTATAGTTTTTACAAAATGCAGACATAGAACTGAAACTGAACTTCGGGGATCTCTGGAGACACCAGCTTCCTATGCAAAACATGCTGGTGGCAATGAGATGGGAATCGCTGTGTAGAAAGCAGACAGACTTAGAACTGACTACATATTTGAATGTAAGAGGTTAGCAGTTTTAATTGTAACAGGATTAAGAGGAAGAGTTTTATTTCCTGAGACAATTAGTGGCGTAAGATGTGAGAAGTGTTGTTTAATGCCTGCAAAGTTTTTCACCAACCCTACCCTGGTGATAAGACATATCACTCGGCTACGAATGGTGCTTTTTTTGTGCCTTTTATTGTATTTTTGAATCTCCCACTTGAGATGGTCATGTCCACTACGACAGCCCACTGCAAGTCCAGGTATAGTCTATAAACAGAGGCAGGGCTACTGGTTAATTGAGGGCTGGGGAGTTAGTTGAGCATAAGACCTCAAAGATGATGGACCTCCTCCAGGGGCTCTTCAAGCAAGTAAGACTCCAAGCAACACATGGGGATGGCTTCAATCAACAAGGAAGGAGCCAAGCTTTAAACAAAGTGCCAGATCAAGTAGAAAAGATTCCCAAGGAAGAGCCCCATAGTCTTTTACAGAGTTACAGATAGTAAAATATTTCTACAAACTGATTCTAACTTTCACACACTTTGGCCCACAGTGTAAAGGGTCTCAGGAAGTCCCTAAACACCTCAGACAGGGAACAGCATCTTATTAGATTGCTTCTTTTTTAAGGTTGCACAACAGGGGAAAAGAGGCGCCCAAGGACAATACAACATTGTTAAAAGCACAATAAAAGCAAACAGTTGTAGAGGTGGCTTAAGTCTCCAATGACACTAGTGAGGCTGCTTAAAAAGTAGTTTTTATTTGCACAGGCAATGTGTTTCGTGGATTCGAGCCCACTTCATCAGGCCAATCACAGTGCCAATCTGAATTAGCAAAAAGGTTTGGAGCCCCTCTCTATTTTAAGGTGTTTGGGCAGCATTATAAAACCTTGCCTCTTGTTACCCGGCAACTACCACACCTGGGGTTGTTGGAAGAGCTCCTGTACCCAGCAGTGGGCACCGTTCATTGCTTGGAATAGGGAGCTATGTGACCCAAGGTGCCTTTACCTAGTGCTGACAACTGGAGATGGCCCGAACTGTTCGCCGGCGAATGGTTCCCGGCGAACTTCCATGGTTTGCTATCGCGGAGAACCGCAAACTTTTCCGGAAGTTCGATTCGCCCCCATAGTGCATCATTAGGGTCAACTTTGACCCTCTACATCACTGTCAGCAGGCACATTGTAGCCAATCAGGCTACACTCCCTCCTGGAGCCCCCCCCCCCTTATAAAAGGCAGGCAGCGTTGGCCTTTTCACTCACTCGTGTGGCTGCAGTAATTAGAGGAGGGAGAGCTGCTGCAGAGAGTGCTATAGGGAAAGCTTAGTTAGGCTCTTAGGCTCTTGTTGGCTTGTTAGCTTGCTCCTTGCGGATTCTTATTGCTAAAAAAGCACCCCTCAACAGCTCTTTTGAGAGCTAATGTTGTTCTTGTGATCAATTTTTTTTGTGTGTGTGTGGCCCACTTGCATTATATACAGCCCTGTCAGTCAGTCGCAGCTGGCCTTTGGCACCTTAATTCCTACTGTGCCACTGCCAGGCCCAGCACATTCAGTGACTACCTGTGTGTGTGACAGGCAGCTGCACATTTGTAATCCCAATCACTGCACCTGTTCACTGTTCAATGCACATACCTACCTACCTATACCTACGTGAGCGCACGCATTGTTAATACCACCAGTCATTGCACCTGTCATTGCAGTCCGTGTGTGTGTGTGACAGACAGCTGCACATTTGTAATACCAAACACCGCACCTGTTCACTGTTTAGTGCACCTATCTACCTATACCTACATGAGCGCACGCATTGTTAATACCACCAGTCATTGCTCCTGTCATTGCAGTCCGTGTGTGTGTGTGACAGGCAGCTGCACATTTGTAATCCCAATCACTGCACCCGTTCACTGTTTAGTGCACCTACCTACCTATACCTACGTGAGTGCACGCATTGTTAATACCACCAGTCATTGCACCTGTTCAGGGTACCTGTGTGTGTGTGTGACAGGCAGCTGCACATTTGTAATACCAGTCACTGCAACCTGTTCACTGCACCTGTGTAACCGCACATTGTTGTACCAGCAGTCACTGCATACCTGTTCACTGGCACTGCACCTGTGTAACCGTACATTGTATTAGTCAAGTCAGTGCATACCTTTCACTTCATCCCCCCCAATATGGACAAAACAAAAGGCAGAGCCAGAGGCAGGCCACCTGGCAGGTCTGTTCCAGGTCGCGCTGTCGTGACTTCATGCGGCTCTCGACCAAAGTACAGTTTTCAGAAGAAGGCACGTGCCATCAACCCCAATATTGTCAGGACGTAGTTGACTATTTAACACAGAACACCTCATCTTTCTCAGCTTCTGCACATAAGCGTGACATATCTTCCTCCTCCTGCTCTGATTCTGGCACCCCACTTAACACTCAGTTGGCCGCCATCACCAAAGTGCCATCACCCCAGGGCTCAGCGGTGTGGAAATGTTTTTGTGTGTCTGCCTCAGATGAGAGCAATGCCATCTGTACTCTCTGCCACCGAAAATTGAGCCGTGGAAAGACCAAGACCCGCGTAGGGACAACTACCTTATGAAGGCACATGATTACAAAGCACAAACTGCAATGGGATGACCACCTGAGGAAAAGCAGCACACAAAAGCAAAGCCACACACCACAGTGGAAGATACCAGGCCGCAATTTTTTCTCAAGTGGTGACATCTCTGGCACACAGTGTTGGGTCAAGGGTCCATCTGACCACGGATGCCTGGTCTGCAAAGCACGCTCAGGCCTGCCCGAAGTCTAAGTCAGTCCCCACACACAGCATCTCTGCCTGCACGCCGTGTGACTGCCTGCCCCAAGACTAAGTCGGTCCCCACACAGCATCTCTGCCTTGACTGCCTTCTCCGCCACCACAAACAGGGTCCACCAGCACTCCAGGCGGATTCCTGAATTGTTAAGGCCGCTGCTAGCAGCGGACACTATACTAATTTTTCTGGTGCATGTACATGCCTGCCTAATTTTTCTGGCTGCACTGCGGCTGCAACAACAAAACAAAAGGCATGTACATGTGTCAATTCCCCTTCGTGATCATTACCTTGCCGTGTTGAAGGGGCTTGCGTATCACAATGAATCAATGACCGCCGGCTATATAAGTGTCTCGGGGGTGGCACACCAAAGATAATAAGGTCGTTGCTTCATTGTGGACAGACCAAATTCGATCAGATGGACAATCACTGTTGTTCTGTCATTGAGCTACCTCAGCCTGGCGAGTGGCGACCAGATGGGCTTGAAAACCCGCTATCGCCTGCACTCTCGCCATGGTGCGCACCAGTCCAGCACGGCCGTCACAACACAAACAGCTGTTTTTAGGAATAGGAGGATACATAGAATTGTTGATCTCATCAGTTTATTTTCACCTCGGGTTTACTTTAAGTTACATAAAGAGATTTGTTGCTTGAAGAGGAGAAAGCAGACATGAAATCCTCTGTGGGGCTTGTGCCTTGTAGTAGACTACTCTTTATACAGCCAAAGATGGTTAGTTGCTATCGGTGATTGCTTGTAGGTTTTCTCTCATACTTATAGCACCAGACAAGTCACGTTTTAGTGGGTTGTAATAAATGAGGTATTAGTAGTACTTTAACTTAGCACCCTACTAGTTTCCCACATGTATTTTTTTCTATATATAGGAAAAACTCCTCTTGTTGTGTGTCCCACATCAAGGGAAAGCTGGATGTGGGATTTAACATTAATCACAGCACCAGATGGTGATGGGCAAGATATTCTATTCAGGTGGTCATGTGATTTACTGTATACAGCAGATGAATGGGGAGGGAGGGGGGCATCATCACATGACATAAGTCTAATAAGTCTGTTAGAGCTCTGATCAGTGACCTGGTTACCATCTGTAGCTACAAGGAGTGTCTTTGACATTTTTGGATCACACTCCCTTGGAAGCATTACTCCATCCATAGCAGTGCTTATAGAGCAAGGCATGCAGGGAGGACTAGAGGAAGTCAAGAGATTTGCTACTTAAAACATGCTTTTAGGCAGGGTGTTCTTATTCCCCCTCCCACCCTGCAGACAAGCCACATCTTGATTCAGAAAGGTCTGTAAAGTAAAAGCAGCGCAGTCATTTGATATATGAGAAATCTGGAGGAGTCTGCTAGCTGTTGCAGAGGAAGGGTCGCTCCAGCCTTTGTGCAAAGCCCCTGTGTACAAGCACAGCCCGGCTCAGGCGCAGAGATGGTGCTCCAGACAGCTGTGACTCCGGGCAGGGCCCGCAGACTTTTCTTCAAAATACCCTATGGATCTCTGAGGAGGCGAAGTGGAGAGAGGGTGAGTGAACTTTCCGTCACTATCAGTATGCAGAGCAATGTCATTAACCTCTCGGCTGCCCGTGTGAATGCATAGTGTCCTGAAGACTTTCTGCACCAGTGATATCCTTTTAGCTTGTTCTTTACTGGCATTTGTTCATCTGTGAGGTTAATGGATATAAACAGTTCATTTTGGCTTGTAGGGGAACTGTAGGAACTCCCAATGAGGCTGCCAATAATCTGCTGGGAAACTTTTCATTAATGCATTGTCTTTGAATGCTATTTACAGTAATAACGACCATCCCTTGACTCTCATTTTCTCCTACACACAGATGTGCAGCCAATGTTTATTTATAGATTATAGCACCATTTGTGTGTTATTTTACTCTTCTGCATGTAATTATGGCAAAGCAACAATAATTGTACAGAATTTGTATGTATAGCAGGGGGCAGTATAAGCTTACAGGGTAGTCAGACTAAAGACCACCTTAGTAAATTAGTGAGTGCTTTAGACAATAATGATGAATGTGTGTAAAAGTTGTCCTAACTTGAATTTGTTTCATAAGGCAGTGAAAAAGGTAGGGCTAATAACTCATTATGAAGGGTAACTTATGCATGGTTGCTATTGGTTACATTGATAAGCCATGAAGCATATAAAGGTGGCCATTAACTATGCAATATTTTCCTCAAATACGATAATTCGACCAGATTTGCGGGATCGTAAGTAATCGGAAGATAATTATTGTTGCCATAAACAGGACAATTAGGGTACTTTCTCCCTTCAGATACGATTGTAAAATCCAACATTCTGATCAACAAAATTCTGTATTCTGATCGACCATAGAATATGATTTTCTCCACATACTGTGTTGTTTTACCTACAATTTGATTGTAAAAATCTAGTCAAGTGATCGCATCTGAGGAAAATATTGTGCCATTCATGGCACCTTAAGATGTGAAGGGGGAAAGCACTATATGGCATTATGAAAGCAATAATGAATAGCAAGACTGGATTTATATTTCTGTCATGTTTATATTTCTTGCCAGAAGCAATAGCTGACGAGTATAACATCTATGATCATCCACTTTCTTTTGACATCAGAGTTTCATTGTGTGCAGCATACTAAGTCGGTGGTATAATGTTACTAGTGTTGGCATATCCATATTGTATTACATAAAAGACAGTGAAGTTTTGCTGGAAAATGCATCTAGAGTTTCCTCTCTTTCCTTGTGCTATAATGTGTAGCTCATAGCAGGTGAAAGTGTTTGATGTGGTGATGTTATGTGACACCTGTCAAAGTATCAGTCAGTCAGAGAACAGCGAGATGTAAAGGCCTGATATGACCACCACACCATTTTTATTAAAGATCTTTGACTAAACATGCATGTTTATGTCTATTTTCCTGAATGGAAAGGACCATGTGCGGAAAATAATAGTTGTTGGCTGGTAAAATCCAGCTTGGCCAAATCATTACTCTGAGGTTGGATGGACTGGGGAAATCTTTGCAGGTTATAGAATTCCCATTGAAACAAGAATATTACGCCGTCCAACCATATCTGGCCTGATGGTCATCAAGCACCTTGTATCTTTGGGAATCTCATACAGTGGAATGCGAAAGTGTGGGCAACCTTGTTAATCGTAATGATTTTCCTGTATAAATCGTTGGTTGTTACGATAAAAAAAAATGTCAGTTAAATATATCATATAGAAGACACACACAGTGATATGTGAGAAGTGAAATGAAGTTTATTGCATTTACAGAAAGTGTGCAATAATTGTTTAAATAAAATAAAGCAGGTGCATAAATTTGGGCACTGTCATTTCATTGATTACAAAACCTTTTAGAACTAATTATTGAAACGCAAATTGGCTTGGTAAGCTCTGTGACACCTGACCTACACAGGTGACTTCAATTATGAGAAAGAGTATTTAAGGGGGTCAATTGCAACTTTTCATCCTCTTTTAATTTTCTCTGAAGAGTTGCAACATAGAGGTCTCAAAACAACTCTCAAATGACCTGAAGACAAAGATTGCTAACCATCATGGTTTAGGGGAAGGATACAGAAAACTGTCTCAGAGATTTCAGCTGTCTGTTTCCACAGTTAGGAACATATTGAGGAAAGAAAAGACTACAGGTCAGTTCAAGTTAAGACTCGGAAGTGGCAGACCAAGAAAAATCTCCGATAAACAGAAGCAACGAATGGTGAGAACAGTCAGAGTCAAGCCACAGACCAGCACCAAAGACCTACAACATCATCTTGCTGCAGATGGAGTCACTGTACATCGTTCAACCATTCGGCACACTTTACACAAGGAGATTCTGTATGTAGAGGAAGCCTTTTCTCCGCCCACAGCACAAACAGAGCTGCTTGAGGTATGCTAAAGCACATTTGGACAATCCAGCTTTATTTTGGAATAAGGTGCTGTGGACTGATGAAACTAAAATTTAGTTATTTGGGCATAATAAGGGGCATTATGCATAGAGGAAAAACAACACAGCATTCCAAGAAAAACACCTGTTACCTACAGTACAATATGGTGGTAGTTCCATCATGCTGTGGGGCTGTGTAGCCAGTGCAGGGCCTGGGAATCTTGTCAAAGTTGAGGGGCGCATGGATTCCACTCCGTATCAGCAGATTCTGAAGACCAACGTCCAGGAATCAGTGACAAAGCTGAAGCTGCGCCGGGACTGTATCTTTCAACAAGACAACGACCCTAAGCACTGCTCAAAATCCATTAAGGCATTCATGCAGAGGAACAAGTACAACGTTCTGGAATGGGCATCTCAGTCCCCAGACCTAAATATAATTCAAAATCTGTGGTGTGAGTTAAAGAGAGCTGTCCATGCTTGGAATACCATCAAACCTGAATGAACTAGAGATGTTTTGTAAAGAGGAATGGTCCAAAATACCTTCAACCAGAATCCAGACTGTCATTGGAACATACAGGAAGCGTTTAGAGGCTGTAATTTCTGCAAAAGGAGGATCTACTAAATATCGATTTCACTTTTTTTTGTGGTGCCCAAATTTATGCACCTGCCTAATTTTGTTTACACAATTATTGCACACTTTCTGTAAATCCAATAAACTTCATTTCACTTCTCAAATATCACTGTGTGTGTCTCCTATACCTATATGATATATTTAACTGACATTTTTTATTGTAACAACCAATGATTTATACAGAAGAATCATGACGATTAACAAGGTTGCCCAAATTTTCGCATCCCACTGTATGTCTTTGGACCGCTTTAAAGGACACCTGAAGTAAGAGGGATATGGAGGCTGACATATCAATTTCCTTTTAAACAATGCAGATTGCCTGGCTGCCCTGCTGATTCTTTGCCTATAATACTTCTAGCCATAGACCCTTAAAGATTACCCGAAGTGACATGTGACATGGTGAGATAGACATGGGTATGTACAGTGCCTAGCACACAAATAACTATGCTGTGTTCCTTTTTTTCTTTCTTTGCCTGAAAGAGTCAAATATCAGGTATGTAAGTGGCTGACTTAGTCCTTACTCAGGAAGTGTGAACCTCACTGATAAGAAATTCCCCTTTTTATCTCTTTCTTGCTCTCAGAAGCCATTTTCTGGTAGGAAAGTGTTTTATAGTTGGAATTTCCTATCAGTGAGGGTCACACTGTAGTCACTTCCTGTCTGAGTCAGGACTGAGTCAGCCACTTACATACCTGATATTTGACTCTTTCAGGCAAAGAAAGAAAAAAAGGAACACAGCACAGTTATTTGTGTGCTAGGCACTGTACATACCCATGTCTATCTCATCATGTCACATGTCACTTCGGGTATCCTTTAACAAGCATGTAGATCAGATGCTCTGAGTAAAGTCTGATTGAATTAGCTGCATGCTTATTTCTGTTGTGTGATTTAGAAACTTACTGGAGCCTAAGAGATCAGCAGAACAACCAGGCAACTGCCATTAAATTATATATATATATATATATATATATATATATATATATATATATATATATATATATATATATATATATATATATATTAGAAATAAATATGGCAGCCTCCATATTCCTCTAACTTCAGGTGTGCTTTGAATTTAGATATTAGTCTGCAGAAAGACTTTGGGCCTTATTCAATTCACTTTTTCTTCTAGGAGATAATTTTTGATCTTCAGTTTAAAATAACTTTTCAGCACTTTGCAATTAAAAAAGTACCAAAAAGTTAGTAAAAAGTACAGCCATTTTTTTCTTACTGTTTCCTTGCTTGATGGTGGCTTATAGGATACCAGAGCCCAAATAAAGATGAGAAACATGGGCAGCAGGCCTTCATGGTGAGCAATCCTTATGCTCTCCGCTGCCCCCGTTCTCCTTTTGCCTCCTCCTGTACCTGTAATTGCCCACCGGCCCACTTTCCAGTTGACCTGGTCGAGCATCATTGCACCTGTGCAATGGCATCACACGCATGCGCAGCGAACTCCCAGTTGTGTACTGTAGTACATGTGCATCGCAGCCAGTACAGGCACACTGATGCCCGACCAGGCCGATTGGAAGATGGGGCCAGTGGGCAATTACAGGTACAGGAGGGGAGGGGCAAAAGGAGAACGGGGGCAGCAGTGAGCATAAGGACAGCTCACCACACATGCCTGTCCCATACACCCCCCCCCCCCCTCCTATCTTTATTTGGGCTCTGGTATCCTTCAAAAGGCATTTTATTGATAAGATGTATAAATAACAGGAGAAAAGGTGAATTAAATATGGGCCTGCATGTATAAAACCTCCTGTTAAATCTTTGTATTTGTTTTGGGTTTTTTATTATTAGCATGGGAAAAGACAAAAACAACTGGTAGTGTGTCATTGCTGTTTTTGTCCCTACTGGGGAGTCCCTGCATTTTGTAACTTTGTAATTATCTGAATTCTTCTGGTAGACGCACAGATAGCCAAAACAGCCCATGCCTGACATTCTAATCCTCCTTTAGGGCCGGTTCACACGGACGGCAGGCGGCGTTGGGGCGGCCAGGAAGTCGCGTCGTCCTGTGACGTCCCGTTCGGTGGCGGCGGTACAGAGATCGTCGCGATCGGCGTTTCTCGTCCCCGCAGGGGGACATGAAGACGCGCCGGCTAGCCGTCCCTAGACGTTGCATGCGGCTTCTAGGGACGGCCGAAACGATGCGTTAAATCGGGATCAGAACGCCGCGTTTATGCAATCGACGGTAATCGACGGTAACCGCGCAATGCTAAACGCTCCTATTCACTTGAATGGGAGAGTTTAGCCGATGGGTCCCGAACGCTTGACGGTAGACGCCGCCAAGCGTCCGTGTGAACCGGCCCTTACTGCAGAACTCTGGTAATGGCACTGCTGAGGTGGTAAGACTGCATATTAGACAGCCCCAGGAACATTTTAGGTTTCTTTTTAAAGAAGGTGCCCATATTAGCCGTTTTGAAGCTAAGAGGAAGACATATCCCCGTCATCGAAGGATTCCAACAGTTACATGATTACTGGTACTATCTAAGCTGCTAAATGAAGTTATTTATGCCAATTTTATAAATACATCAATAAGGGATATGCATGGCGTGCTGCTTATTGCACTTGTTACGCTTCAGTCTGCTCACAGTTAATAGAGATTACACCACAGCGAAGGCAGTCTACAGTTGAGGATAAAAAGAGTCCTAGTCACCTTGTATCAGTAATTTTTAATCAAGCTGCAATACAGGTCCTGATTGCAAAAAAATAAATAAAAAATAAGCGCAGAGTGCACAGAGCATGCATAAATTGTCATAGTCAGAGCAGAACATGTATCTTCACCCAGATCACACAGTTCAGAGAAGACCCTGCTGATACTTGCTGATGATTGCGGCTTTAAATATAAGCCTGACACACAGCAGCCCCAGTCTCTGATTAACACAAGGAACGGTCCTTATTTTTTATTTAAATAATAATAATATGTAGACCTTTATGTGTTGTGGATTGTCCAGAAATCTCTCTCTCTTTTTTTGTGTTTTACAATAATGAAGACAATATTGGCATTTCTCAGTTTTATGTACATCTTCAGTTATTATTAAATGCTGTTGAACTGTATAAGGGTCCTTTTACACCGAATCCATTTCATTCTGTCACAACGGACATTATCATTGCACCCCAATGTCTGCATGGAGTGTGGTGCGGTGAGTCCCATTGGAGTATTGTGCACCTGGCTGTGTGTTTACTGGTCAATGTGCACATTTACAGTGGCAGGGAAACACACATCAGTTGTATGGTATGCTTCACTGTATGGTCACACCGCATGTCTAACCTAACGCATACAGTGTGAAAAGATCATTAAACTCTAATCCATACTTCCTCTTATTTGGCCTGGTTCACTGATGGTAGATTGGACAGATATTTGAAGCATTGTTTACACTAAAGGTGTTTACACATGCACCATTAGTGTCACCTGACAGGATTAAGCTTGGTCCTTCGGACAGCATTGTGGGAAATGAGTGCTGTACAGACACATGACTCTGGTATGCCATGGTGATGGAAGGAGGGACAACAGCGCAGCACATGACAGAGTGGGCGGTTAAGGAAGGAAGCAGTTTGTTCAGGGGTTGCTGTCGTATAAAGTCAATGTGGGGGACACTTGTATGCCCGCTGGATTCTCAGCTGAGTTCCATCTAGTGCATCATGCTAACTATCACAGTGATCTAAACTAATAGCAGCTCCACTCAAACTCAACAATAGCAGTAAGTACTGCAGCAGGGATGGAAGTACTGGAGTTTTAAAGCTTCATTGGTGTCACTATATTTCATAAAGCCCAATAGCAACATTTTGGTAGAGCCCGGAATTGTTGTTATAGAGTGGACCAGTTACACCACCTCTTATTCCCCATAGATGTAAGTGGCAGGGTGCAGGTATATGGATAGTATACCACTGATTTCTTACATTCCCACGATCCATGCCATTCACATCCCTGCCTGATCACCATCACTCGGTGCCTGAGACACAATAGCATGATAAGATTGTAGACCAGCAGAACCCACTGGGCTTTGGGCCACATAGCAGATGATAGAACTACCATACCTCCCAACTTTTTGAAAGAGGAAATAGGGACACTTAAGCCACACCCCTAACCACTCACTGGCACGCCCCTAGTCACACATACCATAAAGATTTCATAAGAAAAATATGTTGTTTTATAATTCAAACCACACTCGTCCATTCTATCCTGGTTAATTTCCCTACATAGTAACACATGAAAATAGGAAATATATCAATTTAAAGGATGGGGATAAGGTTTAGAGTAGTGGTGCTCAGCAGAGCTCGAATATTCGAGTAGCTCGAATATTCGAGCTCTTTTTCAGCTATCCGAGCTCGGTATTCGAGCTCCGAATAGCTGTAGCTATTCGAATGGGCTATCCGAGTACACTCGAATAGCCCATTCACTATTCGAGCTATTCGAGCAAACGGCGCTATTCGAGCTCGGTACCGAGCTCGAATAGCGTCATAGCCCAGATTGATGTCCTTAGAGCCAATCAGAGGGCTCCCAGGCCCTCTGACGGCAGCCAATCACAGAGGGGGACCCTGGCCAGCCCCTACCCTATAAATAGCGGCCGCCATGTTCCGTTTCTCCATGCTTGCCTGAGACTTGTACAGAGAGAGAGTTGCTCCTTTGTGCTTTGGCTTAGCAAGTGCTCTATTGTGATCATTTACCTAGCGTTTTTGCTCACCTACACCTGCCATATACACCTATATTGTTGTTAGTTAGATAGACATTGTATTTTAGTTAGTAGCTTGTGTGTTACATTAGAGACAGGCAGCTGCTGCAAGCTTACAGGTTTAGGCCTCAGGGGGGCCTTGCCTCTGTGGGCAGCTGTCCTCTGTTTATTTCTCTCATCTATACCAGTATTTCTGCTGTCCTTTACTAATAGTATTGTAGTTATACTGTACTAGGAGTAGGACACTCACTGACTGTCACTGTTTATAGGCTACTAGCTAGCTCCTGCGTGTGTGCACTCACTCACTGTGTGTACATACTACACACACTCTATTTCCTTCTGATTACTGATAGATTATTGTTAGTTAGTTGTACTTACTGTTACTACTTACTCTTACTGTACTAGGAGTCTAGGACACTCAGTCAGACAGTCACTGTGTTCATAGGCTACTAGCTCCTGCGTGCGGTCACTCACTGTCTGAGTGTACACACACCACCCACACTCCATTTCCTTCTGATCGCTGATTGATTATTGTAATTAGTTAGTTCTACTTACTGTTACTACTTACTCTTACTGTACTAGGAGTCTAGGACACTCAGTCACTGTGTGTTCATAGGCTACTAGCTCCTGCGTGCGGTCACTCACTGTCTGAGTGTACACACACCACCCACACTCCATTTCCTTCTGATCGCTGATTGATTATTGTAATTAGTTAGTTCTACTTACTGTTACTACTTACTCTTACTGTACTAGGAGTCTAGGACACTCAGTCACTGTGTTCATAGGCTACTAGCTCCTGCGTGCGGTCACTCACTGTCTGAGTGTACACACACCACCCACACTCCATTTCCTTCTGATCGCTGATTGATTATTGTAATCAGTTAGTTCTACTTACTGTTACTACTTACTCTTACTGTACTAGGAGTCTAGGACACTCAGTCACTGTGTGTTCATAGGCTACTAGCTCCTGCGTGCGGTCACTCACTGTCTGAGTGTACACACACCACCCACACTCCATTTCCTTCTGATCGCTGATTGATTATTGTAATTAGTTAGTTCTACTTACTGTTACTACTTACTCTTACTGTACTAGGAGTCTAGGACACTCAGTCACTGTGTTCATAGGCTACTAGCTCCTGCGTGCGGGCACTCACTGTCTGAGTGTACACACACCACCCACACTCCATTTCCTTCTGATCGCTGATTGATTATTGTAATTAGTTAGTTCTACTTACTGTTACTACTTACTCTTACTGTACTAGGAGTCTAGGACACTCAGTCACTGTGTGTTCATAGGCTACTAGCTCCTGCGTGCGGTCACTCACTGTCTGAGTGTACACACACCACCCACACTCCATTTCCTTCTGATCGCTGATTGATTATTGTAATTAGTTAGTTCTACTTACTGTTACTACTTACTCTTACTGTACTAGGAGTCTAGGACACTCAGTCACTGTGTTCATAGGCTACTAGCTCCTGCGTGCGGGCACTCACTGTCTGAGTGTACACACACCACCCACACTCCATTTCCTTCTGATCGCTGATTGATTATTGTAATTAGTTAGTTCTACTTACTGTTACTACTTACTCTTACTGTACTAGGAGTCTAGGACACTCAGTCACTGTGTGTTCATAGGCTACTAGCTCCTGCGTGCGGTCACTCACTGTCTGAGTGTACACACACCACCCACACTCCATTTCCTTCTGATCGCTGATTGATTATTGTAATTAGTTAGTTCTACTTACTGTTACTACTTACTCTTACTGTACTAGGAGTCTAGGACACTCAGTCACTGTGTTCATAGGCTACTAGCTCCTGCGTGCGGGCACTCACTGTCTGAGTGTACACACACCACCCACACTCCATTTCCTTCTGATCGCTGATTGATTATTGTAATTAGTTAGTTCTACTTACTGTTACTACTTACTCTTACTGTACTAGGAGTCTAGGACACTCAGTCACTGTGTTCATAGGCTACTAGCTCCTGCGTGCGGGCACTCACTGTCTGAGTGTACACACACCACCCACACTCCATTTCCTTCTGATCGCTGATTGATTATTGTAATTAGTTAGTTCTACTTACTGTTACTACTTACTCTTACTGTACTAGGAGTCTAGGACACTCAGTCACTGTGTGTTCATAGGCTACTAGCTCCTGCGTGCGGTCACTCACTGTCTGAGTGTACACACACCACCCACACTCCATTTCCTTCTGATCGCTGATTGATTATTGTAATTAGTTAGTTCTACTTACTGTTACTACTTACTCTTACTGTACTAGGAGTCTAGGACACTCAGTCACTGTGTTCATAGGCTACTAGCTCCTGCGTGCGGGCACTCACTGTCTGAGTGTACACACACCACCCACACTCCATTTCCTTCTGATCGCTGATTGATTATTGTAATTAGTTAGTTCTACTTACTGTTACTACTTACTCTTACTGTACTAGGAGTCTAGGACACTCAGTCACTGTGTGTTCATAGGCTACTAGCTCCTGCGTGCGGTCACTCACTGTCTGAGTGTACACACACCACCCACACTCCATTTCCTTCTGATCGCTGATTGATTATTGTAATTAGTTAGTTCTACTTACTGTTACTACTTACTCTTACTGTACTAGGAGTCTAGGACACTCAGTCACTGTGTTCATAGGCTACTAGCTCCTGCGTGCGGGCACTCACTGTCTGAGTGTACACACACTAAATTTACTTGTGATTACTACTGATTATTGTAACTGCTAGTTGTACTTCCTGACTGTTACTACTTACTTACTGTACTAGGGGACACTCACTCAGTCACCTCACCAACCAACCCACTCCATTAAAGTACCCCACTTTTCACCCGCCCTTTTAAAAAACTTTTGTCTATACGCCCAAAACATTGAAGATGTCTGGAAGTGGCAGCCAGCGCGGTTTGGGCAAGGGGAAGGGCAGCAAGGGAATCAGGAGGAGAGGGAGCAGCATTGTGGCAAGCCGCGGCCGCGGGCGCGCCACCATGCACAGTTCCGCAGCAGCAGCAGCGTCAGTGGCTAACATTCCTCCCATAGCCACTGGCCGTGGACGCCTTGGGCGCCGCCCAGCAGGAGCATCTGCAACTCACGCTGCAGAGACACAGCAGCAGCAGCGTGTAGCACCTGCTCCCATTTTCCTCCAGCCGGGTCGGAAACGTCCCATTGAGGAAAAGGATGCAGACACTGTGGTGCAACTCATGACGGAGGATGAGCAGCCCGCCATCAGCTCTGCATCCGAGGCCTCCACCCTCACCACCACCACCACCCCTGTTCGCAGCAGCCGCCCAGCAGGGTCTGGGGAGGAGGCCAGTTCACCGTCACTCGCCGACCTGTCATTCAGCAGTCTTTTGACCCCAGGCATCATGAGTAAATTGTCTGCTGTTGTTGGCGATCTTGAGGAGGAGATGCTGATGGGCACTTTGGGGGATGAGGGATTGGACAGCAAGACTGTGGCGACAGTCAAGCAGCCCATCCATGCATCAGGAGAGGAGTTTGGGGGGTCCTCATCCCAGCAGGACATGTTTCAGGAGGGGGAGGATGATGATGACCCGGTGACAGACAGAGACTGGGTGCCACCACCTCCAGGGGATGTCGTCCTCAGCAGCTCTGAGGAGGAGGAGGAGGATGCGCTTGTGGGCCTTGCAAGGAGGCGCATCATTGCAAGCATTGGCAGCGTCCCACACCCTGCTGGTGTCTCAGGCTCAGCAGCAGCAGCATCAGCCAGTACCACCACCAGCCGCACCCAAGCCCCCCCCCAACCACCACAGGGAGACAGGCAGCAGCGCTTCCATGCCGTAGGGGGATGTTTAAGTCACCAATCTGGCGATATTTCACCATGCCCACTGTGTACAGCAAGTACGCCACTTGCAACCACTGTCAGCGGAAGTTGAGCAGAGGTGCAGACCCCTTAAAGTTCTGCACCAGCTCGCTCATCAACCACCTTGCGGCTAAACATTTCCACCAGCATGAGGAGTTCCAGAGGCTGAAGGCATCTGGTGCTGGCAGTGGCACCACACCCATCACTGCACAGCCTTCAGCAGCAGCAGCAGCAACAGCAGCCACCCGCCCTCCTGCTCCTCCAGCAGCACCAGCAGGAGTGCGGAAACGCACTGCTCCTCCCCCCTCTGCAACTCCTGCCGCCGACACTGAGGCCTGTTCTGGCAGCCAGTCCTCAGTGGCCTCCTCTGCTGTGTCTGCTGATTCCCGTGTCAGCAAAAGGCCACGCCAGAGCCTTTTGAGCGAGTCCTTCCAGGGGGTGGTTAGGGCTCTGCCTCCCAGCAGCCGTCGCGTGCGGCAGCTGAACGGCTTGCTGGCACGGGCCATGTGCTCCCAACTCCTGCCGTACACGCTCGTGCAGGAGGGGAGCGACATTCGTGCGCTGCTTGCTTGCGCAGCCCCAGACTGGCAGCTCCCCAGCAGACACTTTTTCTCCCGCAAGGCCATTCCTGCACTGCACCACTTTGTGATGGCCAATGTGGAGCGAGGGCTGGAGCACGCGGTTGGTGAAAGGGTCCACGTCACCATGGACTCCTGGAGCAGCCGCTTCGGGACAGGCCGCTACCTGTCCTTCACTGTCCACTGGGTCAGCTTGGTGGAAGGGGGTGAGGATGGGAGAGCAGCAGCGGGCACAGCAGCAGCAGCAACACAGTGGGTGGTGCCACCCCGCAGGCTCAGGGGAACTGCAGCAGGTTCCTCCGATCCTCTGCCATCCTCCGGCACACCTGGCCAAACCCCCCGCCTCAGCAGCAGCGTGAAGGCCCGCCACTGCCAAGCGCTGCTGCACTTGGTCAGCCTTGGGAAGACCAAGCTGACGGCAACCCATGTGTTGGCCAAACTCCAGGAGCAGGAGAGGATTTGGCTGACCCCCAGAGGCCTCAGAGTCGGAGAGGTGGTGGCCGACAATGGGGCCAATCTGGTTGCCGCAATACACAGGGGAAACCTGACCCACATCCCCTGTCTTGCCCACGTGCTGAACCTGGTGGTGCAGAAGTTCCTGCGCACCTACCAGGGGATGGGCGAACTGCTGGAAACGGCAAGGAATGTTGTGCGTCACTTCCGGCGCTCGGCTGCAGCCTGTGCGAGCCTGGAAGACGTGCAAAAGGAGCTGGATCTGCCACGCCATCGGCTGATCCTTGACGTTCCGACTCGCTGGAACTCCACCCTGGCGATGTTGGAGCGTCTGGTTGAACAGAGGCACGCTGTCAAACAGTACCTTGCCCTGGCCACTGTTTCCGCAGCTCTGAGAAGGGACAAGACCAGCAACTTCCCGTCCATCGTCCCCGATGATGACTGGAGGCACATGCAGCAGGTGTGCTTAGTGCTGGCTCCCTTCCTGCAGGCCACAAACATGGTGAGCAGGGACCATGCTATGGTCTGCGAGTGGGTGCCCCTGGTTTCTCTGCTGAACAGGGCCCTCGATGCTTTGCTGGAACAGGGAGCGGCAGCCTTGGACCAGCAGGAGTGGCAACCAGCTGCGCAGTCCACCTCTGAGGGGGAGGAGGAGGAGGACTTGGTGGAGGTCCCTGACCTGGCTGCTGATGAGGGGGATCAGCACAGCGCAGCTGAGTTGGTGCGGGGGTGGAGAGAGGATGAGGCAGCAGAGGAGGAGGATGAGGACAGCACTGACGTCGATGTGCCAGCAGACGTGGCCCGCCTCTTCCCAATGGCAGCGCACATGCTGACGTGCCTGCGCA
Organism: Hyperolius riggenbachi; assembly: GCF_040937935.1. Lineage (NCBI taxonomy): Eukaryota > Metazoa > Chordata > Amphibia > Anura > Hyperoliidae > Hyperolius > Hyperolius riggenbachi. The sequence goes on along the minus strand of NC_090648.1, from coordinate 250,100,684 downwards.
GGGACCCCAGGGTGATCCAGATGAAGCAGAGGGAGGACATCTGGATCAGCATGATGTTGGACCCACGCCTCAAGGGGAAGTTGAGCCAGTTCCTGCCGCCTGCAGGAGGAGACCCAGCGCAACAAATAAGGAGCTTGCAGCAGGCCCTTGTTGAGCGCTTGGAGGAAGCCTTCCCCCAGCCTTCCACCCCCACTGTCCAGCAGCCAGCACAGAGGCAGCAGCAGGTGCCTGCATCCAGCAGCAGCAAGCGCCCCACAGACCTGCTGTCTCTCAGCCACGAGCTCTACAGGACTGTAGAGGCTCCGGCAGCAGTGACTAGAGAGGAGATGCATGCAGCAGCATCCTCCTCCGGTCACAGCCAGCGCCTGACCCGCATGGTGGCTGACTACATGGGGTCGTACAGCGGGCTTGACAGCGATGCCCCTGTTGATCCCATGGAGTATTGGGTCAAGCGCATGGAGATCTGGAGCGAGCTGGCGCAGTACGCCCTGGAAGTGCTGTCCTGCCCCCCTTCCAGCGTGCTGTCCGAGCGCTGCTTCAGTGCAGCTGGTGGCGTGGTCACCGAGAAACGCTCACGTCTGTCTCACAAGTCTGTGGACAGACTGACGTTTCTCAAGATGAACCAGGCGTGGGTGGAAGGCGAGTTCCTGGCCCCTGTTGTCGGCGAGAGGGGGACATGAACTGGCTGCCGGAACCATCGTTAATGTGCCTTACCACCCTTTACCACCTCCTGGCTCCTGCTCACTAAGCCAGCCTGGTTCACTTTGACTATTACGTCGCCTGCAGCCACACATTTTACACCTACAGTGGGCTGCTGTGTACTGCCCTTCTGCTGTCTGTCTGTGTTTCCCACTGCCAGGGTACACAGATGATTTACCTTCTGCTGCCACTCTGCCACCAGCTATTACGTCAAACAATAGCTATATTGGTTGCAAAACCAAAAACCAAAAAACCATAAAAAAAAAAAAAAGGTTTAATTTTTCTGAGGTGCCCGGGTTGAAAACTGTGTTGTCCCAGTTGTGTATTGGACACAGTGTGGGCTGCACGACCGCTGTCTGGGACCTCCTGTTGTGTTTATTTACAGCCCTGGTATCACCGCTAGGTACCAGGGCTATTATGTCACGCTGCCTACCTGCTGCCACACTCACACTGCTCCTCCATACCTCCTCCTGCTGCTGCTGCTGCTGTCTGTCTGTGTTTCCCACTGCCAGGGTACACAGATGATTTACCTTCTGCTGCCACTCTGCCACCAGCTATTACGTCAAACAATAGCTGCTCGCCTACTCCTCCATTCCTCCTCCTGCTGCTGCTGTCTGTCTGTGTTTCCCACTGCCAGGGTACACAGATGATTTACCTTCTGCTGCCACTCTGCCACCAGCTATTACGTCAAACAATAGCTATATTGGTTGCAAAACCAAAAACCAAAAAACCATAAAAAAAAAAAAAGGTTTAATTTTTCTGAGGTGCCCGGGTTGAAAACTGTGTTGTCCCAGTTGTGTATTGGACACAATGTGGGCTGCACGACCGCTGTCTGGGACCTCCTGTTGTGTTTATTTACAGCCCTGGTATCACCGCTAGGTACCAGGGCTATTATGTCACGCTGCCTACCTGCTGCCACACTCACACTGCTCCTCCATACCTCCTCCTGCTGCTGCTGCTGCTGTCTGTCTGTGTTTCCCACTGCCAGGGTACACAGATGATTTACCTTCTGCTGCCACTCTGCCACCAGCTATTACGTCAAACAATAGCTGCTCGCCTACTCCTCCATTCCTCCTCCTGCTGCTGCTGTCTGTCTGTGTTTCCCACTGCCAGGGTACACAGATGATTTACCTTCTGCTGCCACTCTGCCACCAGCTATTACGTCAAACAATAGCTATATTGGTTGCAAAACCAAAAACCAAAAAACCATAAAAAAAAAAAAGGTTTAATTTTTCTGAGGTGCCCGGGTTGAAAACTGTGTTGTCCCAGTTGTGTATTGGACACAATGTGGGCTGCACGACCGCTGTCTGGGACCTCCTGTTGTGTTTATTTACAGCCCTGGTATCACCGCTAGGTACCAGGGCTATTATGTCACGCTGCCTACCTGCTGCCACACTCACACTGCTCCTCCATACCTCCTCCTGCTGCTGCTGCTGCTGTCTGTCTGTGTTTCCCACTGCCAGGGTACACAGATGATTTACCTTCTGCTGCCACTCTGCCACCAGCTATTACGTCAAACAATAGCTGCTCGCCTACTCCTCCATTCCTCCTCCTGCTGCTGCTGTCTGTCTGTGTTTCCCACTGCCAGGGTACACAGATGATTTACCTTCTGCTGCCACTCTGCCACCAGCTATTACGTCAAACAATAGCTATATTGGTTGCAAAACCAAAAACCAAAAAACCATAAAAAAAAAAAAAGGTTTAATTTTTCTGAGGTGCCCGGGTTGAAAACTGTGTTGTCCCAGTTGTGTATTGGACACAATGTGGGCTGCACGACCGCTGTCTGGGACCTCCTGTTGTGTTTATTTACAGCCCTGGTATCACCGCTAGGTACCAGGGCTATTATGTCACGGCGAGCTGCCTGCCTCATTGACTGCCTGCTGCCACACACTCATCCTCCTCCTCCTGCTGCTGAATTTACCTCCTGCTGTCTTTGTGTTTCCACTGCCAGGGAGCACATACAATGGCGCTTCCAACATGCGTGCGCCCACCAGCTATTTGTTACGCTCAAAAATAGATGCATTTCTTTAAAAAAAAATTGAAAAGATAAATACGTGAAGAAGAATAAGACTATATTGAAAAGGAAGGAGAAGAAGAAGAAGAAGAAGAAGAAGAAGAAGAAGAAGAAGAAGAAGAAGAAGAAGAAGAAGAAGAAGACGATATAGAAGAAGACGATATAGAAGAAGACGATATAGAAGAAGACGATATAGAAGAAGAAGAAGAAAGATAAAGAAGAAGAAGAACAAGTATATACAGTAACACTACTGAACAAAATTAAGGACACAACTTCTCTTTCCACATTTTTTTTTAAAGGAACATCCCCACATAATCACTTGCTGTTGTTACTTGGAAAAAAAGAGGTTTCTTGCATCATTCACCCTCAAAACAAGTGTTGGAAGCTATTTAAGGCCAATTCGAATAGTCAGCTCGAATAGTTAGCTCGAATACCGACTCGAATAGTGAGCTCGAAGTCCGAGGTCGAATCGAATAGTAAAAATTATTCGACTCGAATATTCGAATGACCTCGAATAATTTACTATTCGAATTCGACCAAACTCGAATTTTAAAAAGGGGTATTTGAGCACCACTGGTTTAGAGTGAATTAAACACATTTTCTAGTAGAAAAACGCATATATTTACGTAGATCTGTACATCAGTCCTGAACGAGGGACAAGTGTAGAAGAAAGAGGGGCAGAGGAACCTGGCTCCCAAAGAGGGACTGTCACTCCATAATAGGGACAGTTGGGAGCTATGGGACAACCACTACAGGCCTAGACATATACATTTGAAAGCTCTTTGTAAAAACAGTGAAATGCCATTTACATTCAGTTATAACTTAATATTATGTAAATTTACTGAGGTTTTTTGTCTACATGGATGGTCTGTCAACTTACATATTGGTGATATCTTACAGTTTATATATAGCTTTATGTGCTATGTATCTCCTAGCCCTGACGTTGTCCAGATGGTCCCTTCTCCAGGGATCTAACATGAAAAGGCTTGCTCCACTTTATTCCTGAATGTCAAACAGCCTTTGTTCTGTGATCAGCCTGGAACTACAGTTCTGGTGATGAGCCATAAATTGCCTTCATATGTATACATATTGAAGAAATGCAGACTGGAGTGGCATAGCAATGAAGGCTTCCTCTCCACCTCTGGGAATGTAGGAACGAGCTGCATAAATTGCAGCGCAAGAATCCAGCAACTCAAAGAAAGTAATAAAACTCTGACATCCTGGGAACTTACTACCTGGAGCTGCAGAGTGATCTACATCAGTAAAATTTGCCATTTATTACATGTAACACAATTGCCAGGCTGTTATATGTGACCTCAGACCAAACTTTGTATATTGCAGATCGGAGCAGAGAGTGATGATGTCACCACATTGCCCCTCCCCCAAGCCTTCTGCCAAATCCTTCGCGTTTAAGCCCATTGTAGAAAGGGTAGCTCACACTATAGCATTTCTGAGCCAGCAGACATACATTTAAAAAAAAACATTTTAAAAATAGCTTGTGGCTAGGCAGATTAATATATTGTACAGTAAATTTACAAAACAGAAGTTCAGCTTTAAGTGTGTCTTAAAGAGAAACTGTGACGAAGAATTGAACTGTATCCCAATCAGTAGCTGATAACCCCTTTCCCATGAGAAATATTTTCTTTTACAAACGGATCATCAGGGGGCTCTGTATGGCTGATATTGTGGTGAAACCCCTCCCACAGTGTGATGTCAGGACCATGGTTCTAACAGATTCCGGTCTGTGAACCTTATTGCATTGTGGAAAATAACAGCTGTTTACAGCTGGGTCCAAAGGCCAAAAAAGCATGCAGCATCTCCTTCCACTGGCATCACCTGCCAGCAGTAAAAATGTCACCATGTGGTAAATGTCAGAATGTAAATTAGGGAGAGAAAAGATTTTACAATGGGAAAACACTGGCTAAATCATTTATACATAATTATGGGAAAAATGAAGCACTTTTTTTATTACATTATTTTCACTGGAGTTCCTCTTTAACCACTTCCGGATTCTCGGTGCGTATATATACGCCCCTGAATCCTGAAGTGTATTCCATGGAAACGTTCCATGTCAGTTCACGGAGGGTGTCTCCGTGAACACCCTGCGAGCCGATCGGCGGCTCGCAGGGTAAATGTAAACACACGGGGAAGATCTTCCCCGGTGTTTACATGTATACGGCGCTGCTGCGCAGCAGCGCCGTAGAGGAGATCGGTGATCCCCGGCCTCTGATTGGCCGGGGATCACTGGCATCTGATAGGCTAAAGCCTATCCCATCAGGCGCAGGACGGAAATCCGTCCTGCGCCGCTCACAGGGGGAGGGAGAGGGAGGTAAGGGGAAGGAGGCCAGGAAGCGCTGCGGAGGGGGGCTTTGAAGAGCCCCCCGCAAGCGCAAGCAGCCGGCGGCGATCAGACCCCCCCAGCAGGACATCCCCCTAGTGGGGAAAAAACGGGGGAAGTCTGATCGGCCTGGCTGCTATCTGATCTGTGCTGTGGCTGGAGAGCCCACGCAGCACAGATCAGCACAAAATAGCATGGTATAGAAGTGGTTAAAGGAGATGCACATAAAGCTTATTTTTGTATGCTTCAGGAACTCAATTGATGAGTTGTAATTTACACTTTAAAAATATATACAGGGACACGCACACCAAGTCTATTCAATGCATATAAAAGTTTATATAAAGAGTAGATGATACATAATAAATAGATCAGATCTAGACAAACAATATCTATTCAATAGTACGCATGATATGGTTTCACGATAATAAGTACAAACACAAGGCATCAATAAATTGGAACATACACTAATAGAGTGGCATGAATTGCATAATCAATGACTATGCTATATAGTCGAAGTAGTCCAAAGCTACTAATAGGCAGTGTGTCCCAAGATACTGTCCATATAAGATAGCAAGAGTCCATTTAAGAGCAGCCGCTCTTAATGAGGCAACACCTGCAAAACGGCCTAAAAGCAATCAAAGCAATAGGAGGTGCTGACACCCTCAACTTTTTTTACCCAGACGTCAGCGTTTCGGAATATGTCCTTTCTCAATGGGTCTATGGCTTAGTGGCAACTGTTGCAGCGAGGAAGAGAGGACGCTGCATATCAGATGCGTTGATATGTCTATAGGCTAGCAAAGTGTTCTGTTGCTATGGAGAGGGGAGAAGTGAAGTAGTTAATTTGGGTGGCGAAGGCGCCCAGGCAAAATGTATGCCGTCATGGTCCGCTATTTCAGCAGGTTCCTTCTGTGCCCAAATTACCCATGATAGCAGCATGGATAGCGTGGGCAGCTTAGTGGTTAGCGCTCTTGCCTTGCAATGCTGGGCTCCCGATTCGAATCCCAGCCAGGGCACCATCTGCAAGAAGTTTGTATGTTCTCCCTGTGTCTGCGTGGATTTCCTCCGGGCACTCCGATTTCCTCCCACATTCCAAAAACATACAGATAAGTTAATTGGCTTCCCCCTAAATTGGCCCTAGACTATGATACATGCAATACACGATACATGCATAGACATATGACTATGATAGGGACTAGATTGTGAGCCCCTCTGAGGGACAGTTAGTGACAAGACAATATATACTCTGTACAGCGCTGCGTAATATGTTGGCGCTATATATATAAATAAATAAATAGCCACTAATTTTAGCTATTATCATAGGTTCCTATGGCAGCACCCATTTTATTGGTGGGCAAGCATTGGCAGAGGGGGGTTTAAGGGATAGGCATCAATGTGGAGGGTAGAGTTTTAAGGTTAGGAATAGGAAGTGGTTGCTAGGTTTAGGCATGGAAGGGGAATTAGGGTTAGGCATCAGTAGAGGGAGGGCTCTGTGTGAGAATAAAGTTAGATTAGGCTACAGTAAAATATCTGTAAAAATTGCAGCTATTTTACTATCAGAATAACCCACTGATCCCTAGTAGAATATCGGTAATTTACCAATATTTTACTTGTAGCTCTTCACGGTGCCCAAATTCTCACAGTGTCCATTTGAAATGTATGAGGAGGAAGGGCTGACGGCACAGTGCATGAGCACAGAGTGAGCAGAATAAGTAGGAGAGCAATGCCCTTGGCCTGCACTCAGCTGAGATGATTGGCCATTTGGATCTTTGGCCGACACACTGAGGGGGATCAAGGACCAGCATACACATGTTAGATTCTTGGCAGAGGTGGCCCTGACCAGCCGCCTCAGTTGAGAACTATCTAGCATGTGTACATCAAGTAAGGCAAAAATGGAGCTGGAAATTTGGGCGCAGCTGGTGCTGCCATAGGTCGTAATGTGGATTACAGCTATAGCATCTCTTAGTAATTTGGGCCCAAATTACGGTAAAAACAGCATAATTCAGTCACCAGCAATAGCTGGAAGCTGAATTACATCTAACCCCAGTGTCAATAGCAGCATGTAGGGGAAATAGTAATTAACACTACTAAGACTTTTGCAGGAGCAGGTTGAGACGTTTTTCAGCTTTATCCTGGGCCCAAATTTATTAGTACCTTAATTACATGTATGCTGTGTACATGGCTCCTGGCTAAAGTAACAATGCTATGGATTTTGAAGCATGCTATTTGCTACCCTATAGCCACCAAGCTCACTTACACACATGGATAGGCCCATTTGATTGCATGTACAGTGTTTGAGTGACAGTAACTCTCATACCATGTGTTTCAACTTTTTGTATGATCTCTAGACGGTACATGTTTATCTCTACAAGTCGCAGAACTATGCTTTGCAGAGTTCTGCTTTAATATATGCACACTTTTAGAGTCTCTATACACTCATGTATGGAAAAGATACAGCTGGTAGGTAATTGGTTTTTACAATGTCCAAGTTAGTGTGCTATATTACTTAGCAACCTTAGATGGAAAATTGGATGAATGGCTGTGAATCGCTTGTATGAAGCTTTTTAGGGTCTTGCTTGCTCTCCTTTTACAACTCAGCAAATTAATGGAGCATACTAATCACTGCATGTCACAGCCTACCCAGTCTGTTGTCTGGTGCAGCCTTTTTACTTTCCCTCTTTACTGGCATGCAGAATGTCCTTGTTTCACCCATCACTTTACTTGGAAATAGAGGCTTAGTAAGGATGCAAGGCATGTTTGTGCTGGGACATACACAGAGATACCCACTCCAGGGATTTCATTTAACTCTACTAGATGGGTAACTTGTGGGGACTTATCACAGGAGTCATGTGACATGAGTGTAAATGCATAGGATTTTGGTTTCTTCACAAAGGGTAGTAGGCCTTTAATCAAATTTCTATGCACATTTGTAATAACTGCAGTAACTGCCTGCCTAAGTCAAGCTGCCCTTGTCTTCACTGGGAAGCCCCTGTGCTCATCTAAGGGGCTGCAGCAGTGATGAAAAATGTTTTCTGTTGGCTTAACCTTGGGCGATAAATACTATCCGCTAGTATTTAACTGCAGTGCTGTTCACTAGTTTTTGTCCTAATTTATACCTGTTTGTCTGTACTTTCAATGTGGGCATTATATTATCCAAAAATCAAACTGTCAACTATATTCTGTAAGGACACCTGTAGCCTACAAGGTTGATGTAGCACCACTGTCAGAGAGCGGGCATCTTGTGGTACCGCTAACAACTCTCAGACAGGGCATTGCTAGGATCTCAGCAGTTCCCTGGCACCACATGGGTGGAAAATGTACAGCAAAGAGTTAGTGTTGCCACAACACATTGAGGGTGGGACCAAATAAAGAAATAATGTGGCTATATTATAATAAATGCTGTGCTATATCAGTGGTCATTTTCAAGTCTCAGAACAATCACATTCTTTACTTCACATATATTGTCTGCTATATTTACTAGTAGGTGATTCATATAAGGTGCTGATCCATTTTTGCAAATAACTACCTGTGAAAAAGAGTTGTACTGTGTCCCAGGCTACTCATGCAGCACCTTAAAGGGAACCTGTACTGAGTAAAAATATTTAAAATAAAAACATGAGGTAACTTCAAATGAACATTACATAGTTACCTTGCCATCAGTTCCTCTCAGAAGCTCAATATTTTCTTCCGACAATGATCCCTTCCAGTTCTGACAATATTTTGTCAGATCTGAAATATATCAGTTGTTGTCAGTTATAGCTGATAGAACAACTGGGGCTTGATTCACAAAGCGGTGCTAACCTACTTAGTACGTCTAAAGTCTTTAGACGCGCTAACCAGGGTGCTAAGTAGGTTAGCACCGGATTTCTCAATCAGATCACGCGCTAACTTTGCGCGCGCAAAGTTTTACGCGCGCAAAGTTATATGCGCGCTAAGTCCCATAGGCTTTAATGGGCACTTCGCGCAGAGCGCCCTGCGCTCTGTGCAGTACGCGCGTAAAGTTTTATGCGCATAAAGTTTTGCGCGCGTAAAGTTTTATGCGCGAAAAGCTTGTTTAGACGTGCTAAGGGGGTTTTCACAGGCGTGCTAACAGTTAGCACCGCTTTGTGAATCAAGCCCCTGATGTACCAGGTAATGTCCATGTTTCCCTATGGCTCAAGTGGGCGATGTTACAGTTTAACCGTGTGCTGACCAGAAAGCTGTTATGGGTAATGGCCATTTTCAAAATGGAGGACGGAAAATTCCCTTGATCACAGTGAACACACAGGACGCAGGAGAGGAGAAAGAGACGGAGGAGTAGACTACATGGGAGGTAAGTATCACTTGTGTTTGCTTATTTTGATTTTTAGTTTTCAGTTCAGGTTTTCTTTAATAACCTCAAGAGAGTGTGCAAGGAGGTCATAGTCCACACTTAGTCCTATAGACCTATCTGACACACAAATCTGACACCAGCAGGGAATGGGGTTAGTGTGTTGATTTCATTACTCCACCCGGAGTTGGGCTTTAATTCTGTCTTTACATTAATCTTGTATCTGGAAAAATAGGTCACACACACAATGTCAGTTGCTATAGATGGATGAGTCTGTGACCCAGCTGAGAGCAGTCATGTGACCTACAGACTGCTCTGCTGCACAGACAGGCGAATGAAGAGGAGCAGAGAAGACTGTATGTGGCTGATGGACGACAGGGATATGTCATGTAGTATTCATCCACAGCCTCCTCTTTTCAAATCTCACCTTGTCATAGCAAAACATCATTCCCTGCATTGTGTACACTGATGTTACTGGCAGCAAGACACAATTTAGTCATCTGAAATTATTTGAGGAACCTGCTCAGCTGGATTACTCTGTAGTCCAATGCATCACCTGCTAATAATAAAATATACTGCAAAATAAATTTATTAAACCCTGAACTAATCAATCTTTACAGTGATGTTTGTTGGCTCCACCCTCTTTGTAGTGACAGAGCTGTTTGCTGGTGTCCTCACAGCACCTCCCAGTGTCCTGCTTACAGCCCATCTATGCAGATTACCCCTCACACATCAGCACATAATAACAGATAACACGTCTGACCTCGCACTCTGATGGAAAGTCAAGCCTGCGTTTTAATTGGCATAATGTATAATACAATTATTTGTTCTATGTTTTGCTTGCAAATTATGCTGTGTCTTAAAAAAGAAAAAAAAAAAACATGGACATAAATGCTTTCATGTCCAGTATAGAGCCTAAAGCATGATTTGACTACAGCTGACATACAGACATAAGTCTGCATAGAAACAGCGCTATGGGGGGATCAAAGAAACATTACACAATCGTTCAACATAGCGGCAATGCTTCTTCTATCTAACCTGACCTGTCAACACAAGACTGGTCTAACCTCTGTTACATAAGATACATGTTACATAAGAGCTTTATTATATATATATATATATATATATATATATATATGCCTTTAAACAAATGCACAAATCCTCCTACCTGGTTGCTCTGGCATGGTTCTTTATGAATATAGTGCCATGTGTAGGTAGACAAATAAACAGGCAGATGGTATAAAGTCGTATTAATGATTTGGAACATTGCATTACTATGTAAGTATACAGATATACACTTAGAGAATTATTAGCACTCTGTGTACTGTACACGTATCTCTTGCTTTGTGGTCATACAGACAGGAGGAGGTTGAGAGATTCTCAGAGAGGCTGGGGAATATATACTGTACATGCAAACCTGACCAGCCTAGGAAGTGCTGTAGCATAAATGTTAGAATAATCCTATAAAAACAATTTGTACATTTTCCATGAGTCTGTCACAGTGAAAAATGCCTGTGTGGAAAGCCTCTTACTCCAAATCCTATGCCACATGCTAGCTCCAGGCAGAGTTGCCAAATCATCCCTTTAAATACTGGCACATCTATGTTATGCAGGTTCTGAAGCTACTTACACAGTGCTTAAACTGTACTGAAGTAGCCACAAGACCTGTATAATTCATATGTGTCAGTAATTAAAGGCAACTGGCTCCAGAATCTAGCATACTGTCTAGGCATCAGCTAATGGCAGATTCCATCTCACTCTTCTAGCTGATGTTCAGTACTGTTTAGTGTATTGTCAGCAAATGCTATTCAGTCAAACAAACAAAATTCATAGAAACCTCCAAGTTCCCCTGTGTCCAAAGGAGCTCTCAAGCTAATATATCTGCTATAAGTGCATACAGCAGGGCTAACTTGGGCACATACCTGTATTTTTGTAGATTGTGTGAGGAAACTAGATCACCTATGACTAACATTGGAGTAATATACCAAATTAATGCAGATTGTGCACTTGGATTCTAACCCAGAACCAAAGCTGATCCTATATTATGCAATCTTTATTTATAGTCATGACCAAATACAACAGATCTATGGAATATAATGGTAAACAGATGGAATATACTTTTTACAGATTTTATAAGTAGACTTTCACACTACAAATGTTGTAATATTGGACTGAGTGCTGGTTGGAGAGATTTAGAGCCACCAGACAAGAAAGCCAACCCTTTAGCCAGACACTCAACCATACCTAATCTGCTCTATTCCCAACCCCTTTGGCAGCCAGTAACCCCCTAGTATACCCCCCAACCCCCGCCCCACCCCGTGTGTAATAGTTTGTTAGGTAATCTCTACACACACACACACACACACACGTTGTAGGTTACTAAGGTGTAATGGTAATAATTACACAAACATAGATTATAGGTGTGACCATGACGTAGACCCTATTACAATTGTAATTAATAGATGCATTCTGCAGTACCCAGGAAGTCAGTGAAGTGTATCCATGCAGAGCAGGTGCAAGGCAATGGAGTATATCATGGCTGAGGCTTTGTGTGGCTTGTCTGAGAAGAACAATCATTGGCCTTTGGTGTGTCCCGTACTGTTCCTACTTGAAAAAGCTGTATGATCCTGACTTCTTTATAAGTTTAATCCTGCCTTTTGAGAAAACTTAAGAAAGTACAAATAATAACAGATTTGTGGGAACAATTCACAGCTGCAGGCCATGGCATCTAAATGTGTGATAAAAATAGAAACCATTGTTGCACAGCCTATTCACTGAGGTTGTCTCACGGATCAGAAAAGCCTAATGTATTTTATTAGCATCAGGGCTTCCCTTGTTCCAGACATCCCAGTTTTACGTAGCCGATTATTTTGTAGTAGTCGCTTAATCCATCTAAACATTAGCTTGCCCTGCTCCGAAATCATATTTTACCTCAGTGTCGGATGAAATAAAAAGGCAGAAACATCTTTTTTTTCTTATATAAGAGCTGTGCTGGCTTGCGGGCAGCAAGTTTGTATTCAAGTCCATGTCTAGCTGCTTTTTAGAAGCAGTAGCTCCCAGGTCCATTCAGAGCTGATGTGTATTTGTGTATTACTGTAAGTCAGCCTGCATTGTTCAATCAGTGTTACTGCACGACATTCCTGTAGGGCAGCCATCAAGCTTGTATGGTTTCTCTTGAAGACTGGTAGAGGCCACTTCCATGCTCGTCCTCCATTGTCTGTTAATCATATGCAGTATGCATGTAATGGTGACCGCTTATTTCCTCATACATACAGTGATGTCATGCATTTCAGGGAAGCTAAAAGCATTCCTATCAGCTTCTATTTCCCAAAGAAAGAGGCTTGCAGTATAATACCCTTATTTCAGTTCCTCACATGTACAGTAGGAGTCAGGACACCAAGCTACGTGTCACTATGTGTTTGGGTTGTGGAAGCCAGAGCAAACCCTATGTAAACATGAGGTGAGCATACAGACTCCATGTAGGCACGTACCTTTCATCTTTCCAGAGACAAGAAAGATAGACACTATTTTAGTTCAAACATACAGTATTTGAGCAAGACCCCCAGCACACCTCTAATAATGGCTTCCTCACAACTACATTAAGGCAAGCCAGGGTTGGGGGGGGGGGCAGTCAACGACGCCTCCCCTCCTACAAAACAGGGCAGCTCACGAGAACTTGGGAGCAACTGCAGCCAAGTGACAACTGCTGTTTCCAAGAAACTAAACGAGACACTTAAAGTATGTTGTTGCTTTTTGTTAGCTCTTACAAATAAGTTACATGTGTATGGATATACTGCGAATTCTTAGGTAAAAAAAAAGGATGAGAGCAACAACTGTATCTATCCTTCTACTCCTAAAAAAATTTCCTTTTTTTTAGAATCTCACAGTTTAAATCTCAGTGTATCAGCAAAAAAATGTTGTATTGTCAGCTGAATGATACAGTATTTCTCACAGCCTGAAAGAGTTCTAATGGTGCCCATACACGGTACAATATAAAACATTTTCCAATGTATTCGACCAAAACGATTGGATCGCATGAAAGTCTTAAATCTTTTTTTTTTCAAAATAAACAAACAATTATCCAGTTTTTTGAATAAAAATCCAATTGGACATGAAAAATCTCTATATTCGATACATATCTATATACGGAATAATTAAACAAAATTATCTGATTGAAAAAAAAAGAAAAAGTTTTATGGCTGTAATTCCTTATCAGTGAGGGTTACCCTATACAGTATAGTCTGATTTGGTCCCGACTTGAGAGAAAAGGAACACAGCATAGTTATTTGTGTGCTTTGCGCTGTACATACACGTTTATCTCATCATGTCACCTCAGGTATCATTTCAGGCAGAAAAAGAAGAAAAGGAACACAGCCTAGTTATTTGTGTGTTTGGTACTGTGCATACACAAGTCTTTCTCATCATGTCACATAACACCTTGGGTACCCTTTAAGTAAATGCAGTTCACAGGTAATAAGCTGCAAATAAATGAGAACAAATAATGCACAGTGATTTTGTTGAGAATGCCTGTTATGGCCTGAAAATATATAGCTGAGCCAGGCACATGCTCCTTATAACCACTACCAGTTTTGACCATAGTCACAATCTGCTGCATGGGGTAGTGTGGGGTTGGGGGGGATGGGGGGATGTTGCAATGTCTGTTCTTTTCATTGCATATACATTATACTGTACAAGTGAGTGCAGTGAGCTTCTTATAAACAATCTCACCCGTTTGGATTACTATTTAAAATAGGGTTTGCATGTGTAACATCCAGTTTTCAGTCTACAATAAGGTAACTGTAGTACCCCATTCCATGTTCCTTTTCCGCACTCTAACAGCCCACTAGAATTACATAGAAGTATAGTAAGGCATTAAACAGATCAGATTTGCAGGTTTATCAAGCTTTCATTTGACGTTTGTCAGCTTGAAATGGCTGACTGATTATTCGGAAGTCTGTTGTGGTTTGTCTCTGATTGAGCCCAGCGCCAGTGATGTATTCCAGGTTGTAGATGTGCATAAATTTAGGTCCTGGAATTAGTCTATAATCCAGGCTTTCTCACTCCATCCCAATGTGATGTTGTGTAAGTCGCTGAATCTCCTGGGTTACTTCAGTATTACAGGATAAGAGTATTACTCTGTTTGCTTTTCACTGTTCTACATACAGCATCTGTTGAAAGAAAGAGACTTGCAAGCAACATCTACTGTACAGATCATTTTCTGTTAGAAATACAAAACATAAAAATATGCTAGTGAAGCTCCTCATGTATCTAGCCAAATAAAAAACAAGGTACATCTCTTATATTCTAGAACAGAAATAACCAGCTCTAAGCCTCAAGGCCTGGGATTTTCACATATATTTTTAGTGTTGCTCGAATAAACAGGAGTAAATGAGGTATAGTGTGGTTTACCCAGCAACAAAGTTCTGTCAATCCCGAAATACTGGCATAGACACGGACCTCAAGGACTATGTTTGTTCTAGAATGAAGCAGGTAAAATAGGCGCAAGATGGGCCTTGTACTTTGGGGCTGCTAAAGGCTGCTATGTATTTGGCGGCTAAAGCGGCGCCCGCGGAGTGGCTTGGGCACTGGAGATTGTCTATAGTACAAGCCAACCCCAGATATCAGCAGAGTACCATTGGAGGTAAAATAGGTGCTCAGCTATAAAATAGTCGAGTCCCGGGGGTAGGAAGGCGAGAGTTAGTGTAATTACCGATATTCTACTATCGAGATAATAGATCAATGGTAAAATTACTGATATTCTGCTATCAGGATTTCCATGCACCCGTTTTACCTGTTGCCCCTTTTAAATGTATGCGTTCTAGAAAATATTCCTTCACTAAGCAAGACACTCCTATAGCCTTATTTAGCAAGACATTTTGAAGACAATACACCCTTTCAGTCAGGTAACATGAAGAAGTAACTCTGAGGTGATGAGCAGTGAAAGATACTCCTGGCCAATTGCTTAAAGTTCTTGTAAAGGTGACCACTAATGGTCCAATTTCCAGCGAACAATCGTTAGAGCGATCAGAAATTCTGAGCGCAAGAAAAATCATTCACTACACCATCAATGAACCAATTTTTGCTTCCTATCTATCACAACCAATCAAGAAAATCCAAATTTTGGTTTGACAAAAATCCAGTCGGACGATTTTTTTTTTATGATAGTTCATAATCGATTGTGCCCATCAACTGAGATTATTTTCAACCAATCCGATCAGAATTTATGATCGCTCGAACGATTTTTTGCTAGAAATTAGCCGTTAGTGGCCACCTTAAGTTCTTTCATTGTGATCTGTGGAATCAGTGGCATCACCAAATTGAGTGTAAATGGCAGTGGTAGATAAAAAGTCAATACAAAATAAAAAAAGGCAGAACTGAATGTACAGTATATCTATCCAACATCCAATATTTTTTATTGATTTATTTTGCAATGAAGGAAATTAAAAAACACTATACTATACTACACTTACCCGAGCAACTGTAACCTGTAAGAGCAGCAGTAATGACTTGGCTTATGCTGGTAAACAGTGCTCAAAAATAACCCTAAGGTCTCTCCCTATTACACTTGTTTTCCCCATAGCAGTGCATTGTGAAAAAGCTTCAGTTTTTCAGCGCATAGTGTGAAAGTGGCCATAGGGAAACATGGACACTGTTCTGCACATCAGTTGTCCTTTCAGTTACAACTGACAGCAACTGATAAAGTGTAAAAGGACCCTCAAAGAAATGTCCATGTTTCCCGATGGCTCAGTTCACACTATATGCATTTTAACTAAAAGCTTTTTCCCAATGCACTGCTATGGGGAGTTCAAACCCATCAGTTTTTCAGTGATTAGTGTAAAAGAGGCCTTTGAGGAAAGGTGTGTAAATTCAATGAAACCATGAGACTGCATTTACCCTATGCTGAGGTATGCATTTTCCTAACTTTTCCATATATATTTAACTGATATACTGTATATTTGTGTATATTTACATATTAATGCATTGTCCACATAACTGGAAAAGTTCAGTGGTAAGGGGACAAGGAATCCTGTAATTATAAAAGGCTGATAATTGGTTGTCAGGGCCACGCCTTTCATGACCTAGAGCAATGCAGCGTGATTTGGGAAAGGCTGAAAAGTTCCTATGAGAGAAAAACCTGACCCATGCTGATACCACCTTTTCTCTGGAAAGTCAAGCATGGCCCTGCCCCCACCTCCCCTCCTTTAGTGGTTCTAGGCCTGATTTACGTCTTCAGGGCTCTCAAAGCATCCACAGTGAGAACAATATAAGTGGTCCAGCAAACTTATTTTCTTCTTCTATCTGCTGGTTCATTGTTTGGTTTTACCACTTTCACCTAGGTTATATCAGGTTATGGTGAGGGCTGCTGAGATTTGTGTCAATTAATGGCTTTGTAGTTGCAGGTGCATCCACAGTGTGGGTTTTCTTTTTATAAATCTCAAACAGGCAGAGATAACAACATTTTAAGCTGTCCAGTCTTGGTTTGCTGGATCACTTGTGATATTCCTACTAAAGTTGCTTGGAGAGTATTGGAGACATCCTAGTAAATCATATTCCAGTTGTTAATTCATCACTGCAATGCAGCACCACACTAGCCAGTTATAGCAGATGAAGGGTGAGAGCACAGTCAACCTTTACTTGCTCCATCCTCTTCCGATAATCTAGCATGCGCTGGGTGGCCTCAATCCTCTCTGATGGTTTGCTAAGACATCTGGAGTTGTGGGTCGTCTTGGTCAAGCAAGGCCCTCTGTCCCTATTGTTCTCCTGCTCACCGCTCCTGCTCCATGCCAGTCTGTTGTGCACTTCTCCATCATCCCTCCGACCCGCCCAACAAAAGCACAATGCGTTGCTAGCTTCTAGGCTGCCAGTGCATCAGTACAGAACCTTTACTGGCATCGCTGACAGCAGTGAGCAATGTCTGTGTAGTGAGACAACGCTTTAGTCTCATAGGCCTGTTACAGCTGACTCAACCTGCCTCACTCTGCTCGTCCACTCTGAAGACAACAATTGCATGTCATTGGTACTGGTACCGAGTGTGAGTGTATGCGTGAGTGTGTGTAGCTTAGGTTATAGTGATTATCTTCTGAGCTCTCCACTATGATTTTAGGTGGTTTAGCTTGGTTTAATACCCAATTAGAATAAAGATTGCTGTTTATACTTTTTGCATATCTACTGAGTGATGTTGCCTTTCTGATTATGCATTAGTACAGAACCGGTCCAAGAACTGTCGATTAAGGAATCAAGTCCTGGTCCCTGGCAGGCAACAGAAATTGTGCATGTATACGTACCTTTAGGCTTCTATCCCACAGAATGCTGAAAAACAGCGTTTTAACAGATCAGTTGTTTTATAGCAGTGCATTGTTAAAAAATATTTTGGTTCAAACATGGTCATTACCTTCACCTGGGCTGCACTTCAGTTGTCTGTTCAATTAAGTTGTCTGTTCAGTTATAACTGTCAGCAACTAATTCAGTGGGAAAGGACCCTTAGAAAAACAGAATGCAAAGCAATTACAGGCAAGAATTGTGTAAATATTTTGCTAAAAGATCCCATCCAAAATTAATTTTTTAAAAAGGCAGATCAAATGCAAGTTCCAGATATTCATTGTACACAATCCCTCAATGTCAGAACAAACTTCTGATAGTTCTGGCTGGGTACTGGGGAAGTTAGGGGACTTTACAAGCATATTTACTTTAAGATCCGTACAATTATTGTGTAAGTAGACGTTTTTTAAATCAAACTGAAGTAAATATTAGAAAGCTTCTAAATAAGTTATATTATTTTATTGGGTTGCAATGGTGATTGATTTGGATCAGTGCTATGATGTGACATTTATTAATTCTTTTCAGGGTCCCTTTTAGCCCCTTAGACTGTTTCAGACTGGTAGTCTGAAACAGTCTACATGCATGTTGGATTATTGTGTGGCTCTGTACAATTAACAAGCTGGCACATCATTGCATTCCAGCGGTTCTGAAGGGGTCTTTTGACTTTCAGCAACAACAAAGAGATGATTTGCATATTCAGCATTGATGCATTGTGGGACACTTCAGAGCTCACTCCTACCTGATTTTTTTGCAAATACCTTCTCTTTCAAGAAGGCAAATTTCAGTTGTATTTATTCTTTGTGTTGCTCAAAAGTCCTGAGAATTCCTTGGGACATCCCCCTAGTCTTTGTGTTTACATTTTACCTCTTCAACAGTTGCCTGGTTGATGTCATAGTCATAGATTGTTTATATTCAGAATAACTTGCTTTGCCTTACCACGCTGTAGTCAGAAACACATTACTCAAAGGGCTAAGTCCACATTACTTGATTACTTCATCAGTGTAACTAGAGGTATTGTGTATTGCTAAATATGCAATGGTAAGAAAGCTGTTATTTATCACTTTATTGTAAATATCTATTGAACATGCATTGCATTACTTTGTATTGCTGCTAGAACGGTGCCTGCTTTTCATGTTTAAAGCAAGTCTGGAATAGGTGACGTTTACTGACATCTAAATGCCCATATACACGGCATACATTTGTCTGTAGTTGTGAGGCAGTGACAAAAAGACAAGAGACAACAGCATATTTATGGCAGCAACAATTCGAGTTCGTGACATTTGTACACACGCAACAACAGAAAGAGTAAAGACACGGCAGAAGCTGTCTGCCACAGACTATGTGTAGTAGTAGTACTATGGTAGCGACTCTGCTGTCTGTAGAAGACTTTTGTACACACAACAGGACACCAACTAAGTAATGGTTTGTGAGACAAAAGTCACAAGAGATTCACCAGTTGAATCGCTCAAACATGGCTGTGTCTGCAGACAGTCTGCTGACAGTCTTTGTCGCTTGCCGTGTTCACACGAACGAACTGTCACACAAACCGTCGCTCAACACGTGTCTGTACAGAAATTTGTACGCCGTATGTATGGGCCTTAACATTTAGGGATAGGGAAATATAATCCAGCAAGGGAGACAAATGACTAATGGATTTGTATAATAAAGTCCAAGGCGTTTCAGGTTAAAGTGAAATATGTGAAATATTCGGGATTGCATGGTTCCTGGAGTTACAGTATATTAACAATGGAATGGCTTCTAGGGTCATGCAGTGAGTGGGAGAACAATGTGCTTGAGGGTCACTTGGGTATTGATCCCATACATGCTAGATTCTCCCCTGAGGTGGTCTTTATCAGCCACCCCAGCCAAGTTTAATATAGGGTGTGTATGTAGCTTAAAAACCACAACTCCCCCAGCGCACAGACTAGGATTCCTAGGAGCTGCTATTATATGGTTGATATACATAATCAAGCTTGTTTGAAGAGCTACTAAAGCTGCATACTCACTGCTCGACAGGTCCTGCGACGTCCCCTTGATGACGGTCGCTAGCGACGCCTCTTCCTGACGGCGCGTTAAGGAAACTCTGAAGTCTCTAAAAAAATCAGTTTTTAATTACAAAATCCACTTTAACATAATAGTCCTACCTAAACCGCCGCATCCCCGCCGCTCTAATCTAACTATATCCCCCCAAACTCGCCGGGGGGCAATCCGGGCAGCGCTTCCGTGTGAGGCAGGGTTGTAGCTCATAGCCGTTTAGTGTTCCTTCACTGAGAGGGGCGGGGGAGAGGCGGAGATCCGCCGCTGACAGACACGTGTGAGGCAGGGCTGCAGCTCATAGCTCTGCCTCACACGGAAACGCTTAGGGCGCTTAATCCACGACCAAGAAAGTTGTGGATTTTGCAGGGGAGAGGGAGGGCGCATTAGGGGGGATTTAGATAGCTTACAGCCGCGGGGATGCGGCGGTTTAGGTAGGGCTAATATGTTAAAGGGGATTTTGTTATAAAAATGGATTTTTTAGAGACTTCAGAGTCTTTTTAACCTCCTTGGCGGTAACCCCGTGTGTGTCACGGGGTAAGCCGCCGGAGGGTGCTGCTCAGGCCCTGCTGGGCCGATTTACATAATTTTTTCTTTGCTACACGCAGCTAGCACTTTGCTAGCTGCGTGTGCATAACGATCACCGCCGATACCCGCCAATTCGCCGCTATCCGCCGCGCTGTACCCCCCCCAGACCCCTTTCGCTGCCTGGCCAATCAGTGCCAGGCAGCGCTGAGGGGTGGATCAGAACACCCGCTGACGTAACGACGTCGGTGACATCATCGCGAACATCACTATGGCGACGGGGAAGCCCATACAGGGAATCCCGTTCAGAACAGGATTCCCTGCAGGGTAAAGGCGCCGGCGGCGATCGGAGGGGTGGGAGGGATAGCGAAGGGAGGGGGGAAACATGTAGCTAGCGCTAGGCTAGCTACATGCTTTAAAGAATTTTTTTTTTTTTTTTTTAAAGTGCTGCGCTGCCCCCCTGGCTGATTTATTGTACCGCCAGGGGGGTTAAGCACGAGGTCACGCGATGTACACGGCAGAGCGAGAAAGACTAATAGCAATCGCGGTACTTTGCGCGGTGTCGTCGGGGATCTTAAAGATCCAATCTGCCGTGTTGCTCTTTAGTCATCAAGCGACGCTATACAACGTTCACAGTGGTGCTTTTGTACCCACCTGGCGACATTGTGTAAAAAATCGCCGGTCGTCGGGAAAATCATCTGGAAAAATCACCAGGTGGGTACATAGCTTAAGTGAGGAACATTCTCTCCCCTGTGCTTAGTCACACTGAATTCTGCCAAGAAGCACTCAGTGCTATGGAGTTTTGGGTTTTTCTTTCACAATATTAGTCTTCTGCGTCAGTGTAATTGATAACACTTTGAGTAAATTGAAACATCTATTAACTTTTTCATCAACTTTCTACCCAAAAAATAATTTTCTAGAAGTTCTTGTCCTGTGGTTAAGCTATTGGAGCAGTGAGTTGAGTTTAGTTCCACTGGTGCCCACTAATCCTGTCATCAATATCACATGACTAGGAATGCTGACAGTTGGCCAGTGGAGTCAGCTAGATGAGGAAGAAAGGGGTGGGCATCATTTTTAAATCTTCAGTGTGTCTCACACCATACACATCTGTGGCCTCACTACCATTAACAGCTGTTTTAAACAGAATTATCCCAAACAAACATGCTCTTTGGATATCTTCCATTCAGAGTGTTCTGCTCTATAGAGCAGGAAGGAGAGGCGGAGGACAAGTGGGGGTGGTATGCCAGCACCTGCAGCCTTTCCTACTAAATGGTAATCAGTCTTGGTTCTCCAGTGTCCCCATTGCTAACGAACTGATGTGAAGCATTGAGGGACGCTTGAGTACAGAGCAAAATTATGAAGAGCTCACAAGTCTGGGCAAATACACAGAACAAAATTTAAGCTGGAAACTTGTATACTTGTAGAAAAGAAATGTCATGATCATTTTTGGCCAAGTTGCAAATGTGTATGGGCCTTAAAGAGGAGCTGTCAGCCATACTATCTCAGGAAAAAAATATATATATAAGTAGATAAATACTTGTTCTGCTTACATAACATATGTATTGCACTGTCCACGTTATGATTCCTGTGAATTTTCCATATTTACTGTGGCTATTTTTAAGCCAGTCGTGATGTAATATCCGCCCTTAGTCTCCTCTGCCTGATTTGCCCGTCCTTCACTATAGAAAGTGCATTGTTTCAGCCTGAGAAATTTTGGCCAATCAGAGAGGAACAGAGGTGTGGGAGGGGAAAACAGCAGGGAAAGAGGCTTCAGCCAATCAGGCTGCATTAGTTAAGTCTGAGGGGAAGTAGAGAAGCAAAAAAAGACAACCCAGCATGCCCTGCAACTTCTCTTTTGTGTACCAAATTTTCTGTGTACCAAATAAGAGTCATGTAAACTGGGGAATGATAAGTTATCAACAAGAAAAGTAAAAGTGATTTTAACTTTTGAATTGCCTGGTTAGCATCCTTATTACTTGTTTACCAGATAAAAATAAAGAATAGATTTTTGATTTTATGCCCGGCAGTTACTCTTTAAGGCATGCTCAGATTAAAGCTCATCAGAACTCTTAGATGAGGGAGGGTGGGGGGTGCATACAGTACTAGCCGCAACTAGTTGCTGGGATAGGAGGGTAATTACTGGATGCAGTTAGTTAATAAGGGGGAGGGGGTTCAACACTGCCTTGCAGTTGTTTAGTAAGAGATGGGTAAATACTGGTCAGTGTTAGCTAAAATGATTACTAATGGGAGGAGACGGGGATACATACTGGCCATTCTGTTTACCAAGGGGGGGGGGGGTAGAGGGGGACCCCAAATGCAGCCATTAACTTTCCTGGGGTGACATAGACTTGCATCTTTGAAAAATTCTAAGGGGGTTTTAAGAGTAACTGTCAGGCTGCAGAAGCTAATTTAAACCTCTATTCTCCTGTGTTAAACAGTTTGGAAGGAGGCCCAAAAGCAATTAGTGAAGATAAAAATCTCAGTTACCTTTGATGTGTGCTTATCAGCAAGGCTGTTATTCTTAAGAAGACGCAAGCCGCATACCATACTGCAAAGCATTCTGGGGCTCTCCCCTCGGCTGCTAATGAGACGTTACAGCAGCTTGTAATCGCGTAGCACTGATAAATCTCGGGCAGAGTACACTGCAGGAGTCAGCTATTGTTCCTAGCCACATGGCTCATTAATATTCACTGCACACTGTGTTGTTCAAGTACAAGCTTATCTGTGATCAGGAAGCAGGCAGGACATGACGACACATTTGACAGAAAAACATGGAGCCTGCCATGAGCTGTCAGGAGCATCTATCTCTGCATATACTATATACAAATTCTGTGAAATCCAAACGTGGACAGTGAAATGCATATGTAATGTAAGTACAGCCAATCTTTAGCTACTGATATATGTGTTTATTTTCTCTGAGACCTTATACCTAACAGCTCCTCTTTAAGGGGGTACATTTTTTGGGTTGACTTATACATGAGGTTGACTTATCTCCAAGTATATACGGTAATACAAGTCTATCCAAGGGTTGCCTGACCACTTTTTCTCCAGTGATTTCCAGTTTTTAAAAACTTTAGTGAATGAGTCCTGTCGACTTTGAACAGAAGTACCTGGGTATTCTTTTCCGCAGCGGCATAATGCAGACTGACTATTGAATATGATGTTTGCCTTACTTGGACAGGGAAAGTAAAATAAACCATAATGTGACTCGGTATTGAACTGTCTTGATTGTTTTTATTGGTTCTGTATCTGAATTACTGGTATATTCAGATCTACACGCATACAGTATATAGGTGTCCTTGAATAGTTGAGCTCAGGACAGTCTTGGAATAACAGGATATAATAGGACATTGCATTATTTGGCTAAACTTGTGCTTACATACGCAGGCACTAATAAAAAGCAGAGAGCCACGTAACAGTGCAGCGAGTAGATATTATATTGCCTGCATGTGCAGAACATTTCTGTTACGTGTCCAGATTCTTCCTTGTCATGAAAGTGAAGCGTTTGTTTACAATCTGCCATGTCCTACAGCTGCAGGTCCTTCTGCTGGATCAGGACTGAGATTCCACTGGCATAGAAGTGCACACGGAGCCTCTACACAGCTGTAACCATTAGGATTACAAGCAGGAAACAAGCCTCAAACACTAATATATACAAACAATTGTCAGAGCCGGTGTGTATTATCCCCGTGTCAGGAAATAGAGTACACATTGGCTATACAATTCCTTCTTGTGTGAAGATTCTGCTCAGTGGATTTCAAGCTCCTCTTGGCAGTCTACTTAACAAGGTCTAAATCAGGACTCCTCCAACCCCATCCTGGATGCTGGCCACTGACTTGTGATGTCTGAACAGGTCCTTCCAGTGTATGAGAGACTTCACTAACTGCTCCATCTAACTTAATTGTTACTTCTATTAATCCTAGAGGGAGGAGGGACAATTCAGAGCTAGCCAAAGCCTCACATGCCACAGTATGTGAAGTCTCTTTGTGCAAGTTAGTCGTCGTCGTCGTCGTCCCCCCTCCCAATAATAAGTTCCCAGCTCTGATGCAAAGACAACTGGCATGAAGATAGAGGAGCGGCTCTTACTAATCTCATGTAATCTCATGTACAGTGTAGTTTCATAGATCGCTTTACTATATTTAACATTTGTGGTCTGAATGAAAAGTACCAGAGACATAATTCAAAGGAGACTTTCCCTGACATTATTTTCTTTCAGTTTCTAAGATTTTCATTTATGACAGTAATCATTTCATATTCTCACGATTCCTCCAGAAAATATGGCAAATGCATTTAACCTCATTTTCCCTTTTATATTTATGTGGTTTCGAACTGACATCAATTCCCTAGCCATCATTTATTAATAGTCTGAAGCCTTTTTTTTCTTCAGAATCTGGCCATCTGAACTGCTTTAGAAATCTGATATTTGGACAGAATTTTCTCAAGTTCCAAAATCAATAATGAATACTGGTGTGAGCTGAAAAGTAAAAAACTGCACAAAGTACTATGGCTAGACTGCCAATTTGGTCATGTCTATGTGATTTATGGTGAGTAAAACATATCTTTGCTGATATAGGATGGCTTATTCAATATCTGGCCTTATTATAAGTTGTCTCAATTTAGCAGAATTAGAAGGTGGTGCTCATAGAGGAATCCATCTGCTATTTTTAGGATCTAGAAGTTGATTCTTCCTGACAGTTAGGGCCCTGTCACATGGATGGCTGAACTGCACACATTTCAGTCTCTGACCTGCTGGCCACTGAAAGCCTTCTTTCTAGTTGCAGTTTCATGCAGCCAAATGGCAGCACATGTAACCCCATAGTGTATGACTCCAGACACCTCCCATCTACCTGTTACAATAAAATCCACGTACCCACCAGGAGCATGGGAACAGCTGACAGGCAGTCAATTCACTACCTTCAGCCTCCTGTGTAAAGGGAAATCTTCATTCAGTGACTGAGGTTCTGCACTGAGCACTGCTGGGTGCTCTTCTCTGCCAGCCCAGCCTATCACCCTTCTATTATGGTGCGGTGACAAGTATTACTTACCTTTGGGAAAATGGTCCTAACCCCCGCCTTTGTGAGCTGCACCATCTTCTTCATCCAGACTCATGGTACCTCAGTTTGAAGTGCACGTGGTGGTAGCATGCGTCCCTGTCCCTTGCAATGCATGGGGAGATGTAGCCTTTTAATGTCAGTACATCTCTCGGGCAAGAGATGCAAGTGCTCGAAACTGCAGAAGCTGTGGCTTTTGATGGAGAAGATAGTAGAGCTCATATAGCCGGGCTGCTAGAGAGCAGCCCCCCAAAGCTAGGTAATGCCAGTCACCCTCAATCTCACCTGCCCCCCCCCCCAAAAAAAAAACCAGCTCACACTATATAGGAGCCTACCTTAGGGTGCCTTTAAAGGCGTGAATGAGGTTGGGAAGAAGTGGGAATGGTAGAGTGGTAAGAAGGTAAAATCACAGCAAGTCTTCCTGTCTGGAAGTGTGATTTAAGCCAAAAGTCACATTTTTCAAGGGACCAGGGGGAGCGATGAGAGGAACAGACAGTTCACAGAGGTATATGACTCCAAAATGAACTCTGTGCTTATCTTAGGTAGCCTTGCCTCCGTCAGGTGTGCTTTAAAGGTAACCTTAAGTCTGATTAAAAAAATGACATTTACTCACCTGGGGCTTCCCTCAGCCCCCTGCAGCCAATCGGTGCCCTCGCCGTGTCTCAGAGATTCTCCCTTCCTCGGCGGCGACCACTTCCGGTTTGGCCATCACCGACCGACAGGCATGGGATCGCGAGTGATTCTTCACGTTCCCAGCCATAATATCGCCACCTATGCTGCTATTGCGGCCTCCCGGAAGTGGTCGCCGGCGAGGACCGGAGGATCTCCGAGACACGGCGAGGGCACCGATCGGCTGCAGGGGGCTGAGGGAAGCCCCAGGTGAGTAAATGTCATTTTTTTATCAGACTTAAGGTTACCTTTAAGAGACCTTATGTCTCATCTCATGAAGCTATACTGTGTTTGTATTGCTGGTCCTCTCACTTCTGGCCCATTACTGACCAACTATTACATCTATTAAATAAAGTAATGAGAATAGTTTACAGGCAGAGATAACAATATCAAGAAGTGTTTCCGTCTAAGTAATTTATTCTATCTTTGTTATTGCTAAGTGATCACATTTCCCAGTTTCCAATCTCTCCTCACTTATGGACAATGTATATATTTGCATTATGTCTGCTTTGCATCAAATAAAGGACCTTACAAAGCACATACATAAGCCTGAAACCCATTGCTAATATTTGCATCTCATTAGGTCCAGGTTACTAGCAATGCATAGGCTACAGCTTTCAAATTAAAATCCTATTAAGCTGGAGCTTCAGGAAAAAAAAGTTTTTTTTTATTTTTTTTTATTTGGTGCATAAGGAAGGATTAGAACAGTGGTAGGGAACCTTGGCTCTCCAGCTGTGATAAAACTACAAATCCCAGTATGCATTTGCCTTTATTAATCATGACTGTGGTAGTCAGACTCCTGCAATGCATTGTGGGACTTGTAGTTCCTTAACAACTGGAGAGCCAAGGTTCCCTACCCCTGGATTAGAACATATTTCAGTGTTGTGTTGTTGTTTCTGTCAGGTTGTCAGTTTTGGCAGGTTTCTATTGCTGTTTGTGTCCCCACTGTAGACATGTTCCCTCACTTCCTCTCCTGTGGAAGGTTACCACATGATAATGTGATAATGTGTAAACAGAGGATCTCTAGTGAGTACGGGGGCAGTGCTACTTCCAGGAGGATTATAGGCACTTGTATGTAGTGCATAAATAGGGGCTCAGTGGGTCCCTTTAACCAGCCCTCGGTAACATGACACAAATAATATTTTATAATAAACAGAAATAACAAAAATGTTTTGTGGGGCTCCAAACCTGGTGAAGGAAATTGAAAGACTCTGTCCCTCATTCAATTCACATTTTCCCCTGCATTTCTCCTATTTGCTATTTTTACTCCTTATTAATAAAATGTCTTCTAAGCCCCCAGCAAGCACGAACATAGTCAAGGTAATTTTGACATTACTTTCTAACTTACTTTTTGGTACTTTTAAGTGCTGAAAAGTACAAAGAAGATGGGGGGAGGGGGGTGTTCCCTCCATCCCCTAAACAAGTTCCTGGTGTTTAGTGGCCCCCCTCCCAGCCTTAGACAGTTCCCTGGTGTCTAGTGATCCCCCTCTCTCCTTTACAGTTCCCTGATATCTAGTAATTTCCTCCTCACTACCCCATATAGCTTCCGTGGTGGTCTAGAGTGGGCCAAACATAATGCAAAAATTTTGTAAACCACTTGTGGATCAATTGTGATGGCTCTGTGGACCAGATGAGGCCCGCAGGTCAGATTTGACATATATGTCCTAAAGTAAACATCAGGAGAAACTAATTGAATAAAGGACCATTATCAAGAAGCAAAACTACAAATCATAGGGCCACCAACAACTCTTTGATGGCCCTCCTTCAATGTTCATACCTCTTCCCTTGCCTCCCCTTGGTAACCCTCACAGCCTGGGGGCACAGCTTGCAAGGTCATCATGATCTTTACATCCATAACAAGTGTAGCAGCAAAAATACCTGATTTGGAGGGCAGAGTATTGGAGGGAGTAAAGGTTAGTATTTGGGGGCCCCCTTACAGTTCTAGGTCCCCCTGCAATTGCAGGGACTGCTCCCTTATAGTTATGCCCCTGACATTAGCTGCCCAAATCAGAAGATATCAGCAGTGTAACTTTTGCATTTTTCACTCAGTTCAGAATGTTATTGTATCCTGGCATATACATATCCCTAATAATAAATGCACAAAATCAGGTTTTACATTGGGTGATGGGCGCTACCGTTTAGAACAGAACGATAATATATGTTTCTGCTGACTTTTATTACTTGCTCTGTATACGTATTTTACATAAAGCATATTTTGGAGCCAGCTTAGATGACTCACATATAAATTGAGTCGTTTTATGACCATGGGGTCAGCTTGATAATGACTTTCAAGATCTTTGGGAATGTTTCTAAAAAAGGTCTCTTTGCCTGTTGCTCTGGAGAGATTAATCAGAAGGTCAGCTCCAGTCTTGCACTTTCCCAGGCTTGGGAGAGGGACTCCAGTACATGGCTTGGGGAACGCTTCCAAGTGTTTGTGTCACTGCAGATATTAAATGGAGGAGTTTTGTCATCATTTCCTGTATAGTCAGTGTGGTCATGAAGTATCAGCTAAGTTTTGGAGCTTTTATTCAAAATTCCCAGAAGATGCAGCCATATATTTGTTTAGAACCTGATCTAACAGTTTGCCGCAGGCAATACAAGAATTTCTCATAAAAAACAGAAACAGATTTCCTGTTTGCAGTTAATGTCGCATTGTTAAAGGAATTGTAGGACACAGTGAAAGTTAATTGTAAAATATTTCTGCAGTTAACAGTGCACAAGAATATTAGCAATTATGCATTAAAGCCATCCAGAGTTACTCGCACACAAAATGAAAAAACAGAAAGGTTTCATTTGCAGCTGCCTTACATTCTTTTAGTGGCTACTTTCCAAAACAACTCTCTGTTGAGCCTTGCAAGGTCCACATTGGAGATAGTTGAAGGGTACCAATGCTGTTTGCTCCCTTTCCCCAGACCCCCCCATGGGACTGTATCCTGACCGCTGCCATCCTGCAGAGGCTGTAAGAGGCCATCAGAGAGGGGCGAGCCTGCACTTTTACTACTACTAGTACAAGCAGTACCAATAACTACCTGGTCATTTTTTTTATTCATTTTGTATTTATATATACATTTTAGAAGAGTAAGTATGTTGCTAACGCAATCTTACTACTTTTCCATTTCAACTCCAGACAGCTGAAGTGCGCTTGGAGCCCATGAGAAACATATGAATGTAATTTGAATGCATTTTCGTAGCAATGATATGGTACCAGTGGGTTTTAAAGTGGACCCAAACTCTTGCACAGGACAGAAGCAAAAAACATAGAGAAATGCACCCTGTATGTACTCTGGGCTGTCTAATTCCCCCTCATTTGTGTTTATTTGCACAACAAAAGGGGGTAGGGTCAGCACCAAACACCATAACTTGTATAAATAATCAGGTGTGCAGAACAGGTGCCTCATTTGTGTCTAATCTCAAGTTGTAATTTGATCCTCCCCTGCGTCACATGACAGCCTATGGCAGATAAGCAGATAACCCATTAGAAAGCACAGGCTATAAACAATATGTCTGCTTCCATGAATCAGGAAGTAGAAACTTTGCAGATTTTTTTAGGATTTGTATCAGCTGTAACAAAGAAATGTATTTTTGTTTAAAGGTTATTATGCTGATGTTTATCTTTTAGAGCAGAGAGGAGGTCTGAGTTCAGATCTGCTTTAAGTGGAAGTCAGTACAGTATATTCATCTGCCGAAAGATAGTCTCTTCCCCTATACATATAAAGTGATACAACAATTAGTAATATGTATGAAGCTAACATACCTGTTCATTAACTCTGAGCAACTATGGTGTGACAGCCAGAAGCCTCACAATCCCTCATAAATCAGGTGGAGTCCAACAGTTCCTAGGTTGATGCGTTACTAGGAGTCAGAACAACTTCTTCTGGTGTTGAAAAAATGGGCCACCTCATTCCTTGGAGACATTTTGATATGAAAGTTTCATGTATTTATCCTTGCATTTCTCTCAACACAATCACAAATCTTAATACGGGAGCAATAAAAGCTATGCATCCAATATACTCCTATCCCACCTTGATGTACCAAATAATGCAAAATGATAGTGATATTTTGGCAAAACATTTTCAAGAGTAACATTTTAGGAGGACTTCTTGGCTTCTTGAGTGTGAGTAAGTTCTTATGTCATGGTTCCTGTTTTATTAGTTTACAGTAAAGTCTTAATTATCTAGGATTCAGTTAAGCGAAATTCTCAAGCAAGCAGAAAAAAAAATTGTGGCCTTGCAGGACACACAAAGCTATTTTACAATTACATAGTTACATAGTTATTTGGGTTGAAAAAAGACATACATACATCAAGTTCACATATGTCCATCAAGTTCAACCAGAGAACAAAGTACAACACCTGCCTGCTCCCTCACATATCCCTGTTGATTCAGAGGAAGGCGAAAAACCCTTACAAGGCATGGTCCAATTAGCCCCAAAAGGGAAAAAATTCCTTCCCGACTCCAGATGGCAATCAGATAAAATCCCTGGATCAACATCTCCGGGCATTACCTAGTAATTGTAGCCATGGATGTCTTTCAACGTAAGGAAAGCATCTAAGCCCCCTTTAAATGCAAGTATAGAATTTGCCATAACTACTTCCTGTGGAGATGCATTCCACTCTTACTATAAAGAAACCTTTCTTAAAGAGGAGCTGTTAGGTATAAGGTCTCAGAGAAAATAAACACATATATCAGTAGCTAAAGATTGGCTGTACTTACATTACATATGCATTTCACTGTCCACGTTTGGATTTCACAGAATTTTTATATAGTATATGCAGAGAATGATGCTCCTGACAGCCCATGGCAGGTTCCATGTTTGTGAAGCCAAATGTGTCGTCATGTCCTGCCTGCTTCCTGATCACAGAGGAGCTCGTACAGAATAACACAGTGTGCAGTGAATATTAATGAGCCATGTGGCTAGGAACAATAGCGGACTCCTGCAGTGTACTCTGCCCGGAGATTTATCTGTGCTGTGGCTGGACTGAGTTAGAAGCTGCTGAAACTTGATCCCGTCTTCTCCTTAGCAGCCGAGGGGAGGGCCCCAGAATGCTTTGCAGTATGGAATGCGGCTTGCGTCCTCCTTAGGAGCTTAGCTTTGCTGATAAGCACACATCAAATGTAAGAGAGATTTTTATCTTTAGTAATGCCTTTTTGGCTTCTGTCTAAACTGTTTAACACAGGAGAATAGAGGTTTAAATTAGCTTCTGCAGCCTGACAGTTACTCTTTAAATAAATAAAACGTTTTTCCTCCATGCGCAGATCATGTCCTCTAGTCATTTAAAAAGGCCTAGGGACAAAAAGCTCATCTGCCAAGCTTTTATATTGCCCTCTGATTTCTACATGTTAATTAGATCCCCTCTAAGGCGTCTTTTCTCTAGACTAAATAAACCCAGTTTATCTAGCTCTTCTTGGTAAGTGAGACCTTCCATCCCACGTATCAATTTTGTTGCTCATCTCTGCACCTGCTCTAAAACTGCAATATCTTTCCTGTAATGTGGTGCCCAGAACTGAATTCCATATTCCAGATGTGGCCTTACTAGAGAGTTAAACAGGGGCAATATTATGCTAGCATCTCAAGTTTTTATTTCCCTTTTAATGCATCCCAAAATTTTATTAGCTTTAGCTGCAGCAGCTTGGCATTGAATACGATTATTTAACTTGTTGTCGATGAGTACTCCTAAGTCCTTCTCCAAGTTTGATGTCCCCAACTGTATCCCATTTATTTTGTATGGTGCTAGACCATTGGTACGACCAAAGTTCATGACTGGATTTTATTATTATTAATATTTTATTATTATTTAGTTAGCGCCAACATCTTTTGCATTGCTTTTACAGAGTGTATATATTTGTGTCACTAACTCCCTCAGTGGGGCTCACAATCTAAATCTTCCATCATAGTGTAGGGCCAGTTATGATTAAGGTAGAAGCCTGTTAACTTATTTGTATGTTTTGGGGATGTGTGAGGAAACTGGAGTGCCTGGATGAAACCTACGCAGACATGGGGAGAACATACGATCTCCATGCTGATAGTGTCCTGCCTGGGTTTCAAACAGTTTGGCTAATCATATGCACTTCCTGGTGAATGTCATTGGCCCACTTCCCGGCTATATACACTTTGCATTATATTTGAGTTATTGACATTATTGGCATCTCACTGAACAGCTTTAGGAACAAGTAGGAGATTATATGGTTATATAATGGGTAGGATGGAGGTGCCCAATGTGTGTTCCATTTTAGTATTTTTAAATACAAATAAAAAAATTATATAATAAAAGAGAGGTAATTGCTTTCCTCTCCTTCCAGTTCAACTGGAAAAAAAATTTATGCAAAAAGCAATCTGACACGCGTTTCACGGGTCATGGCCCACTGCCTCAGGTCAATACCAAATGCCTTGATAGCATAGGGGATAGAGAGTAGGCGCCTCTAATCACACTCTATCCCCTATGCTATCAAGGCATTTTGTATTGACCTGAGGAAGGCCATGACCCGTGAAACGCGTGTCAGATAGCTTTTTGAATAAAAACTTTTTTTCCAGTTGAACTGGTGTCTATATCTTCTGGAGAGGTAAGCAATTACCTCTCTTTTTATTATAATATTTTTTTATTTGTATTTAAAGATACTAAAATAGAACACAAATTGGGCGCCTCCATCCTACCCATTACCAGTCAGTCCTGCTTTGGAGGTAATAGCTTTGCAGTTTTTCTGGAAAGTCTATCGTACTACAGGAGAGCGACCATCCAGTATCCAGCAGGACCTGGAGTACCTAGTTAATTCCCTGCAGGCCTATACAGTGGTTGCAGGAACTGCAGCCCACCTTGGTGAGTATATATTTATATAAATGTATCCTCCCTATACCTGACGATACTGCACCATTGGGGTCTCGGTCTCTCTCTACTTCTCACCTAGGTGTTCTTGGCCCTTACAAGAATCACCAAAGAAAAACCCTAATAGTTATGTAATGTAATGTGTACTTTACCAACACTCTACAGATGAATGACCAGGGCATGATAAGTCAGGCATACTTTTCTGCATTAGGTTGCTTTCTTACTCATTTTTTTGTTATTTTCACATGAATATTCAGTAAAATAACAAAGAAGGAGGCACACAAAAATGATAAAAGAAAAGAGTTTAGAAACGGGTAAGAGATTGCTTACCGATCAAGATGACAAACCTCTAAAGGTTCACTAAATAATTTATTGCACAATGAGGGTGCATTTTGTGGGCCTTAATCCCACTTCATCAGGTCAAATAAGGTGTCTTTGAAGCAATCAATCAATAGCATTGAGCTTTATTGATAGAGACAATGCTATCTGAGCATCTGTGTAATGTGCTGGAAAATGCAAACCCATTCCTTGAAGACCCCACCTTACAACATAGAAGACTTAAAGAACCGCTGCTAATGTCTTGGTGAGGGATATACTGTATACCCTGAGAACTCTTATCAAGTCCTTGTATGAATGGCTTAGTGCGGCTTTGGAGGTAGGAGTACTATACAATGTTAGGTAGGGGTTTTTAGGTTTTGGCTGATCGGCGTATTTGGTGGTATATACTGTATACAGTATGCATCACTACTGAAAAATTACATTTCCACAAGGTGATGTTGTTTCTACTCAGTGTGGGGGGAGCATTGGGGAAGAAAACGATCTCTAGAGTGAAGTCCTAGAAGGATGTTCTGCACAGTTTTATAAACAACCAACAATCACCCCAAGAAACCAACCCACATTGACATTAATGCGTTTTAACTTCACAAAATCTGAAAGATTGTATTCATGAAACATTTCATTTTTTTTAAACAATTTCAAAACAGAATTGTGCAATTTAGACCATTTTTGTGGCAGATAGCCTCTGCTACTGCATATGTGGAACTCCAACTGACTTCCAGCCATCCTTCTAACTAACAGCACTGCTAACAATATAAAGGTTCAGATGATTTTTTTTTCAAGTTTAATCCTCTGTATCAGAACACAGTGTTAGGTCTTTTATGCTGCAGTCGTCCACATGCAAGCCTTAATGGCATAAGATCAGCATTGTATGTGCCAGGCTCTGCTTCATATTCTACATTATAGCTTTCATTTTATTCTTCTTAGATCTATGTACATCTGTAGTTTACAGCAAATGTGTTATCTATTTGAAAACAAAGCTTGGCTTACAAAAAAAGAGAAAGAGACCTGCAAATGAACAGGCCTTTTTAGCCATGTGTTGGCCAGACACAGGATGTGCCTGCTAATGAGCTGGATGAAACCATAGAGCAATGGGTTGAATCCAGTTTGTAGTTTCTTATTTTTAAAAAAGTCATATGCGGAACAGTTCCAGTCTGGCCAGCATGGCATGTAATTGTTTGTTATGTGAAGCCTGGGTAAGAAACAGTTCGTAGAGATGGAGCCATTTTCATTACAAACACATTTATGCATCGTTTTGTGTGTTTCTTATTATATATATATATATATATATATATCGGGTATTTTACACAAACATTTACACAAACACATAGGCTCATGTTCATGTTTAACGTCGTCTCTCAGAAACAAGTGCCAACATATTCCATGGCACTGTACAGAGTAAGAAACAAACCTGGGGTACATAATAATATAGACAATGGTATACACAAAATAAAGACATTAGTACGTAATACAGAATTGGTAGACATATGTACAGCAAGTCCCAAGACACAAAAGAGTGAGAGAACGCTACCCTTGCAAGCTTACAATTCAAAGGAATAGGGAGGAAACCAGCGGTGGGGTAGTATACAATATGTATACCTGGAGACACTGGGCCATATGCAATTCACTTTTCCTTCAAAGTTTTCTCCTAGGAGATAATGTTTCTTCTCTGTTTAACCACTTTACCCACCACTACAGTATATCTACGTCCTCTGTGACTTCATCTAAAGTCACGAGTCAGTATATATACGTCTTGTAGCAGGAGCAGTGCTGTGCAGGATTGGGCTTGCTCCTGTGCACATTTCTGGCACTATCTGATGCAGCACTAATTGGTGAACAGGAATATTTGTTTTCTGAGCTAATGAGATTGATTTTTAACAATAACCAGTTCGGCCTATCTGGACGAGCTTCCTCGTCCAGATAGGCACTGCTGCTGCCCCTGGCTGGTGTGCGCGATCTGGCGCGCCCCCGCCACCCGCCGCTAGCCCCCCGATCAGTGAATGGGAATATAATTCTCATTCACCAATCTAACTTCCCCGCAGAAATACCGACGCTTTCTATCCAGAGAGCGCGGTATTTCTGCCCCCAGGAAACTTCTGCTCAGCATTTTAGTTCCTGGATGTGAGATCGTTCGCATCTAGGGCTTTTTTCACTGTGGCCATCTGGTGGCCAAATAGTAAACTGCACCCACATACATTTTTAATAAAAAAAAATATTATTTTACATTTAAAATTAGCAGTTTCCCTCCCACACCAAAAATTACCCACATACATTTTTTTTACAAAACAACATAAATAGTTACCCAAGGGTCTGAACTTTTTAAATATGCATGTCAAGAGAATATGTTATTATATTATTTAAAATGATAAGCTTATAAATAGTGATGGACGCAAATTGAAAAAATGCACCTTTATTTCTAAATGAAATATCGGCACCATAGATTGTGATAGGGACATCGTTTAAACGGTGTAATAACCGGGACAGATGGGCAAATAAAATACATGAGTTTTAATTACAGTAGCATATATTAATTTCAAACTATAATGGCCATAAACTGAGAAATAATGAATTTTTTTTTATTTCTTTCTTAATCTTCCTGTTAAAATGGATTTAGAAAAAAATAATTCTTAGCAAAATGTACTACCCAAAGAAAGCCTAATTAGTGGCGGAAAAAACAAGATATAGATCAATTCATTGTGATAAGTAGCAATAAAGTTATAGGCGAATGAATGGGAGGTGAACGTTGCTCGGATGCATGAGATTTTCGGCACTGCGGTGCTGAACCGGTTAAAAATACTTTTATTTTCTCAGTTCATAGTGAAAAATACACTCTGTAGCATTATTTCAGAATCAAATATCTTCACCATAAATTGTGACAGGAACATAATTTAAGTTTTGTGATAAGCGGTAAGAATAGCCAAACAAAGTTTGTGTTTTTTATCTACAGTAGCACTTTATTTTTAAACTGGAATTGGTAAAACTGAGAAATAATGTGTTTTTTCTATTATTTTCCTTGTTTTCCCATTAAAATTCATAGAAAACAAAATTGTTTGAGAATACAATGAAAGCCTAGTTTGTCTTGAAAAAAATAATATATATTTCATTTCTGTGTCATAAGTAGGGATAAAGTTATTGCTGATTAAATAAGGACATGACTAACCTGCCAAAACGGCTCTGGTCCATAAGTGGGAAACAAGGTCTGGATGCGAAGTGGTTAAAATCTCTTCAGCCCTCTGCAAATGTTAAGTACCAAAAGTGGGTAAAAAAGTACTGTCAAAGTTATTCAGAGTATTTTCTTGCTTGCTGGTGGAATACAAGGCATTTTATTGATAAGGTTTGAAAATATCACTTAGGAGAAAACTTAGGAGAAAAAGTGAGTTCCATATGGCCCACTGACCCTTATTCAATCACCCTTTCTCCTACGTTTTCTGCTAGGTGATATTTTCACACCTCAATAAAATGCCTTATAAAATTAACTCTAGGTGAGAGTTATATGGAGGCTGTCATATTTATTTCTTTTTAAGTAATACCAGTTGCATGGTTATCCTGCTGATCCTCTGCCTCTAATACTTTCAGCCACAGATCCTGAACAAGCATATGCAGATCAGGTGTTTCTGACATTATTGTCAGATCTGATAAGATTAGCTGCATGCTTGTTTCTGGTTTACTTAAGACACTGCTGCCGCCAAATAGATTAGCAGGGCAGCCAGGCAACTGGTATTGTTTAAAAGGAAACAAATATGGCAGCCTCCATATCACCATCACCTCAGGTTCATTTTAAGCCAACAACAAGCATACAGTACAGTAATAATTTTGACTATGCTTTTTTACCTACTTTTTGGTGCATTTTCTATTGCAGAGTGCTGAAAAGTTATTTTAAGCAGAATATAAAAAATGATCTTGTTGGAGAAAACGCAGTGAATTGCATACAGGCCCCTGTATTTTTATGTATGTGTCTTTAGGTTATATTTAGTAAGGAGCACAACTTGGCTAAATGCTGAAGGGGAGTAGCCTAAGAGTGTATGCTTGTTGGAAAAAGTGAGTTTTGAGGGAGCACTTAAATATGTAAGCTATATCCTAAATAGCATGTGCCACTTTCTATGTCTACAATTATATTAGAAAAAGGATACCTTCTGTATAGTACAATACTTTATTGAACAGAGGTTTAGGGAACATTGGACTGCAAATGGTCTATGTTTCCATGCTAGAATAATCCACAGGGAGACTTATTGTCTTACTAAACAAAGTGACCAGGAAGTTTATTTGTTGTCAAACTACTAATAGACGCTCATAACTTAGGAGTATTTTATGTGCTTTGTGCTAACTTTCATTGTAACCTAGGTTTCACTGTTATGTAATAACACAATCCATGACCTGATCATTGCACTTTCCTTAGCTTTTCCTGCAATATTTCACTAGGTGGGTCTGTAAAACACCACAATGTGCTGGCCTGCCTTTAGTTGTATCCATGGCATCTGTTGAACTTGAATAGAGCTTGTAAAAATGTCAAGTCCTCTAAAGAAAAATGGCATTGATGAAACCTTTGGAATGTCCCTTGTCCCCTAGCCCTGGGTTTTGTAGAACTGTTGGCTTCAGCCTAGAATCACAAGGAGTTATATAGGAAGACTGGACAGAAAAACAGATTTTTTTTCTTATGTTTTTAAGTCTCTAAGGTACTCTTAGAGACCCATACTTATGCTAATTGGTTTCTCTGAGCAACAACACTGATTTTTTTGGACCAGCTCTGTAGGATGTATATGGTTTAAGAAGTGCACATCGCCCAGCCTTCCCCATATATTGACTTATATAGTTATGCTGCTTTTAACTTCGCGGGTGGGAAAACCTCTCATTTACCAGATTGGTGCTTTCTTTTTCTGTTTTGGCTGGATGCTGCTGCTGCTGTTTTAAGTTAGAAACAGTTAAACAGAGCTGTGGACGGTCCCAGGAATGTTGGCAACAGAACAACACTTCTTTTCCTGGATTCTCTCCCAGCAGTATGAAGTGATGACTTTGGATGTATGTATAATTCTTAGTAGCGCCGCAGACAGCTGAGAAGTCACAGAATCTGAGCTTAGGTCCCCATGAGAAGTGCTCAAAAGATCACAGAGGGATGTCTTATCCATTGTCAGTGGAACAGTGGGGACCAAGAAGTTTGTTTTATCTCCTGGGACACATTTCTGGAGCGGCACTATGAAAAAAATCTGTATGAGGCGATTTTTTTTTTCCTGTGCAGTAAATTCCATGTAGCACTTTGAACTTGGTGGAATCAAAGGAATCTGCTTCAGTCACCTGCGCTACACATCTTCTGCTTCTGGATGTGATCAGTATGGCTGCGGTTTTATTAAGCTTTGAGGATTTAATGTACACCTGGGACAGCCTTGTGTGGGACCTGACCTCACGGGCGTTACGTGCATGCCGTTATAGGAATCTGGGGGTGCTGCAGATGGTGTTGAAACCTTGGTGCATTTCCAGAGCAGTTTACCAGGTGGGATGTTATGAAATATGGATAGAAACAAAAAGTTTAATATATTGTGTGGCTAGGGAAATGCCTGGTGTGCTGTGGTACTTTATTGTATGAGAATGCTTTTCCATTGATTTCAGGGGCATAGAGTGGACCTGGTAGGTACTAAAACTGAAGATAATTGCACCTGATAGGAAATTCACCTGTCATTGCCTGTGTCTACAAATCTTATGTTTATCGATCATGGATGTGCTTTGAGGAATTCGTTTTTTGTGGAAAGTACTGCTCAGTGTGTAATGAGATGGTGTGAAAAGGGTTACTTTTTTCTGAGTATGCGCAATGAGATAACTTTGTTTTTCTGCCGTTTCGCAGTGCTGGTCACAGGGTTAATCTCTCAGCAGATGGAGTAGGTGGGTCTGGTCAGGTGATCTGGGGACACAGGGAGAGATTGGCCACTGCTCTCTCCAAATCGTTCATGATTATTTAATGTGGGAGATTATTAGTCATGTGGGAGTTTAGACATCTGTCTGTCCAATAAAATTACATTGGCATCACAACAAGCAGTTGATGCATTTTTGATAAAATATAGCAATTATCTTCATCTTGAAGTAACATACATTCTTACCACACTATTTGGCCCAATCCAATTCACTTCTTTCTCCTAAGTTTTCTCCTCTGTGATATTTTCACATGATAAGTTTTGCCCTGGGGCCCCACTGTTACTAGAACCGGCCCTAAGTAAAACGCCAGCAAGCAAGAAAAAGCTCAGAATAATTTTGACAGTACAATTTTGCCTATTTTTCGGTTCTTTTTCAATTGCAGAGTGCAAAAGTTATTTTAAACAGAAGATGAAAAATTATCTCCTGGGAGAAGACTTAGGAGAAAAAAGAGAATTGGATCAGGCCTAATGTCTCTACTGTTATTTCATTCCCATAGTGAACTTTACTGTGTGTAATTTTACCACAAGGGTACTAACATCTTGTAGGTGATGCCATCACTATACACAGCAGCCAGGTAAAATCCTGTGCACTGTCTCTGCCTCCCTGCACAGTGCTCTCTTTCTGTTATCTACGGTATTCCTAAAGATACATAATGATGCTAGATTATTGTCACCCAATAAGGGCCATCTAGATTCCCCTGATGCCATTTAGCAATCCACTGTGTTGGATCATTAAATGACCAACATTGTACGGTGCCTTCCCCACTTGGCCCAACTCCATAGTCCAGAACTGGATGCTCCATTGTAACAATTCATCGTGTCTGTACAACTATTCTTTCTACAACTATCACCCAGTACAATCATTAAAAATCATTCTCAGCAACAGTAGCTAAGCATCTGTACAACTATTTACTTATAGAAAGTTTTCTTATAAGCTTGTTGTTTGCAAAAGGGATATAACTGTTATTGTTGTTATTGTTATAACTTTGAGAAGAGGGTGGGGCTACTATAAACAGAAAAGTGGCTTTCTTCAAACAGACATACTGCTGTAGAAAAGTGGCTTTATCGGCTGATATCTTACCCACTTCTGCACAGGGTTTTCAACAATGATATGCTCAACATATTTGCTTTCAGTCTGTTGTCTTATGCTGGATACACACGTTGAGATTTCCCGTTCGATTCCCAGGATCAAACAGATCGAATCGATTATTTCCAACATGCTCGATTCGGATTTATGTTGGAAATAATCGGTTCGATCCCGGGAATCGAACGGGAAATCTCAACGTGTGTATCCAGCATTATTTTAAAAGCCTTTGTGTTAGTAAAAAGTGTAGTTTATTTACTATACAGTGTGCAATGTATATGCAATAAAGAAAGAAGGGATTATAATTTTGTAGAGAAGGTGGTCTATGAAATCACTCTATCTTTGTGACGGTTATTATTATTTAGTATTATTTAGTATTTATATAGTGCGTACATTTTCTGCAGTGCTTTGTAGAGTATATCTAGTCTTGTCACTAACTGTCCCTCAGAGGGACTCTCACTCTAATCCCTACCATAGTCATATGTCCATCGTAGTCTAGGGAAAATTTAGGGGGTTGCCAATTAACTTATCTGTATGTTTTTGAGGTGTGGGAATAAACTGGAATAACTGGAGGAAACCTATGCAGACATGGGTAGAATATGCAAACTCAGCACAGATAGTGCCCTGACTGGCATTTGAATCAGTTTGAACTACATATGAAGCACTGAATGTCAAACTCCTAACACTTCAACCTATAAAACATAGGCAGTATATGCATGACAGGTACACTTTACTGCTGCTTTGTAAGAAAATATATAAAAGATGTAAAATGGATGCAAAAGTGCTTGGCTTTTATTGTAAAAATCACACATGCTTTACATATCTGTAGTACAAACATTGCTATGATATATCAACTACATGACTAGCCATATTAGCATCACTGGCGTTTGTGGTGGTTATGCTGTTTTCTATTTATATTATGGCAAATACTTCAAACTGAGAAAAAGCCAACCGTTGTTTGCCAATAAATGTGGATTTAATTATAAGCAGTTGAGTCCATAATACTATAATACACTAGAGTTTTTAAAGTGAAATTCCATTCCAGCAATGTTAGCTCTGCATATGTGGGGACTGTAGATTCTTATCTTTTTTTATGTGACTATACAAATACAAATAGTCTGACACAACATAGCATAAACACCTGTTTCCCAACTCTTTATTGCCCTTATAGTTATCCTACCTGCCTTTGTCGCAAAGTCATGTTGTTTAGATAATTTAACTTTTAACTGTGTAATAACTTTATTATTCTCAATTTAACTTCAATTTAAAAAAGGAGAGAAACAAGACTTCTGCATTATGCAGTTAAAGCAACATGGAACATGCTGTCAGTCAATGACTGACAGTGAGTTCTGGCCAGTGGAAAGCTTTGCAGATTGGGCCCATTTACATGTGACGTGCCAGCAATGTCCACACCAACATATCACTGCGAGGCAGAAGATGTGGAGGACTGAAAGTATGGCGGGCAGAAAGCTTCCATCTGCCCGGCATACTTTCAGTCCTCCCCATCCGACACTTTCTGCTTGCTAGGCACTGCAAGATTAATTAGGTATTTATGCAGTATATATAGGTATGCATTAATGCATATTCTGTGGAATATGTTATAATTTACAATGCACAAAGTTGTGTGCATTGTGCATACTTTTCTTTTTCTTTTTACCTTTTTTTACCCTTTCCTGGGTTTGCCAAACTGACTTCCTGTGTGAATGTCACATGCGGCGTGGTTAGACTCAACAGCAGTCTGAGAGCTGCCCATACTCTTTCCAGTATCCCGTCATCATCCTTGAGAGGTAGTCAGGGTGGAGCTAGGAGGAGAGACCAGCCAGTCTTTCATTGTGAACACAGAGCTGACCCCATCTACCTTCTCTTTGTAGAAGAGAGATATTAACTCATTGTAGCCAGCACTACAACATTACAGCTCTGTAAAGTCGTGTCACCAGTTCCTGTCTGTAATAAAGCATTTACCCTTCCCACATCTTACATAAAAGCAGTAACAAATGATTTCCTACTGCAGGCAGAGCAGGTGATGTGATTTACACATAGCTTTTTAAAAGTACAATGAGGATAGTGTGGGAGAGTTAAATGATGTATTTCACACCAAATAGGGAACTGTAATTGCAGTGCTGGCCACAAAGAGTGCAGTGCAAGGATATGGTCTGCTTTGTTCTTGGAAGAAACTTCCACTTCTCTGGCAGTAAGCAATTTCCTACCAGAAGCAATTTCAATAGATTTATTGCACAAACTGCAAATGTGCAAAGTCCAACATTTAGTACATTGGTATTTAATGCAAATTTGCTATCGTATGCATTGAAAATGGGGGGCTGAACAGGGCTTTAATGTATGTGAAAAAATGTGCTTACATATTTAAAAGTGCCCCATGAGACTGTACTCAATAGCAGTGATGATGTAGCGAAGCAGGTCATTTGGGAGCACGCTGTTCCCCAAACTGTGCCTTACTTGGGCACTACCATAGACATAATCTCATTATGTCTAATGCTGCTCAGCAGTGTAATTCAGGTGATCTCTGGACCTCAAATGACTTCCCCAATAGTAATTAATGCTGGTCGGAATTTGAGCGGCAGCATGGTGAGCTGTCATTCTGCTCACCCTGCACCAAAGCGACCAGGTGAAGATAATCTATGTACGCTGATGTAGAGGGTTGTGCAGTGCTAACCCAAAATAAGCCCCAGACCATATCTTATGCTTGTCATTTACGCCAAATCCAGAAGAACAGATGTGACACACGCTACCCTGACCCCATACAGGCCAAATGGTGGATCAGCAGCTATTCAGCTAAATAAATGTACATTCAGTATCACAAGAAATGTCTGCCACATTCAATTACAATAACTGCTAGAACCAACCCCCAACCACCTAGACATTAAGTGATACCAGCACCAATCTAAATGTATGCAACAAAGCAATTAAACTGTTTGCTTCAAACACGCAACGATGCCCAAAAAAAAAATGGAATAAAATTTTCTATGCAGTTGTTTACTTCACTGCTTCTTTAATACCGGGATATCCCTGGAGTACCTAGACAGGTGTCATACTTTGTCATCCCTGTGTCTTTTATAGGTTATGTAAGTCAATTTATACAGTGAGTTTCTGCTGCCAAAAGGAGGGAGAAAGATCACAGTTCATCCTTAATTGAAAGATAACACCGTCCCTGTCAATATCATCCTCTCCCGCTATGTTTCAGGGGAAATGGACCATATCTATTGGATGTTGTTCTGCATCCTGTTTGTGCTGCATGGTGCTGATCCTGATTACAATTTTTGAGTTGTCATCACAATGAAAATGAATGAAAATGAGTTGCTTTTTGGAAGACAATTTACAATATAATGTGATCATCTTCTTAAGTACATTTTAAAATATTTCCCTGGTATTTGTTTTCTTTATATGATCCCAGTCATCAGCAATATACCATATGAAAAGCAAGTAACATACAGTTCAGGGGCGTAACTAGCAATCACTGGGCCCCCAAGCGAAACTTTGGATGGGGCCCGCTCCCCTTGCTTTCTGCACAGGTAAACTGAGAACCAATGTTATTTAATGGGCTAGTGCACACTTGAATGTGTTTCCCCATGCAGATAAAAACAGACAGCAGTGAAGCACTGCACACATTTTCTCTCTCAATTACATTCGCTTCTGTGATAAAACGTGCATGTTTTCACACATAAGGACACACATGGTGTGCAGAAAATGCATACAGAAAACCGACAGATGAGTGTGCTCCCAGCCTCAGCTTATTACACTCGCTGTGTCTATCTCTGATGGAGCAGAACTGGCTCTGCAGACTTCTCCAGCATCACTACAGTACCGAGCACTTGGGGAGGGATGGAGGGGGCAGGGCGCTGTACACAAGACCCTGCTGCACACGGAATAGGGACTGTCTATAAATCTTTGTATGATTCGCTATCAGTATCATTAGAACAATTGTGCAGAGAGCAGAAAGTTTTTTTCTCCACCACCCTTATTTGTCAGTCTCTCAGGACAGGGAAGAGAAACATCTCCCCCCTATGGGGCCCCTGTGGCTTCTGGGCCCCCCTGCGGATGCATCCCTTACAGGGTCTATTGTTACGCCCCTGATACAGTTATACAAGATACAGACAGTTAAAAAGGAAGACAAAAATATACCAAATATATTTTCCAACTCCATGGTTACCATTCTTGATACATAGTGGTTACAATTTAGTGAAAAACTTGAAAACTGAAGCTAAAATGATTACCTTTTTATGCAATCAACCGTTAACCACTGTCCATTGCACTGTCGGGTGGAGCTAGAGTATAAAATAGTGTTACTACGCCAACTACTTGATAACCTAACTTAATGTCACAGATGGATAAATCAAGAATGGCCGAAGGCTGCTCAGTCTCAGTATAAATCATATGTTATTAGTCAAAAATGGTCTACTCTGTTTGTGATTCTGTGAAAGGAGGACATTTTAACACATTTTTGGAATGCCTGGAAGAATGGAGGAAACCATGTCAAAAAATAGGACATGTCCTCCTTTTGAAGGATGTCTGGTCACCCAAGGTGGGAGACAGGGTTGTAACTAGAAATCACTTGGCCCCCCGGTGAAACTTTAGATGGGGCCCATCCCCTCTGAAATAAAAAAAAAAACAGACAGCAGTGAAGCACTGCACGCATTTTCTCTATCAATTACATTAGATTATTTGATAAAATGTGCATATTTTCACACATACAGACGCATGGTGTACAGAAAACGCATACAGAAAAATGCACGCAGAAAACTAACTGACAGAGTGTGCTCCCAGCCTCAGCTTCTTATTACTCTAACTCTGTGCTCCCCTGATGGAGCAGAACTGGCTCTGCAGACTCCTCCTGCAGCATCACTACAGTACACAGCACTTGGGAAG
The DNA here is from genome assembly GCF_040937935.1 of Hyperolius riggenbachi. Classification (NCBI taxonomy): domain Eukaryota; kingdom Metazoa; phylum Chordata; class Amphibia; order Anura; family Hyperoliidae; genus Hyperolius; species Hyperolius riggenbachi. The sequence continues at coordinate 250,055,708 of NC_090648.1, read as the reverse complement.
GGGGTGTGGAGCCTGGGGACAGGACGTTGTACACAAAGCCCTGCTGCACACTGAATAGGGACTGTCTACAAATCTTTGTCTACAACATTTGTATGATTCCTTATCCGTGGCTGAGCAGATGCAGACATTAGAACAATTGTGCAGAGAGCAGAACGCTTTTTATCTCCATGCCCTTAGTTGTCAGTCTCTTAGGACAGGGAAAAGAAACGTCTCCCCCAGGGCCCCCCTGCGACTTCTTCATCCACGGGGCTTCCCTGCGGCTGCATCCTTTGCAGGGGCTATTGTTACACCGCTGGTGGAGAGGCTGTGAGCAAGGTTTCCCTAACTTTGTTATATAACTGCACAAACTCCGCAGGTTTTCCAAAAGAAGAACTCATTTCAGGTGAAAATGCCAAGGATAGGGCATAGGGTAGGGGCAGGCCCGTCATAACATGCTTGCTACAAATGTTTTATTGATCCATTTACTGATCTGTAAATGGGGGTGTTAGTATACAAATCCCTTAAAACTTACTATACAGAAAGGTAGTGTAATGATTGGTTATTGAAAATGCACTGACTGAAGAAAAGTAGTTGCACAATATTTTTGGGTTACGTTCAAGTTAAAAAATAAAGTTAGTTCAAAGTTTCTGGACTGCAAGAACAAGATACTAGTTTAGACTAAACTGTATTTGGAGAAAATGTTTACATAACCAGTACAGTACCTGTACTTTAGTAAATGCTAACACTTCCCTTGGGGTGCAAAGGAATAAAGATCATAAGTGATCTTACAAACCTCTGGGTCAATCCTAATCCCAGATCTGTGAGCATGGAGTAAACAAGGATCCTTATCTTAGCTAACAACCTCTAACCCCATTTAGATGGTCTGTTTGAATTAAGGCATCTTGATGACATGTATTTATGCTTGAAAAAAATATCTGTTTTCCCTTTTGATGTTGCATGTATAAAGCTGTCTGTACCACCAGCCTGCAAACTAACAGGATATAAGCCCGACGAAGGCTGCAAGGCCGAAAGCTTGCTTATTTTTATTCATTTTTAGTTAGCCAATAAATGGTAGAAAGTCTTCTAAAAATCGAGTGGTACCAGGTTACAACTGTCGCCGTAGTTATCTCCAGCCTTAGTAAATCAGGCTCATAGCTGTGCATATGTATAGAGCTGTGTGGCTCATTTTATATATACCACTTGTGTATTCACAGGGGTCCAGACACCATACAAATAAGAATGCATAGATTAGCCATGCATAGATTACCTTAGCACTGGCAAAGGATCAATATTTTATTGTGTTTAATATCTACCTATTGCCGAATACTGGTTATTTTGCAGGAACAGGGTTAGAACCTATTTAAGGTTCTTATTGCTTTCTGGGTGCAGCCTGGGAAGCTTTTCTCTTACTTGCTATCACAGAGACAGTGATGCTGGAAGCAGGAATTGAGCTGATGTTTCTTCAGTGACTAAACAAATTTCACTGTTCTACGGGACTTTCATTTTTTTAAAGTGTTATAGTATCTGTGAAGTTGTTATCGCTGTCTGTCTTTTCAGAGAAAATGCTCCTTACACCTTGCTCAGGTAAGGCTAGGTCCACACTACACAGTGCAGTATATGATCTCGCTGCATTTTCTGACACTGTACATGGAATGTGGACACGTCTTTATACATGGTCATTGCATTGGACAAGTTATAATAGGAATGTTATTATGGCTAGGGATGGTCAGAAAAGCCGATTTCCGACTCTGCAGAAATTATGATTTCCACCAATGCCAATTACCGATTTCGTAGATTTCTGTTTTTTTTTTTTTATTTTATTTTCCAGATTTCCGAGTGGTATTTTTTGCATTCTCTGATTGGCCCATTACTTCTGAGTTGACTCTGCATTCTCTGATTGGCCCATTACTTCTGAATTGACTCTGCATTCTCTGATTGGTCCAATGCTTCGGAGTTCTGTGACTGGGTTAAAATTACCTAGTTGTGGTAATGCAGTATTTACACAGAAATCCGATTTCTGAGTTCCGTTTTCCAATCTTCAAATGGTTTTTTTTGGTCATTTTTGGCATTCTCTGATTGACCAAATACTTTTGAGTTGACTGCATTCTCTGATAGGTCCATTACTTTCAAGTTATGTGATTAGGCTAAAAGTACCGAATTGCGATAATGCAGTATTTCCACAGAAATCCAATTTCTGAGTTCCAATCGAAAATATGGATTTCTGATCAGAAATGTAAATTTCGCAAAATCCAAACGAGCATCCGTAATTATGACTTTTCTGACTTGTATCTATGTTCAGAAAAGTTTTGTACTGCTTAGGTCCTGGCACTGCATCAGACACAACAAGCATGTGAAACAGATCCTGTACAGATCCTACAGATAACATAGGCTACGTCGCCATGACCATTATGTTTTGATGCAAAAAACTGAATGTTAAGCTGGAGGACAATCCTTCCCTCTCCCCATTGGGCAGAATGCAGAAAACCATCAGAAACTATGACAGATGTCTATCCAAAGATGGAGACCCTTTATACAGAGAATTATAGCTAACAGCAGCAGCAGCCAAAGGCATCAATACAAAGAAAGTCCTTCAGCAAAAGAGGCTGAGGACTGCTTCTATAAACTGTCTGCAGGGACACATCACCATGCTGAATCCCTTCACTATTTCTACACTTTAGCTCTAGAAACATTACAGTATGTAGATGAAGTATAATGTCGCCTGGAAATAATAAAATACTGCAGACTGTATCTGTTGCTTTGGTGTAAATAGCAGTGGATGAGGACATATAAAGGCATATACCATTACAAGAAGTGGAAAATCTCTTGCTGTGCTGTGTATACATTACAGGATCAGCAAATTATAAAGTAGAAAAGAATTGTCAGTTTCCACTGTCAGGATCTGAGCTTGTCTGCTGGAGACACAATACAGATAGAAAATATGAAAAAAAACAAAAAACAGTTTTTCTTCTTCTTCAGACATGTTATCAGACAAAGCAATGAGGGAGGAATCCTGGACATGGCCTTAGAAAGGAGATATATGCGGGGATATGGAGTCATTTTAGTGCAAGTAGAACATTGATCAAGGATGTGAGCTTTCGGAATTCCATCTCCTGCAGTCAAGGACAGCATTGTGTTGTTCAGATTGTATAGCCTTTTCCATGTACAACAGTCCCTGATCGACGGGAGCGCTCTGCGCATGCACACAATGTCACAACTACGTATTGCGCATGTGCAGAGCGCCCCCAGCCATGGGCGTGCGATCAAGCTCACATATTGCCAGGCACCGCCTTCATACTACTCACCGACCTGGCTGACCCAGAAGTAGCTTCTTTGGGCCATTAAAAGACAATAGAGGAGAACAGAGAGTTACAGGTAGAGCAGTGGGCACGAGGACTGCTTCCTACACATGCCTGCTCCCCGTTTTTAAAATTTTCCAGCTTTTAAGTATTCTTTAAGAAGAGAGGAACGGCAATGCACAAATATATATGGATCCAGCATGAGCATACCTCTGTGATTACCTTTAGTAGCTTTGCCTTGTGTCGGGTATACTTTAATTCTCCATACAAAAAAATAAAAACCTGTCAGCGCTACTGTAATGAAAAGCTATATTTACCTCCGGAGTCTTGTCCCATGAAGCCGCCCCAAACACCCGCATTACTCCACTTCCGCTGCTTTGCCCCGCCTCCCGTCTCTCCTCCGAGAAAAATGCCAAGCTATTTACTGCATTAAATTGCCTGACGTTTTTTCTCGGAGGAGAGAGGAGAGGCGGGGCCAAGCGGCAAAAGTGTAGTGATGCAAGGTCTTCAGGGTGGCTTCATGGGACAATTGGGACTCCAGAGGTAAATATAACTTTTCATTACAGCAGCACTGACGGATTTTTATTTTTTGTATGGAGGTCCTCTTTAAGAAAGCTTTCAAAAGTGGCATTTATGAACACAGCCATTTAAAAAAAAATTCCTGTTAATAAGGATTTAAAACCACAGATATTCCCGGTGTCACAGAGCGGCATTGAAAAAGAAGAAAATTGTTAAAATGCTCAGTCTGTGAATTAGAATTTTGTACAGCATATAATTTTATTTCCCATTTTTATTACTTTACTGATCATTCATGACATGTATTTTATAGGAATCATACAAAGATGTTAAATATGTTGAACTGCAGTAATTCCCCTACAAATGTAAACCTCTCTGGCTGATGGTATCAGGCTGTGTTGTCTGTCAGCTGAAAGACAGGCGTTCGCGGTAGAAATAGCATCTCCATCACTTTTAGACACATGGAAAATGGCCTTGCAAATAAAATGCAAATGAACTAGCTGAAGCATAACAAATCTATGAAACTTTACACACACAGAACACTTATTCACTTCCCTTGCTAAATTGCTTAAAGGGTAATTTCACTTTTAGCATAAATTAGATTGATGCTACAAAAGTCATTTTATAATTCATAGTTCTTAACAGTTATCTTTTCATTGACATTTGCAGCTTAGGCCTCTTTCACATGGGAGGATGGCAGCCTATTTACCGCAGGACAGCAGCTCCCATGCATCGGCCGGTCACTGGCTTGGCATGGCCAGTACTAAGGTGTCCACTGCATTGAGTCACATCTCAGCTCAGCCATCCTCAGGCACAACATTTTTCAGGGGGGAACCACACCATGTGCCAAGTGCTGAAGCATGTAGGTCTACAAAGGCTGGTATTCAGGTGCATTAAATTGTAGCACAGGGGGAACCAGCTCATGGGAGGACAACCCACCCCTGCATATTCACACTAGCATGTTGTGGTGCATTGTGTCAGGGATGCAATGCAATATTATTGTAATAGTACGTTCACATTGTCACAATAGAAGTGCAGTGTGACTTATCCGTTTGCATAACCCGATGCATGCAGTGCGTTACCGAACAACTTGTTTAAGCGTGTTTAAAAAAAAATGATATCTCGCTTTTCTCCTGGCGGACTAAAAAGTGCCAGAGCTGCAGCTACTAGGACGCACTCTGTAGGCAGTAGCAGTATTAGGGAGTCTTGCCCAAGGTCTCCTACTGAGTAGGTGCTGGCTTACTGAACAGGAAGAGCCGAGATCCGAACTCAGTTCTCCAGAGCCCTTTACCGGTACTCTATCCAGCCACTTTACAGTTGCAGCTAAGCACACTTTTCATTAAACTGTATACTTCATTGTATGGGACACAACATGTATAACTTGACATTTTCCCTCTGTGTTACATTGTGGTTCTGTTTTTATGGGATGCAACACAAAGCCCCAGTGTGAATCTACACTGCAGTGCTTTGTAAAGTTGACAACAGTTTGGAAAACTGTTGCCATGAGACTGTCCCCAAACTCCCGTCTTACCAAAAAATGTCCGTATCTGGACTACTACCTCACTGACTGACATTGACCCTCCTATCTGGCAGTTTGTGCTAAAAACAGTCTAAAATGACCTGGTTTTATATGCACATTAAATCATCAGAGGTACTAATGCTGGCCATTAATCCTTGCAATATATAGAGCTATACTGCAAGCAATGGGTTTTCTCAGTTGAAGTGGAATTTCCGTTAAGGACATCCAGTGGTGAAAATGATGTTCGAGAAATTCTCATACACAGCTGAGTTAAACGCCTCAAGAATAATAACCCAGATGAATTAGGCTTTTTAATAATAATAGTTTCTGCTTAAATTGTGCTTGTTTGTGCTGAGAAATGGAGAGGCATAAATTATCCATCACATCAACTTTTTTTTGGCTGCGCCTCTTGACATCCACATCATTGTGTGCGCAATTAAATGTGGTCAGGAAAGGCACAATATTAGCAGAGAGATGAGTGTACTCAGCTGAGCTAATGAAAGCCAAGTCGGGATATAGAGGATTAGAACCTCATGTTTATCTTAGCCCTGAATGAAATTGTGCATTCTGCCTGTGTTTTGTGAAGGCTGGAGCAGCCCCAGTGCAAGGGTCCACTGCATAGCAACAATACAGTATGTGAAAATAGGAAATCATACAAGCCAAACACTGTGACATTGAAACACACAGATAAAGAGGGGACTAGCAGAACTGGAACACAGTATCACACATTTATCTCCTGACGCCGCTTGTTTTCATTCCGACATGTAGACTATCTTTCATACCCGGGAAACTTGTCTTTTTCCATAAATAACAGAATTAATGCAATCAAAGGAAGATACTTCACATTTTCTGCATGTCTGTCCATAAATGGTCAGTCCACATTGCAGATTCCCATGTGTAGCTTTCAGTCTACTGGACAAGTACCATATGTACATGCTGGATATAGAAGTGACAATTCTTACATATGGAAGGTCTAGCTGGGTCCACCGCGGGTGGGGTGGGGGGGGGGGGGCACTGAGCTGGAGGGGTAGCAGGCAGGAAGGGGGTATTGGGCCTAGCGGTGGGGAGGAGGGTCGGACCCCCCCCCCCTCCCTCGCTTGGGTCCCCCGATCTGCGCTCCCCTCCAGCTGTAAATAGTTAAGTACCAGCTGCAGCGTATAGATTAAGAGGCAACGGGCGGGGATCACTCACCTTTTCCGTGTTCCAACGAGCGCTCCACTGATACGGACAGGCGGGTGCCACCCCCCCCCCCCCCAGATGTGCCGCCTGAGGCAAATGTTTCACCCCGCCTCATGAGCGGGCCGGCCCTGGCTATACCAGCATGTTTTCTAGAGGGGTGTTTCAGACTAGCTGAGGGTGAGCTGGCTGGTGGAAGGTTGATGAGTAGGAGATGATGATCTATGAAATGGTGCAGCCGGTATTATTATTATTTTTTTTACGCAGCAAAAACTTGAGTTTTTTAGTTCTGATCTGTTCAATATAGAATTAATGAAAGTAGCACTCTATCAAATATAATGCTGGGTACACACTGAAAAGCTAGCATTGCGGAAAACGCAGAGTTTTTGCATGCAATGTTAGTCAGTGGACCGCATCAAAAAACGCATATGCGTTTTGTATGTTTTATAATATGCTTTTTTTTAAAAACGCTGGTTTTGTTGCATGTTTTTCAAAAACGCATCAAAAGTGCACAAGAAAGTCAATGGTGACGCAATGTAATGTGTTTTGTATGCGTTTCTCATGCCTTTTTATATGCATTTAAAAAAAAAAAAAAAAAACCCCAATGTTTTCTGATGTATTTCCGCTTCTTGTTGTCTTCCTAGTGATTTGCATAAAACGCAATAGAAAAATGCATATGCGTTTTGTATATGTGAACAGCAAACACATTAAAATGCACGCAAAACGCATGTGCGGAAACAAAACCACAAACTTATAGAAAACGCATGGAAAACGCAATACAAACGGACAAACACATATGCATAAAACACAACGTTTCCCACACTGCTAAGTGTGCACCCTGCCTGATCTGGGACTTTAACCTATTTTGGTTTCTGGACGTAGAAACTACGTCCAGAAACCATGTGCGCTACCGCGCGCCCCCGCGGCCGATCGCGCGCGTGCACGCGCACTCCCGGCCGCGGATTCGGTAGTCAGGGAATCAATGTATCGGACTATGAAGTCCGATCACTGATTCCTCTCCCCCGCTGAAAAAGCGACAGCTTCTCTCGGAAGCTGCGCCTTTTCTGGCCATTCACTGCCTGATGCGCCACTCTAAGCGTGTGTTACGCTTAGAGTGACGTCATGTAAACAAACTCATGGCCGCCATCTTGTGGCCAAAAAGTAATACTACACCTGAAAATAAAAATGAATTAAAATCAACACACATTTACATTATAAATCTATTGTTTACCCCCCACCCTCCCAAAACTACCCAAATAAAATGTTTACTATAAATAAAAAAAAAACATTACAATAAAAAAAAAAACATGTAAATATTTACCTAAGGGTCTAAACTTTTTAAATATCAATGTAAAGATGAAATATTTCTATATTTTTTTTATTTTAAACTTGTTAATAGTGATGGATGCAAAATGGAAAAAATGCACCTTTATTTCCAAATAAAATATTGTCGCCATACATTGTGATAGGGACATAATTTTAACGGTGTAATAACCGGGACATATGGGCATATACAATACGTGAGTTTTAATTATGGAGGCATGTATTATTTTAAAACTATAATGGCTGAAAACTGAGAAATAATGAATTTTTCCATTTTTTTTCTTATTCTTCCTGTTAAAATGCGTTTACAGTAAAGTGGCTCTTAGCAAAATGTACCCCCCAAAGAAAGCCTAATTGGTGGCGGAAAAAACAAGATATAGATCAGTTCATTGTGATAAGTAGTGATAAAGTTATAGGCTAATGAATGGGAGGTGAACATTTCTCTCGTGAAAACCACGGAACCTGAATGGGTTAATTGGCACACGACACATCGTTACCCCACATTGCTGTGCTCATCAGTTGTAATCTGCTTGTCAGCCTAGTGGATGTTTATAGAAAAACAGCCAAGATCTCTTAACTCTGTTATCCACACCAGGGGCTTGATTCACAAAGCCATGATAAATCATATCCCGGTTGCGCTAGTGTTTTGCGTGCGCTATATCGCGTGTACCGGTTTTTGTGCGCAATTGCGAATTCCTGCATGAAAACAAGCACATTTTCACGCACAAAAATTCGCAATTGCACACGAAAACCGTTATGCGCGTTACAGCGGGTGCAAAACGATAGCGCAACCGTATTAAGAGTTATACTTTATATCAGAAGGTTTGTGATTGATCATTTCTTCAAAAGTAAAACTCTCAGGAAGCCAGTTCTTCTTTGCGTTTGCTGTAATCACTATAGAACAATAGCAAAAGAATTGAATTTTTTTTTTCAGTTTTTTTTTTTTAAAGCTAACCTGATCTGAAAACAAACTTATGAGTGCTGTAAATGTATTGTATGCATAACAATAATGGTAGATAGAACATTAGTAACATAGAACAGTGTCTCATATTTTTATTTTCCATCTGAATTCCAAGTAAGTGCCATGACAAACTGATGTAAAATCTGTTTCACTGAGCTGCAGAACAAAATAACTATTGGCCTTTTGAACTTAACAACTCTTTGTTATCAGCAGTGTTTCCTCAGCCAAACAGAAGTGCTTTTACATTTGATTATTTTTTTTCAGGAGAGACAGGACTGAATTTGGCTGCTGTTCAACTGCCTCCTTTGCATAGATGAAAGCACTGTTTATTTAAATCCTGCAATTGAAAGGTACATACACACGTCGGATTTGCACCAACGACCCGTCGTTTGGACGTCTAATCGGGCGTGTGTACAGTCTGTCGTTCAGCTGATAAGACCGGACTTGAGCGATCTGCCGAGCAGACCTCTCAAATCCGGTCTTATCAGCTGAATAACAGACAGTACACACGCCCGATTTGACGTCCAAGCGGCCGGTCGTTTGGACGTCCAAACGACGGGTCATTTGCGCAAATCCGACGTGTGCACATACCTTAAAAGAAATGTGCCCATGTTTATCTAATTATGTCACTTGTCAGTTCAGGTACACTTTAAAGCCCCATATAAGGGCCTGTTTCCACTGTACACAGTGCAATGCGGCTACATAGCCGCATTGCACCTGTAACCAATGCACGGCAATGGAACAGTTTCCTTTGCGTTCTGGTTGTGCGGAGCGATCGAGAATCTGCAGCACGCTTCCACATAGGGAGATGCAGGACTGACGCAACTGCAAGCGGAAATGATGCAGTGTGCCTAGGTTAGGTAGCCGCACTCGCATCACATCGCAAGTGGAAATGGGCCCTAAGTCTTTCCAAAACCTCTGGTGTTTCATATATGGTATAACTTATAAAGATTACAGAGAACTCGGGAGAAGGGCTGGGTGTGATAGTTACGGGTACTGTACATATACTGTATACTGAATAGAGTGAATACTGTACATATGTGTATACTGTACATACACGCATGTTGATATAGCGCTGCTGTGTGGTAAGCTTAGTGCACTGAATACTCACAACACATATCAAGCTCTGCAGTATTGACAAGGTGAGACTGTAGAAGACTAACTAGCCATAAGCAAATGGCAAAATATTTCTGTTGCAACATTTGCCATATTTTCCTCATGTGATTGGGGTTTGAGAACAAAACCTCACTGATCCTGCCAAGTTTAACATGTGTATGGCAGGCTGCTAGTAGTCTGCTAAGTGCAGTACACTGGAATGTAACAAACATACACATAAACACATTTGTACATAAACATCTTAGATTTTCATTGCTGCAGATGAGGAGGAAATGTAGCAGGCTTAACGGTGTCTCATTGTTGGCCTGGAATTCAGCGCTTCATTGTGTGGGATTAATGTCGAGCGACTGCTGTTGTTCCACCATAGTGCACCACTTTCTCGTCCTCCCCCTCCCCTCTCATAGAACAGAACAGGCTGCTCAGCAGACAGCGGTGGTTAGTCTGTACAACAACCGCACCTGAACCGATATACTCATCTCAGCAAAGTATTATCTAGTGTGTGTACAGGGCTTGAGGCAAGAAAATTACTATCTAAGCCTCCATAATGAGGAACTATTTAATTTGAGAGAGGTTTTTTTTTACTAGGAAAGTGCAGAAAATGTATTTGATAGATAAGGTGAAAAATGGGGAAGGAGAGATAGTATATTGTACTATGCAAACTATCTTTCAGGTATGAAGTAAATTGGAAGAATTAGTTAACAGACAAGAATTATGCTATTCTGTTATAACAAATGCTGTCATCGCCGATCGCTTTTTTAGATCAGTAAGCATTTGTCTACTGCTCCTTTGTAGACAGTGTGGTGTCTGTCACTATGTTACCTTAGCAACAGCATTCTAATGCAGTATATAGGATTACAGCTGCATGTGGGCTCTCAGTATAACTGAACCATGTAAACAGTCTAATTTCCTGTTAATCAAATTTCATCATGATACAAAGAATTATAATTATGCGTGGTATATTACACTGACATATTCCACAGTGCTTTACAGAGTACATACTGAATAATACATATCATTTAAACAAGGCCTATACTATTTGTGTAAGCATACATTATTAGATGTGTTAAATGGATGATATCTGTCTGATATGAATTATTTACCACCTTGCCACCTTGTCTCACTTGACATTAGTTCAGATCTGATATCAACTGCTGCAACCAGATTTGTACTACTCAATGCAGTACAAAGCCATTTCAGCCTTACAGGTGTACATCTCCACTTCTACACTCCATCCATGTCATTCAACAGGAAGAATAGCCTTTTCCAATCAATAGTTAATTGACAAATTCTTCAATGTTTAGTTTTGGGTGCTTTTGCTTTCAAAACAGTTATGTAACGGTAATATCATGAAGATTTATACAAAATGAAGTCCTTTACGATAGATGGTTTTTTTTTTATTGGTTGAACATTGCTCAGTAAAAGCCCTTCTTTAGCTAACTGACCAGGGTGGTGATTGTGATGGATGGCATTAGTGCACATCTGCATTAGCTTTTACTGCATGGAACAGTAGCAAGCATGCAGTGGCAGCGGTGAAATGGGTGTGGGGTTAGTTCCCCGCTGTCCTCGGCCCAGGAAATTGAACTTTTTTTTTTATTACCTGGCTGGTTATTTTTGCAGTGCTGTCTTTCTGTGCTAATGTCAGATATTACTTGGCTGTTCTAGACAGCAGTCTTTTTTTCACATTTTCTTCCCTATCCCATTACTATCCAAAGGAGGAAGTCAAGGAGGATCTCGGAGGGGATTCAGCTAGTCTTTTCCTGTGAATATGGAACAGGCCCTGCCCACCTCCTTTATATGATGGAGCAGAGGGAGGCAGAGGGTGTGGTCATGTGATGGTTCTGTGCAGAGGAATAATCTCAAACTCTGCTGGCAGCACCACACTTTGTGCACTGATTTCTGGGTAATGTCACACTGCATCAAATAATATAAAAATCGTGTGAGTAGTGAGATAATCCCGCTGGGACGGTGAATTTAAAATGCTGCACTTTACACTTTTAATAATCAGATTGCCCATTCAAGATTACCATTTTCAGAAAGGGATGATCTCTGTTCTTTGAACGGCTACCATGATTAATTTAATCACCTTATTATAAAAATGGTGATCATTTAAAGGGATTCTGAGCACCTCTAATGGGTGTGTCTTTAAGCCAGACGACCTCCAACAAAGTCGTGCTATGACCCCTCTGGAGGAGCCTCTTGCAATGGCCATGCATGTCACTTCCTCTTCCTGCTTCATTCAGTGATGCACTTCTCTAACAGAGAAGACAGGGGTGGCCCGTAAGTTATTACATAGCCAAGATGGCAGCCGCGATTTTTAAATTGAAATCGAACAAACTATTTGGCATAGAATGGCAATTCATGCATCAAATGAAAGAGGAGAGCACAAGCTACAGAAAGATATGCATCTTTAAGTACTTTGCAGTACTGGTCAGAGTCTTAAAGAGGAACTCCAGTGAAAATAATGTAGTAAAAAAAGTGCTTTATTTTTTACCATAATTATGTATAAATGATTTAGTCAGTGTTTTCTCATTGAAAAATCTTTCCTCTCCCTAATTTACATTCTGACATTTATTACATGGTGACATTTTTACTGTGGGCAGGTTATGTAGCTGCTCCTAGCTGTTTTGGCTGTTAGAGACAGCTGTAAACAGCTAATTCCTGTCTGAGAACCTTGTTACATTGTGGCAGTTTGCCCAGAGTACCGCGGTACTCAGAGCTTCTTGTGGGAGGGGTTTCAGCACAAAATCAGTCATACAGCGCCCCCTGATGGTCTATTTGTGAAAAGCATTATATTTTTCATGTAAAAGGGGGTATCAGCTACTGATTGGGATAAAGTTCAATTCTAGGTTGGAGTTTCTCTTTAAAGGCAAGCCCATGAGAGGTGCTCGGAGTCCTTTTAATTATTGACAGTTATCTGGATAAGTAGCAAACATGGGAAACAGGCAAAACCTTGTTAAGTGGGTAATCATTTAAGATAACTGTGACTTTTATAATCTGATGCTGAAATAATCACTGTGATCACGTGATTGCTACTATTAAAATAGGCCCCTAATTGTCTGGACACAGTGGTCAAGCATCTCGCTATGCAATATTGCTTCTGTTTTAAAATTTTGATTATACTTTAGGAACATCTAATAATGTACATACATTAAAATACGGCAGAATTCATTAGAAAGCATATAAATGAAGATGGGACAAATATGTTTTTTAAATGCACTGTTTTACGCATATAAGTGTTACTGAGATGTGAGCGGAATTCACTTTCAGACTTCATATTATGCATAATAAAACAAACCAATGTCCTTTATATGTTTCTCTAACTTCCAATGATGTTGACTGTAAAGTAACTGGTAAAGTCATGGTAAAAATGTTGTCTGTCAATAGTACTGACAAGATGTGAATAAGAAAAAAAAGAGGCCTATTACTCAGAAGCCTGTTACTGGTCACTGTAAGCTACTAATTAAATTAGGTAAAACACAAAAGGATCAAACCATTGTACTTTTTTCTCTGGACACTCATCAGTGTTTTTTCCTTAAGGCACTTTTGACTTATGACTTACAGTTCAACCTTGTTAGTCCTTTAAATATCTCTTCAGGTGGTGTTTAGTCTGTCACCTTCTGGGCTGTCCATCTGTCAGCTTCAGTTTAACATGTTTTATTGAAGTAATAATCTTTTCACCTTTGGCACGTGCCCTTTTCTACTATGCCAGATGGTATCAGCACCAATCATTTAGTCCACTGCTTCTTCAGTCGTGGCTACTGTGTACAGTTGTATATGGATTTGTATGTGATGTGAAGAGGATCTAAAGAATACATGCGGTAGTCCAGGGATACGCTTTAAAAAGTATGCTTTCAATCAGAACCCACCCTTATTGGCTCCCAAAGTTTTGCTGATGATTAATGTGACAACAGAACAGTAGAGCAGACCCCTAAGTGTGGGACTTAATCTCCCTTTAGTTTGGGTACTGCAGCTTTTGGAAAGTATTGCCCGAAGGTAGAATCCATTCACAGCAGTTGTAGCTGGCAGAAGATGATGCTACTCAAATGCAGCCTGTGTGGGATTGTGTGGGTTCCACTGAGCTTCTTGGAGAATATGAGGTTTGGAGGGGATGCTGGTGGTATAGGTGTGTTATATACACAGTAATTAGTACAGGAAGAGACACTTGGACAGTCAAACTGAGCAAAGTTTAGGAAACATTTATTTAGAGCATAGTGTTCCACAGCAGCTGATCTCTAACGTGCAGCAGCATTTGAGTCTCCTCCCATAGGCACTATATTTGTAAAGGAGTTTATTTTTCTTGCCTTGTGTTTTATTTTGGGAAGCATTTCCTATGCAGAAGGTTGAATTATACAGTTCCTGTTCTATTCTGGGAATGCTCAGTCTCCAGCGATGTGCTTTGTTTCTCTTTGTAGGGTGCATTACGCACACCCTTCTGTTCATCAATGTGCTTTATATTAGATCTTCTCATTTAAAGACAAGGCAGCCATGTCTTTTCATACTTTGCTAATTTCCCCAATCAACCTAATACCCCTCTGCAGTCGCTCACACTGGTACATGTAATAGGATTACTGTGTTTGACCCCATGCATTTTTCTTAATCCTATTCTTTCTTACTTACACTGCATTGGTTTAACTGCTGAGTGGCAGGTTCCAACAAATGACTACCGCTTCACTGTCTTTTTAAAGCAACAGCTGAGCCTATGAGCCCTATGACTACTGTATACATTGGGTGCTTGGCTAAGTTATAGATTTTATGATTTCTGTTTAATAACGTAAAATGGTCATTGTGATACGAAAACGCACACAAAGCACATATTTAAATCTAATGTGTCAGCATGACCCCGGAGACTGCTAATGGATGAGTCATCCTGAGCCAGTAAATCCACTGTAATGGTGACAGTTATGACACAAATCATAGTCCTGGTGGAAGACATAAGTGTAATGGTGGCCATACACGGTACAATAAAAACGTTAGATTTTCCCGTTTATTCGATCTAAATGATCGAATAGAATGAAAGTTGAAAATATTTTTTTTTTCCATCAAGAAATTTGAACGATTATCCCGTTTTTTCGGGAAAAATGATCGGACATGCTGGAAAAATCTTTATATTCGATCTAACGGAACAATCGAACTAAATTATCTAATTGAAAAATTGTACCATGTATGGCCACCTTAACAGACAATAAAGATCACATTGACTAGACTTTCCTGCAATAGAGGACAGGCATAGGAGTTGCTTTTTAAAGTGTCTCTTAGTGAACAATGTCCATCTTGATGTTTTTAGGCATGTTAACTTTTACTGCATGTGGAAATCATGTTGTTGCACGGTGAGGCGCTGAGTAGCCACAAGGGGGCAGATCAGAATAATCAGTAGAGTTGATGAATAAAACTCCTTTGGTATGAAGGGGACAAATAGCTCACCAGTATTCCAGCACAAGCAGCAGTGGAAAGAATAAGAGGATTATTAAAAGCCAAATGTTATGCATTAAATGTGCATTTCATAGAACTTTGTATTAAATTATGCTTAAAACATTTGTAAAAAAAATTGCACTTTTTGCAAAATTAAAAAGGAAAATAGTCATTTTGCACCAATTTGTTGATACTGATGTCTTCTTCAACAACTCATTTATTTTTAGTATGACATTTCCATTAAAGGTAAGTGGTGAGAAAGAAGGCTTGGCTTCAGTTAACAGAAGCAGTCACTCCACTATCCACATACCTCTGTGGCTAAAGGGGGCGTGTTTCAGACAGAGAGTAGGCATGAGAAGACAGCCATAGGCTGTTGCTGAAGAGAAATTATCTATAAATTGGTGCAGTATGTGTTCTATTTCTTTGTTTTGCAAAAATATTTTTTTTCTTTGCAATATTTTTGATATACCGTATTTAATATTTATATGGTGCTGCTATCTTCTGCAATCCTTTACATGGTATTCTTGGGAACATGGTAGTCTTGACACTGACTAGTGTTCTACTTTTTCACAAGAAAAACTGGAGCAAAATTGGTGAAAAATGGAGTAGATGTCCAGATGAAGGATTCTGATTAATCACCTTGTACAACTGCTCCACTTCTGCGCTTGCTGTGCACCGGATATGCTCTAATATTCCTTACATTGATTTTGATAACTCTGCCCCTCATATCCTTAATTTATCTTATCTCTTTTATAACAGAGTAACCAAGCAGCTTGGGGTGACTCAAACCACTAGGAAAGTATATGGGACTAAAAGAGACCGAAAAGTCCTCCTACTAATAAGCAATGCTTGGTGTGATTTGCCTTCTTAAAGCAGAAGTTACTTACAATAATTCAGCTTTAAGTGAACATCTGTGATTACCCACAATGCACCACTACTGAATATGCAAATTATATCTTTATCTCTTTTATATTGCACCCACGCTCTGCCATCCACACATGTATGGCCAATACTATTTCGTTATTTACATGAATCAAGTGTGTGAACGTATTTGGCACTATACTTTCATTATCTTAATGTTGATGGCATGGATTACATGTTTCTAGTTGGACTCAAACTGTTTAAAGCTACTTGCGTCACATCTGTTTGATGCTTTGGAAGGGAGGCTTACTGAATGCATGTGATATATTTTGACTTCTATGGTTTTTATAGTTCTTATATTTAGACTGAGTTTAAGCTTAGCTTAGAATCCACCAGTACAGGAAGTCAGTTCTTATTTTAGCTGTTGTTTGCTATTTTGATGCTTACATGATACAGGAAATACTTATGTGGTCTCAGGGGACAGTGCTAAAATTAAAAAGCATGATTAAATTTGGTTAATTTGTATTTTCAATGTCATCAGTCTATATTTAATTATCTTGTGGTATAATACATTTAATGAATGTAATTATTTGCCTCATTTTTGCAGATTATGAGATTATAGCTAAACACCGCAAAGTCAAACAGGATGTAGGAATATATTCTGAGAGTACAGTGGCATAGCTACATAGCCATGGGCCCTAGTGCAAGTTGGACATGATCATTGCCTAAATACGTATGCTTTAGTGCCTCATCTCTTCTACATATAGCAGAATTCAGTCCATTTCTATGGGTACATTAATGAGGATAGCAATCTATCCTAGATAGCAGGAAAAGTAGCAAAGGTAGTAAAGGAATAACAGCAGGAACCTACAGACATAAGGGTGCTTATTTACTAAAGCCTGGTACACACCTTCAAAATGGATTGGCCAGTGATTGACCAATGCTGCCACCTCCATGTAGTATGATGATAAACAGACATTGAATACTATGAGCAGATTGTCTAGGAAAACCCTCATACTACATGGCAGTGGTGACAGTGGTCTTTTACTACCTCCATGTATTATGAGGCTTTACCTGCACAATCTGCTCATAGTATTCAGTCAGTATCCGTTTACCCTCATACTAAATGGAGGTGGTAAAATTGGTCAGTGATTGGCAAACCATAATTGACAGTGTGTAACAGGCTCAGTGCAGACACAATTGCCTAAAAACTGGGGGAAAAGATTTGGATGCTGAATAGCGTAAGCCATCAAACTTGTGGAGCTGTGACCACTGGGGCCATGCATAGCTGTAGCAGATGAAGTGATGAAATAGTAGGCACAAGTACAAATCCCTATATGACTCCAACCACCCCAGCAGCCAGATGGCAGCCTGCCCACACATACATCAAATAAGTGTGCAGAGGCCAGGCAGTGAGCAGTGATGTCATATTTAAAGTACCTGGCAGGTGCGTGCTTCTGTGCATGCGCAGTGTGCTAATTGTATCTTGGGGATAAAAGTGTTTGTTTTTTTCTAATAGTTTATAGAAAAAAAAAAAAAAAACCTGAATTGCCCTCTTTGTTCTTATTCCCCTACTTCCCAAGCCCCAGTAACCTCCATGTCCCAGGCTGGTATAACTAAGAGAGTGCAGGCCCTGATTTACATCACAGGAGCCTATAGGCACAGATGTCCTGGTACCCCAGACTTCACCCTCCATGAACCTACAAACCCCTGCTGAACCGCATCGCAAGTGTGCTGGCTGTCCCAGCAATCACTTCTCCCTTTGTTCCTTTGCCCTTCATAAGTAGCTTTAGGTGGCCCTTACTATTCGGTAGTCAGAGCTATCCTCAGCATTAAGCAGCTATATGTGCCCCTAAGTATTAGGTAGCTAGAGGGGCTCCAACTGAAGGAAGTTCTGGTCAGTGGAATGGTGAGACCTGGGTGAGTAACCTCTCATTTACACTCTGCTCAGGACTCTGCATAGGTAAGAAGGGAAGGAAGCACTTGGGAAGGGGAGTGAGCCACCTTTCCATCATCAAGTGCCCGGCCCTGAGAGATTATGAAGCCCACCACGTCACATTTAATTCCCTTTTCCTCTATTGTTAGGAGTTTGTCAGCCTTCCACTCGCAATCCATTGCAATACCAAGAAGAAGCCCTGTTGGCAGGTATTTGAATTTCTATTAGGGCTTCCTATTGGTCCATGTTGAGAAAAAATAGGAATTTGGCAGGAAAATTCAAGTAAATGACCCCCCCCCCCCCTTCTTCTCTTATACTGGGCAGGACATTCAGTATTTGAACTTGCACTCAAACATACCTATTGGGGTGTTGTAAGTTCAGTCAAGTCATATGAACAATCATATATATATCATCAATTTACAAACAGTCACATAGATTGTAAACTTGCAAGGGCAAGGTCTTTCCCCTAATGTCTATCTTCTCTCTTCTCTCTGCTGGATAGTGTACTGGACTGGCTAAGGGCTCTTCCTCTGACACTGGTGACCAGGGTTTGAATCTTGGCTATCCCTGTTAGTAAGCCTATTCCTATTCAGTGAGGAGACCTTGGGGAAGACTCCCTAAGACTGCTACTGCCTATAGAGTGCCCTAATGGCTGCAGTTCAGGTGCTTTGAGTCCGCTAGGAGAAAAGTGTGATATAAATGTTATGTGTCTTGTCTAATCAACTGAACATGTACTGTATTGCTGGGTATTTTTAAACCACACATGGATGTTCTGATTGTGCCGTGCATTGAACTATTTATGTATCTATCCTCCCTGCTACTGGCTGTTTTCTACTCTGTACAGTGCCATGGAAAATGTTGACGGTGTATAAATAACAAACAATCATAATAATAAAAACAACCCTGGTGTTTTCAAATAGCCAGCAATATGTATGGCAAACCTTAAAGAGAACCCGAGGTGTGTTTAAAGAATGTTATCTGCATACAGAGGCTGGATCTGCCTATACAGCCCAGCCTCTGTTGCTATCCCAAACCCCTCTAAGGTCCCCCTGCACTCTGCAATCCCTCATAAATCACAGCCGTGCTGTGAGGCTGTGTTTACATCTGTAGTGTCAGTCTCAGCTGCTCCCCCGCCTCCTGCATAGCTCCGGTCCCTGCCTCCGTCCCTTCCCTCCAATCAGCAGGGAGGGAAGGGATGCAGGCGGGGACTGGAGTTCTGCAGGAGGCGGGGAGAGCAGCAGACTGACACTATAGAGATAAACACAGCCAGCTCTGACAAGCTGTTTGTCAGCAGCGTGGCTGTGATTTATGAGGGATTGCAGAGTGCAGGGGGACCTTAGGGGGGTTTGGGATAGCAACAGAGGCTGGGCTGTATAGGCAGATCCAGCCTCTGTATGCAGATAATATTCTTCAAACCCACCTCGGGTTCTCTTTAAAAGGCAGGGAGCACACTTATATTATTATTATTATTATTTATTGTATTTATAAAGCGCCAACATATTATGCAGCACTGGATATTAGTTTAGTTTACAGACAATATTTATATCCGTGAGTGTTTAGCCACACACAGCAAAACGTGGATTTGCCATTGTAGTCAATTGTCCGCTCCGGAATCGGACATCCACGTTTTTCTCCCACAATTTTGAATTGAACAGCTTTTTTTTCTGTAAGATGCATATTCACATTAACAACGTATTCCACTGCATCCTAAAAATCACAAACAAACGCAAAAAATAGTTTCTGGGAAAACATGTTCGCAGAGTGAATGCAGAAGCACGCAAACCTGCCGTGCCGAAGATATGCAATATTATTATGTGACTATGATCATCTAAACAGCCCTGTTATATTACACTGATTACACAGAGGCTTTGAATAAGTTATCCAAACCTCATCTGGGCTGGGTAATCTGTAGTGTGATTTGCTGTGTCCTCTCCATATTCTGTCTTGGAGTACACCCAGCATGCTCACAGGACAATCCTGTAAGTGTGCTCCTAGAATAGCCATCCCCAGGATGACTGGCAGCATGATGATTGAGCACTGCTCTTCAAACAATGTGTAGTGGGAAATATGTTTGTTTTGGAGAGAGCCTTGTCTTTGTCAACACAGATTTCATTTAGATCGCCCACACAATAATCTCTTATATGAAGTTATTCTCAGTAGGCAGGGATTTGATCAGTAGAAAGTGGGGGTTACGAGCAAAACAATTTGCTTTGCAGTTCACTGTCCTATTAAATTTGCTAAAGTCCAGTTCTGTTATTACTCTGTGGGTAATAACAGTGGAAAGAAGGACCAGGATATTTAAGCTCTCATTCTGTACAGTGAAGGTACAAGAAATATGAATTGCCATCAGAAAATAAATGATTACTCTATTGCCATATTGCTGCCGGACTAATATCTGTTATTACGAATGTAAAATCTGTGTCTTTTTGAGGTCAAGTTCATTTTAAAGGACACCTGACTTGAGAGTGATATGGAGGCAACATATTTATTTACTTTAAAACAATTCAGATTGCCTGGCTGTCTTGATGATCACGCCTCTAATACAATGAGGGGGTACCTGCATAATCTGCTCATAGTATTCAATATCTGTTGACCCTCATACTACATGGAGGTGGTAAAATTGGTCAGTAATTGACTAATCATAATTGAAAATGTGTACCAGGCTTTATAATGAGGGGAGGTGCCCTTCTGGTGAGATGCCACTTGTGAAATGCTCTATACCACATGATCATAGGTCAGCACACGGCAAGGCCGGGCAAAGGCAGAGGCAGGAGAGGCTCCAGCCTCAGGGTGCAGAGTAGAAGGGGGCGCACAACTCACTCAGCTATCATTCCCCTACTGCAGTGATCTGCAAACTTGGCTCTCCAGCTGTTAAAGAGGAACTTTAGCCTAAACAAACATACTGTCATTAAGTTACATTAGTTATGTTAATTAAAATAGATAGGTAATATAATCTCTTAAGGCCGATACACACGTCGGATTTTTCTGAACGACGGGTCGTTTGAACGTCCCGTCGTTCAGTCGTCCGCACACCAAATCGGGCGTGTGTACAGACTGTCGTTCGGGTGATAAGACTGGTCTTGGATCGCTCAAAATCAGTCTTATCACCCGAACGACAATCTGTACACACGCCCGATTTGGCGTGCGGATGACTGAACGACGGGACGTTCAAACGACCCGTCGTTCGGAAAAATCCAATGTGTGTATGGGCCTTTACCCACACTGTTTTAAAAGAACAGGCAAATGTTTGATTTCATGAGGGCAGCCATCTTTTTGGTTGAAAGGAGGTGACAGGGAGTTCCAACTGTCCTGTGTCCTGAGCACCTCTCCCAGTTGCTAGGCAATGTGAATAACAGCATAGGAAATCCCACCATGCTCTGCACAGCATCAGGGAAAAAAAGCCCAAGATTTTTTCTTTGATGGGTGGAGCTTAGATAAAAATGCAGCTAAAAATTATGCTTTGGTAAGAAAAACAAAGTTCTGATGCTGTGAAACTGTTAAAAAAACACCAAGCCTTTTCAGTTCTGCTGAGTAGATTTTTAGTCCGGAGGTTCACTTTAAGGAACTACAAGTCCCACAATGCATTGCAGGAGTCTGACAGCCACAGTCATGATTCATAAAGGCAAATGCATTGTGGGACTTGTAGTTCCTTGATAGCTGGAGAGCCAAGTTTGCAAATCACTGCCCTATTATGTTTGAAGCAGAGAGAAATAAGAAAATGGGATACATGGCAGTGACTGTAAGCAGGGGCGTAGCAATAGGGGGTGCAGAGGTAGCGACCGCATCGGGGCCCTTGTGCCAGAGGGGCCCCGAAGGGCCCTCCCTCAACTACAGTATTAGCTCTCTATTGGTCCTGTGCTCATAATTATCACTTCCATAGATACTGTGAATGGTGGTAATCACTAACAAACTGTTCCCCATCCCCTTCTTGCACCTCTGACACTGTAGTTGCCATTGGCAGGTTTTGGTGCGCTGTATCAATTGCTATGTATAGAGTGCTTGGGGGGCCCCACTGTAAAACTTGCATCAGGGCCCACAGCACCTTAGCTACGCCACTGACTGTAAGCCAGATAACTAGAGATTAAGGTGTTGGGGAGGTAGTCTAATAGCAATCAGTGTGTAATGGCTGTGGTGGGAGGGATGGAGGGGCGCACTTTGGTGTCTCTGCCTTGGGTGCTGGAGGACCCTGTCCTGGCTCTGGCACACAGAATTTAGCCTGGTACACACATCCAAATGTTACTACCTCCATATAGTATAAGGGTCAGCAGATTATGCAGGTAAGCTCTTAAGCCCGGTATACACTTTAATTACGATTGCCCAATCACAGACCAATTTTATCACCTCCATGTATGAGGGCCAATAGATATGGATTACTATGAACAGATTGTGTAGGTAAAACGTTGTACTACATGGAGATGGTAAAATTGGTCAATGATTGGCCAGTCATAATTGAAAGTGTGTACCAGGCTTTATCCTATACAGAAAGGGAAAAATTGGCCAATCAAAACTGGATGTGTGTAAAAGGGTTTAAATTCTACATCCCTTCATCAGGAGACAGAATGGAAACAATGCCTATAGTTAGGTTGGAAGGACTTCGGACATTGGAACAATGAAAACTAGTTTTGTATATTAGGATATGTATGACCACAGGTGTGTCCAGTCATATTGCCACAGATTTAAAGGTGAACTCCAGCCAACATTCTCTTTAGTTTTGGACAATGCTGGGAGGAGTCACAACCTCTGCCAGGTTTTTATGATGTTGATCTCGATCGCGGTTAAGTCGATTTTTCCTCACTAGCTTTCCTTCTAACAATGCCACTGCACACAGAAAGGGGCCTATTTAAAAAAATAAATTAGGAAACAGTATTTTATTCTCCAGTAGTTTAATTTGGTTGCCACTTAATGGTAGACAACTTAAAGTACAGAGGTATGTGGCGGATACCATATTTATTTCCTTTTAAACAATACCAGTTGCCTAGCAGGCTTGATGATCTATTTGGCTGCAGAAGTGTCTGAATAACACACCAGAAACAAGCATGCAGCTAATCTTGTCAGATCTGACAATAATGTCAGAAACACTTGATCTGCCTATGCTTGTTCAGGGTCTATGACTAAAAGTATTACAGGCAGAGTATCAGCAGGACAGCCAGGCAACTGGTATTGCTTAAAAGGAAATAAATATGGCAGCCTCCATAGCCCTCTCACTTCAGTTGTCATTTAAAAAGAAAAAATCCAGTCCATGTTTGCTGCATTATTTATGTTCTCTAATAATGTCCAGCCTTCATAGATAAACATCATAGAGCTCTGGATATCCACAGTGTTGCTCAGAGTGATTATTAGAGATGGTCAATTAGATGCTAACAATTCTGGCTTGCATGCACATTTAATGCAAATTGTATGAAGCGTTAAACTGGGCCAATCAAATGCACTTCCTGTCAATTTCTGATTGGACAAGGTTTAAAGCTGCATGCAGTCTGTATTTATGCATGCAAGCTGGAATTATTGGCATTTTATTCAGCACCTCTAGTGACTTGCTTGGTTGATGCTTCCCTTGCTTGGCCTGTAGGTACAGCTGACAGCCAGCAGTGCATTGGTTCCTTCAGTGGCCAATCACTTGAGGGTGTCCATTTCCAGAGACGTCTCCCTTTATTGGTCCTATTATTTACTCTAGAGAGAACTAGCGAGCACACAGTCACTGGTTGTACAGTGGTAACAAATGATTGTATCTGACAAAAAGTAACGTATTGACACATAGGGAATAGAAAGAAATCATAGTAAATTTGATTGATATTGAGCTTTGTGTTTGCAGAAGTGATTTCTTATATAGGGTTTTCCAGTCCCTTTTCAGCCATTCTGTCCCTCACAAATCTCCACTTTTAGTCATATCTTCAGCCGCTTTCTAACCTTTGACTTTCAGAGCAGTTGATTTGTAATTGCTAACTCAGCCCACATGTGACAAATAGGGTCAGGGGCTTTAAATCACCAGTCCCTCCGCAGTGGAAAAAGGCTTTGGGAAATATAATAATAATCCTTTAGTCAGCATATAGTAGAATGACATACATTAAAGTGACACTTTAGTGAAAACAAAGTGAGGAAATAAACAATTGTATCTATCCTCCTACTCCTAAAAATGACTTTTAGATATCCCAGATTTTTATGTTATGTTTAAAAACTTAAAACAACAGATTCATTGTTTTGCCGCAGCTGAATCTAACAGTCTATCTCTGTGTCTCAGAGTGCTCCAGTATATGAACTATAGACCATTTGTATATATCCTCTCCTGGCAGAGAACTGGGCTTCCTAGAGCAAAGTATTTTATGGCTATAATTCCTTATCAGTAGTCAGACTGGGTAACAATGGAGAAAAACTGTCAATTGCATAGCTGAATATTAACTCTTTCAGGCATAGAAAGAAGAAAAGCATCACAGCATATATGCACTGTTTTTTGTTGATATGAGGTATATACATATTTCATATTCTTGTATTCTATTGTAATAATACACCAAATGAAATCTCTTTTTGCTAAGGATCCTTTTACACTTAATGCGTAGCTATGCGTTAGTGTGCATCAGTATGCACTTTTTTCATAGCAGTGCATTTTGAAAAAGCTTTCAGTTAAAATGCGTATAGTGGGTACTGAGCCAGAGGAAAACATGGGCATTACTTTCAAAATCTGTTTTCTTTCAGTTATAGAATGAGAGCAACTGATTAAGTGTAAAAGGGCCCTAAATACAATCATCCGCTTACATTATAGGGTCAGTCCTGTCATTGGCGTTTCAGGTTTGGCTGCATGCTGGTGATGTCTCTATCCCTCTGGCAGATATATAGCTGCAGTATGAGGTCCCTCTGCTTACTGCAGCTGTTATAGAGCTTCCACACTTCTAATTGGATTGATGGCTATTAAGAGACGGTCAATAAGGTGCTAATAATTACATCTTACAGCAAATGTATGCAAACTGTATGCGATTCACATACAATATACGGGAAAAACCAACATGCTGTGTCATTTTAAAATGGTACATTGCAAATCGCAATGTGCAATGGGGCTGATAGATTTTCACTAAAGGTGGCCACTAATGATCCAATCTGTTTCATCCAATCTTACCATTTCTATGTAATATAAGGTAACTGCCTAAATTATCCATTCAGTTCATTCACACAATTTACCCTTCTACTACATAGATTTGGTAAAATTGGATGAAAAAGATTGGATCATTAGTGGTCACCTTAAAGCTGGCCACTAACGGTCCAATTTGTAGCGAAAGATCGTTCGAGCGATCAGAAATTTTGATCGAATTGGTTGTAAATAATCTCCATTGGTGGACACAATCGATTGTGAACGAGTGAAAAAAATGTCGCCCGAATGAATTTTCATCGAATGAAAATTTGGATTTTCTTGGTGGTCATGATAGATAGGAAGCAAAGATTGGTTAGTTGATGGTGTAGTGAACGATTTTTCGTCCGATCAGAATTTCTGATCGCTCAAACGATTTTTCACTAGAAATTGGACCGTTAGTGGCCACCTTAAGTGTGATGTGTGTGTGTTTTCCAGTCTGCAGCAAATGCATGTGATTCAAACATGCGTCCTGTGCATCCAGCCTTATAATATGGTCAAATAATTGTGTGTATTTTAGGTAACAAGCAACAAGCTATGTAAAGTCATTACGATAGACATCTATCTATCTATCTATCTATCTATCTATCTATCTATCTATCTATCTATCTATGTATCTGCTATAGAGCAGGAGAGAGTGACAGAGATGATCAGTTTTTGTTATAAGTGGAACACAAGACATGGAAGTGTATCGTGATCAAAACCTGCATTGTGTAGATGTTTCAGTAACCTCTGCTAATGGGGAAACTGTTTTATTTTATTTACACATATTTTTTACTGTGGGATATGTTATTAAAATGAAGCAGTGGTGAAATACCGTATATGGAGGCTGCCATTGTGCTTTCATTTACAAAGGACTTCTACAGTTGGTATGCTGATCTTCTGTCTCTGTTAGCTAGGTAAAAACTCCTGCCAGATAACACAGATGGATGGTCACAGTGGTCGGATTCAATATATGATCTTCTGTGCTGCCCAATGTTTGCCTGTATCCATTGGTGTCTGTTGTAACAAACATGTCATAGATAGCATGCTGTCTATGACACGTCCAGTATCCATCCGTTTTTCCAAAAAGTAGTGCAAGATGGGACTTTGTATTCTTTCACTGCAACAGACACAAAGGACATGTTTGAACATGTCTAAATTGAACCTGAAGAGAGAAGAACATGAAGGCTGCAATCTTCATTCTCTTATAAACAATGCCAGTTGCCTGGCTGTCATGCTGAGCATTTGGCTTTAGTTGTTTTAAAGTTACACACCTGCAAAATGTATGCAGCCAGTGGCATCAGACCAGAGTCAAAGCATCAAATCTGTATACTCCTTCTGGGCCAATAAAGTATTAAAGGATACCACAACTGACATGTGGCATAATGAGATAGACATGGGTATGTACAGTGCCTAGCACACAAATAACTATGCTGTGTTCCTTTTTTTCTTTCTCTGCCTGAAAGAGGTAAATATCAGGTATGTAAGTGGCTGACTCAGTCCTGACTCAGACAGTAAGTGACTACAGTGTGACCCTCACTGATAAGAAATTCCAACTATAAAACACTTTCCTAGAAGAAAATGGCTTCTGAGAGCAAGAAAGAGATAAAAAAGGGGGAAATTCTTATTAGTGAGGGTCACACTGTAGTCACTTCCTTTCTGAGTCAGGACTGAGTCAGCCACTTATATACCTGATATTTACCTCTTTCAGGCAGAGAAAGAAAAAAAGGAACACAGCATAGTTATTTGTGTGCTAGGCACTGTACATACCCATGTCTATCTCATTATGCCACATGTCAGTTGTGGTATCCTTTAAAAGCAGAACATAAGCACAGACGTTAGGCAACTGGCATAGTCCAACAACAGGCACAGTGTGAACCTAGCCAGTTTTGAGCTACGCATAGCTACCCTGTTCGTAATTGAAGTTATGAGTACAACTTACAGGCCGCAGCAGAGGGGGGTTAACTTATCCATGTTAGCATTATTACCAGTTCTCACTGACTTATAATTTCTCCAATTTCCTTTCTACCCTATGTTTATTTATCAGGTCTGTAACCGGTTGATAATAGTAAGATCATTAATCTGTCTGGGGTTATTGTAGCCTGTGGAAAATGTGAAAAATACACATCTAACTTTAGTTCTCCATAAATTAAGAAGTGCTCCACCAGTGCCATTTGGCAGTATGAGCAGGGATAACTGCAAGTGTTTTTATTAAATGTGCCTAATAGTCATCTAAATGTATTGAAATGATGCCTGAAATGAGTAGAAGGCCATAGCATGCTCAGCTGTCAGGGAATGGCCTCTTCTAGTAAGTAGATGGACTAACCTCAGGCATGTATGAGAAGCATACCTGACCTCACCTTCACTTACATTGCGGAATAGCACTGTGTGTTCTCCTTAACCACTTAAGGACCATAGGCTTACACCCCCCTAGTGACCAGGTTATTTTTTACTAATTGATGCTCCGCAGCTTTAATAGCTCGCTGCAGAGCACTACATCTTTGCACACAAATGACACCCCCCCCCCTTTCCTGCCCACTAACAGAGCTTTCTGTTGGTGGGCTCTGATCGCTGCTGCCAGCTGGGTTTTTTTTTTTTTTTAATAAAAATCACTATTTTTTTATTTATTTTTATACAATACAATAACATTTCTATAGCGATTTTCTCCCATAGGACTCAAAGCGCTTAGGCTCTCTCAGATTCAGTAATTGGTAATAGGATGAAGTATTCACACAACAAAAGTTATATTTCTGCAAATGCCAAACTGAACAGGTGGGTTTTCAGTCTGGATTTAAACACGTTCAGGGATGAAGCTGTCCTGATCTGCTGAGAGTTCCAAATCATAGGAGCAGCATGACAGAAGGCTTTAGGACCAAAAGTTTCCAAGTGGACTCTGGGTATGACTAGATTATTAAAACCTGTGGATCTGAGATTGCAGGGATTGCTACGCAGCTGTAACATTTCTTTCATATATCCTGGGCCCAGATTATTTAGTGATTTAAATGTCAATAGGCCGATCTTGAATAGGACCCTCCATTTTATAGGTAGCTAGTGAAGGGAGTGCAGGACTGGCGTTATGTGGCAGTGACGGGGTTGGTTGGTTAACAGTCTGGCAGCAGTATTCTGTATCAGCTCTAGGCGGTACAAGTCCTTGTTTGGAAGGTAGAGAGTATTGCAGTAGTCCAGTCGGGATGTAATGAAGGCATGAACTAAGGTTGGTAGATCTTCTGGGGGGATGAGGTGCTTGATTTTTGGGATGTGCTTCAGGTGAAAATAGGATGATTTCACCACAGCAGAGATGTGAGTTCTGAAGTGTAAATCTCCATCAATTATATCTCCCAGGCTACGCACATACTCAGAGCTGTGTAGATCAGTGCCTCCTATTCCCAGTGGTGAAGACTGCAAGATAAGTTGTTTAGTTGTCATGCGCTGCCCTCCGATCAGAAGGACTTCAGTTTTGTCTGCATTTAGTTTCAGCCAGTTGTCACTTTAGGAGAAGGAAGATAGATACAATTGTTTATTTCTTTAGTTTATTTTCACCTCGGGGGTCCTTTAAAAAGTGTTAATTTTCCTGACTTTAGACAATAAATAATTAATAGATATGTGTTTCCTTACAGGGGTCAGAACCGAAAGGAACATCGAAGATGCCAGCAAATATTTGTATTTGAAATGGCTACTGACTGGCTTTTGTAGTGATCATCTTCCTCTGATAGCTTTTGGTTCCATGACCCTGAAGGAATATGCAGTTGAGGGCTTCTAACATTTCAGGTTGCAGGCTTGTTGTAGGTGGATGGCTCAGACACTACTGAAGTTAGGCAACTGCCATTTTTTTAAAAAGGAAATAAAGATGGCAGCCTCTAATGTCTGCAACAGACCATAAACAGATGATATTTCTTGGCAGGGCTATGGACGGTAATACCAAATAGAGATTAATGAGCAGTTTAGACAAATATCTTTTGTGGCATAAAACCTAGAGAAAATGCTTCATATGGTCACAACTTACCTAATAATAATTGTGAAGTCATGTTTGCCTTCAGAAAGTGACATTGGAATGTCATTGGATGTTTGGGGAAGTACACTTACTGTCTAATTTAGGTGCTGCCACTTTCCATCATTAGTTTGAAGAGCCTAAAGCAGGGGTCTCAAACTCGCGGCCCGCGGGCCATTTGTGGACCTCGATACATTATTTTGTGGCCCCCGCTGGCAAAAGTAAAAGAGACACGGAAGCGAACTATTTTTGCCTATTTTACCTTATGGTTCGCTTCAGTGCTCCCAAGTAATCCGCCGCATCCCCGCCGCTAAACGAGGGCTGCAGAGCCCCCAAATCCCCCGGGCAAACATCCACGAATGCACTGAGGGGCAGAGCTTCCAGATGTAGCTCTGCCCCTCCTGACGTCAATTGCCGCACGGATCGCCGCCTCTCCCCGCCCCTCTCTGTGAAGGAAGAGTGGGAGGGGCGGGCAGAGGCGGCAATCCGCCACGATTTACGTCAGGAGGGGCAGAGCTGAAGCTAAAAGCTCTGCCCCTTCCAGGAAATGCCGACGGATTGCCCCCCGGGTGATTTAGAGGCTCTGCAGCCCTCGTTTCGCGGCGGGGACATGTGAAATCCCTTATGCGGCCCAGCCTCATCCTGACTTTGCCTCCTGCGGCCCTCAGGTAAATTGAGTTTGAGACCCCTGGCCTAAAGCCAAATAGGCATGGCAATAGGTATGGTACTGAACTCAATAATACACCACAATAGCCTCTGACAAGTGATTGCATCACATTACTCTTTAAGTTTATTTTATACATTCATTTTACAGTTCTATGGCATATTGACTAAATGTTTATATTGTATTTTACACCAAATCACAGTGCTAGTGCTAGTGGGAAAGCATTAGAACCCCTTTCAGATATTTGTTGCTATCTGTGCTTCTACTGTGAATAATTTTGCTAACCTAAAGAGTGTGAGCACATCTCTCCAATAGGCAGAGACTGCAACATGTATTTATTTATTTTAAATGAATGTAAAAGAATGTTGATAGCTGCTCCTCACTTCCTGCCATGGTCACACCAGCAGCGGACATTGGAGACCTGAAGGTCCCTGGCTAAAATGGAACTTTTCCCAACGGAGGCAGATAGAACAGTAACAATCTGATAATGCTTTTACACTCCTCTATTCAGTTTAAAATGAATTTGTGCTAGGAGCTGGGCTATACGTTTCCCATAGGGTGTAAGAAAATAACAATAGAAACATATGATAGTTTATAAATGTAGTGGCACATTTACATGCCTCATGGTCCAGTGCAAAGAACTGTATCAGATCCCACTACTTTGCTGTATTAGGAATATACCATAGCTGAAAACTTATAAGCAGACACAATCATCAGCACTGCAGAGGACAAGACAATGAGTGCACAGGGAAATACAGAGCACAGGGCAGCTCTGTATCGATCCATTTCCTTTCTCAAGTTGTTTTTTCATGGACTTTTCTCTGACTCAGCATCCAGCTGCCAGCTCCTTTTCCTGCTGCCAGCATAATTGAAGACATAACTTTGTCTTGACGGTATATCCTGTTAAGAAAATGGAACTATGTTTTAGCTGATCGGTCCTCTGAGATGCCACGCCTTCTTTATCCACATCTTTTTTCTACACATCTTGACTTTGCAGTACGGAAAAAGTGTTTGCAGGAAAGTAACTATTTTCTTAGGAAAGTTATGGAGAAAAAAATATGTAATGGTCTCGGCTCTGCTTCCCAGAGGACACACCTGAAACTTCAGACTCCTGCAGTCACCTGACTCAGCTGATTTCAAGGGGGGGAAGTGCGGTGTGACTGACCCATCTAGACAGCCTCCATTAATAAATTGTAACAATTAAATATTACTTTGCTTCAACAGTAGAATGGACATAGAACAAATCAGTTCCTCTACTAAAACTTTTATCTGAAGTAAGGCATTCTGCTGCCATATGTATATCCTTTTAAGCAATAACAGTAGCCTGGCTATCCTGCTGATCCTCTGCCTTGAATACTTGTAGCCATGAACATTGAACAGGCATATGCAGATCAGGTAATTCTGACATGTTTGTCAAATCTTACAAGATTATCTGCATGCTGGTTTCAGGTGTGTGATTTAGACACTACTGAGCCAAATAGACCAGTAGGGCTGCCAGTCAACTGGTATTGATTAAAAGGAAATAAATATGGCAGCCTCCATAGCCCTCTCACTTCAGTTGTCCTTTAAAGGGATCCTGTAGTAGATCCACATCCCTCAGTGTTCCTAGAGGCCAGATGCAGACCCATCACAAGAAACTGACAACAGTTGTGCGGGCTGATTGCCTCCAAGCATTGCTGTGTACCCAGCAACACATCTTTACAAGATCCATTGACAGCACATGTGCATTCCTGAATGTTCTCAGACAATTCTATGGTGCTTTACAAGCACCAGGGTACTGTTAGTGGATGGATGGATTTTTGGAACCTTAACAGAGTCACATTCCTCTACTTGTATTGTGCCCTTCATCTGTTTGCCCCAACTTCATGCTGTGTATATAGATGTCTTCAATAGAGATGATCAATGACATGCAGGATTATGCACACTTTGTATGCAGGAATGTTGGGGGAAGGGGAAGCGGATACGTGATCCCAGGGTTGAAATGTATAGTTACTGGAAGGTGTTTATCTGGTGTGTTTTGGGATAGGGGCCCATCAGTCTAATGGGGAAAGGCAGGGCAGGCCTGTATCCAGAACTGGGCATTATCTAACATTGGACATTATATCACAGTATAGTGATATGTATCTGACCTCATTTATCAAACAAAGAATAACTGTATGCATTTTATTAAAGTGGACCCAAATTCAAAATACAAGATTTCAGAAATAAAATCTATTTTCTAACTTATAATAATAAATAGCAGCCTTTTTTCAGCTGCATGACAAATATAACATATTTTACACATATTTTACATTTATTGGAGGAACCCCTCCATTCCTTTCATAATGCCGGGACAGAATCCGGCAAACTGGTGGAGGAGATAAAAAAAAAAAAACACAGCCTGCTACTGATGATGTCACAGGGGAGGTGATCTCAGCTTGTATGAGATTTCACATAGACGACGCCCCTGTGAGGGAGGGTAGCTGATGACAAACACACCCATAATCTAATACCTCCTACTAAGCTCAGAAGTAATGGCTGCCACCTGTATAACCCTAGTTATGAAAAGAGAAGGGTGAAAAGCATGCACTGAAATGCTCATAGGCTTGAAGGAGTGTTTATTTATATTTGTATGTGTCAGAGTGGTGCAACTAAATCTTTTGAATTAAAACAAATTTGGTTTGGGTCCGCTTTAAGCATACAGAGAGAGATCTCTGCTGCTGCCTATACATGTCTGCTAATTCCAATTGTACAAAAGATTTCGCTTTGGGTATCCTTTATGTTTTTCAAGAATGGGATTAGACCAGTCTAGGCAGTTCATGTGTATAATTGAGCTTTGAGCATCAATAACCTTGTCACTGGTTTAGTGGTTTCCCTTATTTGAACCAATTTTGAAATATTTAAATCACTGTATACTAGGAACACCCATCAAACCCTGCTGTTTTGGGATGTTCTGACCCAGTCATTTACCCAAAACAAATTGGCCCTTGTCAAAATGAATTAGACCTTTCATGAACTGATGGTTCACTTGCTGACAAATAAACCCCAACCTTTGTAATGAAGTCATCCGTTCACGATGATATACTCTATAAAGCGCTACAGAAGTTGTTGGTGCTATATAAATACTAAATAACAATAAGTATTGCTTTCATGACCATGACATTACAAGTTGTGGGTCTTCAGTACATATTTACAAGGTATGTGTGGAAGATTGTATTAAACAAACAAATCTGTTGATTATGGATCAGTGCACAGTACCGGAAATACACAAACCCAATGTGATTACAGACTTGGATAACGGCTAAGTACTTGCCACAAATTTGATTAACATGTCGATAAATATACAGGGGTTGGACAAAATAATGGAAACGCCTAACATTTTTTTTTTGAAAATGTTTTAAGCAATCAAAACTTGACATATGTAAAAAAAAATTGTTTATTATTTTTGTTATTTGATGTTTAATTAAAATAATTGTTTTTTACAGATATTTAAACCAAAGTTGGTTATAATTTATAAAAATGGCAGATCTCTCAGACTTTCAAAAAGGAAGTGCCCGAATGCTTGGCATTTCAAGAGGTACTATCTCAAAAGTAATGGCTGCCTTTGAAAGAGAAGGAAAAACGTCCTCAGCAAAGCACAGTTGTGGACGAAAGTCGAAGTTGTCTGAGAGAGACCGTCGGACTCTAAATCGAATTGTTAGAAAAGCTTGCTAGAATCACTGCAGAGCTGAATGGACACCTACAGAACCCAGTTTCCACAAAAACTGTTCGTCGGGAGTTGCACAAATCTGGATTCCATGGAAGAACTGCAGTTAGAAAACCTCTGCTCCCAAAGACAAATGTTTCAAAGTTTTTAGAGTGGTGTAGAAACCACCAGAATTGGTCCCTCGAGCAGTGGAAAAATGTGATTTTCTCTGATGAATCATTGTTTACCTTATTTCCGACCTCCGGCCGAGTGTACGTTTAAAGACAGCCGAAAGAAGCATTTCATCCACACTGCTTTCTCCCAACCGTAAAACATGGCACGGGTTCTGTGATGATCTGGGGTGCTATTTCTTGGAAATCCGCCGGGCCAATGATTTCCCTTCATGGAAGAATTAACAGCAGAAACTATTTAGGAATTTTTGGCGACCAAGTTCATCCTATGGTTCAAGAACTGTTTCCTGAGGGGAATGCCATCTTTCAAGATGATAATGCCCCAATCCATACAGCTAGAATTGTTAAAGAATGGCACGAGGAACATTCTAATGAAGTTGAGCATCTTATCTGGCCACTACAATCCCCAGACCTCAACATAATTGAACATTTATGGTCGTTATTAGAGATTCAAGTAAGAAGTCGATTTCCGCTGCCATCTTCTCTAAAAGAACTGGAGGGTGTTTTAACTGAAGAATGGGATAAAATTCCTTTGGAAACAATTCACAATTTTTATGACTCAATACCTCAGAGGATTGAGAATGTAACTGCCGCAAAATTTGGACCTACACCATATTAAAATATATCCTGTAGATTTTCAAGGTGTTTCCATTATTTTGTCCAACCCGTGTATATATATATATATATATATATATATATATATATATATATACATACATATATAATGTTTTTACGATTTGAGCTGCCATGAAGAGAGGCAGCCCATCTAGATGCAAAGATGTCTGTGTTCCATGGCAACCTGAGAAAAGAGTCCTCGTGCTGCTCTTACAGGCCAGATGTTGAGCTGCAGCATGTAGAGCAGGGCCCCAGTGTGAATGAGCGCCTGCCTGCTGAGGTGCTTGGTTACACATCAGCCAGCATCTCCAGTGTAAGCAGCTTCTTTTATTCTGGCATTCCCTTCCCCCACCTCCAGCCAGCCTCTTTTCATTTAAAGTGTGTTTTTGTCTGCACGTGAGTCATTAAAAAAGAAGGAGGAATGCACCAGCAGGAAAAGCCAGGGGAAAAAGCATTGGAGCTGAAGCAGCTTTCTCACCCCTCCTTCTTCCCAATGGCATGTTCTGCCTGTGTGTGAAATCTCTTCGTAGTGTGGCAAGGACTCTGAAATTCTGTGCTTTTTTCTGAAGATGAACATTAGTGTGGTGCACCCTGGACTGCAGCCAGTGTCTATGTGAGAGCCGTTAGCAGGGTGATGCTGGGATGTGGTAACACTGTGCAGAGAGGCAGAATCCACAGACACACACTCACACACACACACTCACAGGAGGAAACCAGCAAGAGGGCTGTGTCTGGATATTCCAGCAAAGCCACACAGGAGGTGCTGCTGGAGATGGAAATGGATGCTGCTTGTTAGGCCGTGAGCCTGTTTAACTAGGATTTCATGGGATGCTTTTTCTGGGGCTGACATCTGCAGAATATCTGATCCCACCGAGGTGAAGAGAAGGTAATGTGTGAACACCACCTTCATTTTTTTCCTTTAAGTTTCCAGGTATACTGCAAATAATCAGTAAATGGCAACTGGACAGTATATATTTGAATGCAATGACAGTTGGTGTGCTAATCAAATCAAAGGAAGCATGAAATATAAGATCAGTATATATACCATACCCTTTACTATCTATGACAGGCAGCCATGGCATACATTGTGTGTGTTTGTAAACCGTACACAGGATGGATAGCTTCTTTCCTATATACAGTTTTCCTGTTGTAAATCTATATGTTATGTGTACACTATCCATCTTCACTTACCTAATGCATGTATAAAAGGATGGAGCAGTTTTCACAGAGCATCTTGTGTATCATGTGTATATGTATGCATATTACCGGTAGACTGAAGTAGTAAAGCAGCCATTAGTAGTGGTGCTGCCTGGAAGTAATGCTTATGACTGAAGCAGAATTCACCCTTGCCTAGGAGGAAGGAAAGATGACATGCACTGTATCTGGTTACATGGATGCTACACTTTGGGAAGGTGTAGTGAGTGTGGATGGGGAGACAAGCTCTCAGAGGTGATTGCACATGGAATAGGATGTTATTCATTCAGCAGGACACAAGCAGACATGTAAATTGCATG
Organism: Hyperolius riggenbachi; assembly: GCF_040937935.1. Classification (NCBI taxonomy): domain Eukaryota; kingdom Metazoa; phylum Chordata; class Amphibia; order Anura; family Hyperoliidae; genus Hyperolius; species Hyperolius riggenbachi. Next base: position 250,019,884 of record NC_090648.1, on the reverse strand, counting down.
GTGATGAAGGCTGTAGTGCTGATTTTTCCAGCAGGGACGTGTAAAACTGGCAGACTGATTACTGGAAAGAGTAAAATATAACCGTTTCACCTTTTCCATGGTCACAGTGTTTTAGGAGGCGTTAGCTCTATAAATAGCCTTGGCAGATTTAGTGCTATATACAAGCCCTCACTGATGCAGGCAGCCTACCCAGACAGAGCATGCAGCAGGGAAACATGAGACATTATAATGCACTCTCCATGGTAGTAAAAACACAGTTTTTTTATTGTGAAAGGGGCATGGCTGCAGCGGTGATTGGATTTGCTGAAAAGCGTTTTTCATACTATGACAGAAGATTCCCTTCCTGTAGAGATTTTAACACGTTCAGTGCCAGATTACAAAAGGGGATCAGTCATTTTTTTAATGACCAAACAGGGTTAAGAAGAGCTAGATGATCTTGATACCTCCCTTTCATATTTACATAGGCAAAAGCCTAACAGATTATGGTAGAGCTGGTGAAAATAGGTTCTTATTGCCTATTTTGCTTTCAAACTACTTGTGAGCTGTATTTGCACATGCTTTGCATGTAGACTGTCATGGTGGGAGTTAGTCACCTGACATGGAGTTTTGACTCACTTCCATATTCATGAATGCTGCTGGCTGCAGTAATGGGACTACGAGATCAGGAGAATAGCCTGAAAACATTTGCCATATGTATGTTTAGAGCATGATCAGCATGTCCCCAGCCATTTCATGCCTATAGGTCCTTATAATTGAGGCCATGGCAAATATTCTGTGTTTATGTGATGTCATGCTAGCTATGGATGCTTCCTCCTTCTTGCTAGCTGTGTGTATTGGGCCCATGGAATAGGCAAGCCATCTCCTCCATTCTCACTATCAATTATACATGTTGGCAGAAGCAGAACACACACTCAGTGTTTTTATTTTACTGTACCCACAATTAATTAGGCTCATTCTAGTAACATCCTGGTGAGTGTTGTGATCTAGGAAGAAGTGCTTGTTTTGTGATTCATCAGTAACCAAGACACATCTTCCCCTTCATCAGCTTCATACATGAGGGGCCATATTGCATTTGCAGACAAATGTCATACTACTCTGTCTTGTAACAACAATGACCTCCTGTGAGAGAAGACATTATTTTTGTACGCTTAATGTTGTTGATGATGTTTTATGTGTGCGTTGAATAGTAGATTATGGGATTTGTTCTGCCAATAACTGTTATATGGAATGTTTCCGATACACATCTTTTATTTTTAGACTGTCATGAGAGGGACTGTGGGAAATGTATTCCGCCTACAGCTGTAGCTCCAAGGGAAATCCATGCTGGATGCAGAAACTGAAAAACCATGCTGGAGCCAGATACTGAATTGTTGCTATATAGAGGGGGAATTCAGGGCTGCACTGAAACTTGGAGGACATCTAAGTTCAGAGTTGCTTCTAAAGTTTTTGTGTTTTTGGAGAATACCGTATATGTGTTACTTTGATGTCCTGTTTTTAGAAAGAATGAATGGTTGTGTGGTATTAAGGTTTGTTCTGTCATTTGAGAAAGAGGTCATAAGCTATGACTGCCACTCATTTCAATAACTGACCATTAGCTGTATAGTAATGTAATACTGCATAAACTGTTTAGTCAGGCATCTAAAACCATAGTATTTACCATGTGCTTAGCATGTTAGGTAAACACTGTACTTGAGACACAGATGTGGTTATGGTGGAACACCAGGAAAAAAATAGTATTTTACCTATCAGATGTGCATATGATCTGTATTCTGAAACTGAGACATTGTATAACTGACTGCAGAGTGAGATTCTGCAACCACCTACAGTGTCCTTGTCACTCAGGAGACCACACTTTCCTGCTAGTTACCTTAAGGTTGGTCCTAGACATGCCCCCTTGTGGACTTGAGCAGAGTGTGATGATGCTAGCACATCTGTTTTCCTCAGGACCTGATGAAAGCACTCTTGGGCACTTGCACTTTTGCACTTCTTAGGGGTATTTTTGTTTTACATTTAAATAACAAAGAGCTAAGCAGGTTAAATAATGGTGATTCATGTATAACACAATTAATCTACAAATAAAAAGTTGTACAGCAGTCACACCATACTGCACCTGCACCCTGAATTCAGGCTATGCCGTATGCAAATAGGTTTAAACTTGTATGATCGAAGTAGCGGGTAAACAAGTCAAACACCTGACTTGACCTGTGTATATTGCTTTAGGCCTCTATTCCACGGGTAGTTAAATTGTTTACTCAGCAAGCAGTTGCCAGGAAGCAGTGAACAGTTACCAGACAGCAGCATGCAGTTGTGAGAGCTAGACAGGCATTTCACTGCCTATCAACTGCCCATAGAAAAGAGGCCTTACATTGGTTGCACTGTGGTTGTATATACAGTATGGGCAGATGTGGTTGACTTTGCAGTAGTGCAACATTAGGGTCTGGCTGTTTAAGTCAGTATGGCCTAAACAGCTGTATGTGGGATAGCAAATGTAATGCTAAATGTTTCTGTGCAGAATTGTTCAGCTGCAAAAACTTAAAAAAGCATTCTGACATAAATCACCAGTGGTGTTCATAATTGAGGATATGGTGCTCTGTCCCATATGCAATTCACCTTTTCTCCTGAGTTTTCTCCTAGGATACTATTTTTCATCGTTAAAATAATGTTTCTGCAACTGAAAATGTACCAAATAGTAGGTTAAAAAGTACTATAAAAATTAGAGTAGTTTCTTGCGTGCTGTTGGTTTAAAAGCAAGGTGTGAAAATATCACCAAGGAGAAAACTCAGGAGAAAAAGTAAATTTCATATGGGCCTCTGGCAATTCCCTTTTTCTCCTGAGTTTTCTCCTAGGTGATATTTTTACAACTTGTCATAAAATGCCTTTTAACCACTTCTGTGCCAGGGGGTGGTTTTGCTGATCGGTGCTGCGTGGACTCTCCAGCCCGCAGCACCGATCAGCTAGCAGCCAGGGCGATCAGACTTCCCCCCTTTTTTCCCCACTAGGGGGATGTCCTGCTGGGGGGGTCTGAATGCCGCCAGCTGCTTGCGCTTGGGGGGGGGGGCTCTTCAAAGCCCCCCTCCACAGTGCTCCCTGGCCTCCTTCCCCTTCCCTCCCTCTCTCTCCCTCTGTGAGCGGCGCAGGACGGGGTTCCATCCTGCGCCAGATAGGATAGGCTTAAGCCTATCAGGTGCCGGCGGTCCCCGGCCAATCAGAGGCCGGGGATCGCCGATCTCCTCTACGGCGCTGCTGCGCAGCAGCGCCGTATATATGTAAACACCGGGGAAGATCTTCCCCGTGTGTTTACATTTACCCTGCGAGCCGCGATCGGCGGCTCGCAGGGTGTTCACGGAGACACGCTCCGTGAACTGACATAGAACGGCCGCCATGCAATCCACTCCAGGATTTAGGGGCGTAGTTAAGCGTACGCCGAATCCTGAAGTGGTTAAGCAACCAGCAAGCAAAAACAAATACGCAAAATAAATTTAATAGTACTTGTTCAACAACTTTTGGGTACTTTTTCAATTGTAAAATGCTGAAAATGTAGTTTAAAGAGAAGATGAAAATTATCTCCTAGGAGATAACTCAGGTGAAAAAAATGAATTGCACATGGGCCTCTGTGTTTATGTGATGTCATGATAGCTATGGGGGTTACCTTTTTCTTGCTAGCTGTGTGTAATGACCCATTACTTAAATCACTGGTGGTGTACAGGGGATAGGGTATATTAATTTGGCCATGTCTTCAATAAAATGTCAACTCTAGGAAATAATTTTCTTTTAATTTTGGACAGTGTTAAAAAGGGTTAGAACTTCTCTTGGAATTTACTGTCCCCGAACTCAGAAAATGTTGCTTAATTTTCTGTCCCTTGGACCTATATGGATCTTCATGTCTTTTATTTGAACCCTGGCAGTTCCAGTGACAGGAAACAAAGAAAAAGCAATGAAAAAGAGTCTCAAACTTTTCTCCCCCCAAAAAGTTTTTTTCCTGTGACGGCTTATGCTGTAGAGCTTTACTTACTTTCTATCGGGGCTGGAAGTGAGTAAAATTCTCCTAGAGTGGGAACCAAGCAGTACTACAAGATCCAGAGAAGAGAGTCTGACCACTTTATACACTATCCAAAATGAAAATATGTATATTTTCTCTAGAGATGTCCCCCAGGTGTCTAGGAAGGTGGAGGTCAGGGGATTTTCTCTTCCTACACTCTTTCTCCATTACTGCTGCTTTGTTTACATCGTACATGAGTCTGTTTATATTTGCTAAGCTTATTTGTCTTATCTGTTATCTTGTAATTCTGAGATATACTAGTAGGCAGTATATTTCCTCTTTTAAAGGGAACCATAGCTGAAAACAATAAAGAAGTTATACATACCTGGGGCTTCCTCCAGCCCCATACGCGCTGATCGATCCCACGCCGCCATCCTCCTCTGCCCGCAGCTATGAGAACCGACTCCGCGCTGATCTGCCAGTCGACACAAACAGATAAAATCATGCATTTACAGAAGCCTTCCTACTGGACAGCATGTCTTGCTCAGTACTGAGAGAGCTGTGACACTAGGGTGTTGAGTATTGCCAGTCACCTAATTCCCCCCAGTGTATCTCATGTACTGTACAGTCATTAGATGTGTGTGGGGAGTGGGTATCAGGGCTCTGACACTGGAGCTGAAGATTGCAGAATGAATATTGAGTGTCCTAGGCATGGGGATTCCTATGGCCTTCAGTATAATACAAGGCAGAGCTTGCAGGATTCAGGAATTGTCTTTTCAGTTTGAGAAATGTAACAGGTTGGTAGGGTGCAATGTTGTTAGTGGAGCCATTGGTTTCTGAGATCTGCTGAAAACTAGAAGGACTTCAGGTGTCATTTCTTTTCTAAGTAGCCCAGCCTTTTGTTGGCTGTTGTGGACACAATCATTCTCTTGTAGTAGTGCATGAATCAAGCATACTTGTCTCTTTTCACCATTGTGCTGCATGGATTGAAAGTACAGTAGTACTCATCAGTAAACTAATCTAATCCTAATAATCAAATAGTTTTCCAGTTGTGAATATCTTCTTTTAATACCCAGTTTGTTTGTTTTATTGATTGTTTTTTTTTTTTTTGTTTCGTTTTTTGTTTTGTTTTTTAAGAAAAAGGTTCCTAATTGTAATTATTTTGGACTCATGATTGTAGAAACTGGAAAGATGTAGTCTGGTACCGTGTCTTTGACAAACAAGGGGCTCCTCTGTGCATGTTAACATATCTCCTGTAATATCTGCTGGATGACATCATATGTACTTGAGACAGGGAGGAAAGGGCATCATCCCATTGGCAGAACTGCACAAGGTCTTGAGGGAATACAGTTCATTGTAGTCTGCATGATGTGAGCTGTCTGGGGTATACATTACATATATGTGAACTTTTCACATTAAGGATGTCAAGTAAGGTAAAAACTGAAGCTTTGGTCTCCTGAAATGAGAACAATTAGATGTGAGAGGGATGAGAGGTGTGAGTGCCTCCCTGCAGTGCCTGGACTTCATATTTCAGTGCAAGGCTGTTGTTAGATGCATGATTTATGAACGGTGTACTTAGCCTTGAGTGACATTTTTCTGCAAAGCTAAAAGGCCAAGAAAGAGTCGCGATGGCGAGCGAGAGATAATATACTGTCATGTGTCCCTGACTGATGGCTGCATTTGATATGGATAAGGCAGGCTGTCAGGTATTGGTCAGACTGGTACGATGTGTGAAGGTGCAACTTCACACATTACTATAACATAGGGACCAGGTCATTGGCTGGAACCTGTTGCTGAAGGCTTTGTTAGACTCTAATTTCATTATGTCTCAATGTTATTGCACTGGGTGGCAAACCAAGGTATTCCCAGCAGAATGACAGAAGCTTTTTATTAAATAGGTGTTTATTAAAATTGCAGCTGGCTCACTAATTCACTTCAGGATCAATACGCTGATATCCATTCATTGTAGGCTCATCCAGCTGTACACATACAGGCGCCGCTGCCCTCAATCACACTTCTTACAGCTGATGCATAATAAAATGTAATTACATCTACATATATTGCTCGCAGTAATGTATTCCTCTTCAGCATATTTTCTCTTATCCTGGGATGCCCGCATAAAAGCTAGAATCAAGTAAATACTTCCGCACTGAGTATCAGATCAGTATACTGGTTGCAAGCTATAACATCAATATTTAATGTCTTTCATCAATGAGGATTCTTGTAGATTAAAGGGAACCCAAGGTGAGAGGGATATGGAGGCTGCCATATGTATTTTCCTTGTAAACAATGCCAGTTGCCTGGCAGCCTGGCATAAGTAGTGTCTAAATCAGAACCCTGGAACAAGCATATGGCTAATCCAGGAAAACTTGAGTCAGAGTCGGAGCACCTGATCTGCTGCATGCTTGTTCAGGATCTCTGGCTAAAAGTATTAGAGACACAGAATCAGAAGGACTGCCAGGCAATTGGTATTGTTTAAAAGGAAGTAAATATGGCAGCCTCCATATCCCTCTCACTTTGAGTTCCCTTTAAACAACTACCAGGTAGAATTGGAGTGTTGGAATAGTTTGTAAGCAGAAGTAAACAAGAAGGAAGCATGACTTAAAGTTGTCACTGAAACATGCATCAGTCCTGACCCTGCGTTTCCAGGATATCACATTAATGCTAATATATAGGGATGATCGTTGTGTTTCTGCTTTTTACCCAGTTACCAGTGTGACTGATGGAATTGTTTGTTGCTTCTGCTGCTAAACATAGCTGATTACCTGTCAATTAGCTGCCAAGTTGAGAGAGTCGGTTTCAGGATCTGCCTGTTGCTGCTCAATAGCTGAAAGAGTAAACAACTCAAATTAGTATATTAGAATAAAGGGAACCTGAGGTGTGATGTCTATCATCTGCCATATTTATTTCCTTTTAAACAATACCAGTTGCCTGGCTATCCTGCTGACCTATTTGACTGCAGCAGTGTCTGAATCAAGTCTTGTTAGATTTTACAAAAATGTCAGAAATACCTGATGCATGCTTGTTCTGGGTCTATGGCCAAAAGTATTAGAGGCAGAGGATCACCAGGACAGCCAGGCAATTGGTATTGCTTAAAGCGGAATATAACCCTGCATTTCAACTTTGCTCTAAAACATTATTTACAGCATATTATATGCAACCAGCATTTTTTTTACTAGACCAGCATTGGAAGGGTTAAACACAGAGGTTTTAAGTTCCGTGGAGAGATATGCAGAAGTTCAGATTGTTACATTCTATTTAGTTAAATGTATCTATTGAGAAATGTTACACACTCTTTGGCTGTCCTCCAGCTCCTTCTCAGTCAGAGATAGTGAGTCACATTCAACACTTAGATACATTTATGTAAACAAAATGTATCTATGTCAGCTTCGGATGCGTCTGCAGAAATCTCCAGGAACTTTAAAGCTCTGTGTAACCCTTCCAATGCTGGTCTAGTGAAAAAAAAATGCATATAATATACTGTAAATAATGTTTTAGAGCAAAGTTGAAATGCAGGGTTATATTCCGCTTTATTAAAAGAAATTAAAAACATGGCAGCATCCATATACAGTACCTCTCACTTCAGATGTCCTTTAATGTAAGATTTGTTCTATGCCCTTGTATTTCTTCATGTTACATTTTATTCTGTTAACCGCCACTTATCACTACACTGGTAAATAGCTCATCTGAATGGTATGGAAAAAAACATTAATATTGTCTCAGTGAACTATTTAATCCAGAAGACATTTTGCAATCAGCAGCACAAAGCTCAGCATTCTGCTGTGATATCTCTATCTGCTCCATTATAGAAACAGGTTAGGACAATGTATCAGCTTATTTCTAGGAAACAGATGATAAGTACATTGTACTCTTCTGAGGATACAAAGTTTAGGGTGTGGCAGCCAAGGAGGATGTAACTGGAGCACATTGAAATATCTTATTCACTCTGTAGATGACTTGTGCCTGCTTCTGAGGTCAAATGCTATGAAGATCAGATTCCCAAGTGCTGAATCATGTCAAGACACAATCATATATTTCATCTATGGACGGAAGTGTAGCCCAGATTTTTTTTTTTTACTTTTTAAGACTTTAATTCCATACATGTCATGCAAGAAATCCCATACATATAATTCAAACTAACATGACTCAGACTGTTGTGATTTCTGTAAGGATATCTACATACAGTATGTGCAGTATTTTCAATAATCACAGCTTTTTAGTTATTTCCATGCTTATGTTTTCATTCAGTTGTATATTATATTGTTTAATCATAGACATTTTAAAGATGATACACACCTTCAACCAGACACAAAAACACTAAGATAATGCTACCTACAGTAGGAGGTATTTGGTAAACACCACCGTCATTTATAAAATGATCTATAATAAGTGTTCTGGGGTGCAAAATAGGGTCCAATTGAGGCTACCATATTATTTTCTTTGAAGATATCTGCCAACATCAAACAACCACATGATACCTTTTAACGGTAGCAGAAAAAAAAGGGTGCCAACGACTAGTGGATGAAAAGGGCGCTGCCACAGAGTCTGATGCATTCATTGTTAATATGGTGCCCACAGCAGAGAACAAGGTGCAGGATAAATATCATTATCAACATTGGTGCATTAACGTTTTTGAAATATGTTATCATTTTAGAAACTTGCAGTGTTATAGTTTTTGTCATATTATATCGTTTGTATGTACAGATTTTACATTATTAAATATGTTATCGTTTCTATGCGTGTAAATGTGTTTGTGCAGGGGGGTGGTTAGGGTTAGGCACCACGGGGGGGGGGGGGGGGGGGTTGGGAGGGAGGGTGGTTAGGCTTAGGCACCACCAGGGGGGTCTTAATGTTAGGCACCACCGGGAGGTGGATAGGGTTAGGCACCACCGTGGGGGGTCTTAGGGTTAGGCACCACCGGGAGGTGGATAGGGTTAGGCACCACCGTGGAGGGTTCTGTGTGAGAGTAGGGTTAAGTTAAGCATGGTTTTCTTGCTAGATATCAAAAATTTAATTTTCTTCAGGCATGATACAGAACCGAATCGTACTAGTATGGTTCTGATCTAGTTCTGCAGCATGCCTGAAAATTAAACTTTATAGGATACCCGCGCTAAGTTGCTCTGTTAAAGTGACTACTGTGATGTGTGGGCAGTAGTCCTGGTGCTTATTGCTCCTTCCATTCATTCCTGTGCCCCTCCATTCCACTGCACTAACAGCCAGCGTCGGACAGCAGCTTTTCCCCCAAAATACAAATAATGTGGCAGCAATTCACTCAAAATACACATATGCAGCATCGTTTCCACCCAAAATACACATAATATAGCAGTCTTTCCCCAAAATACACATTATGTGGCATTGTTTTCACCCAAAATACACATAATGCGGCATTGTTTCCATCCTAAGTACATATAATTGGCAGCATTTGGCCCCAAAAATACAAATAAAAACTTAGCATTTCCCTATTTAAAAAAAAACACATTGCAAAGCATTTCCCCCTTAAAATATGAGGCAGAGTTCGCCTTTAAAGAGAATCTGTATTGTTAAAATCGCACAAAAGTAAACATACCAGTGCGTTAGGGGACATCTCCTATTACCCTCTGTCACAATTTCGCCGCTCCTCGCCGCATTAAAAGTGGTTAAAAACTGTTTTAAAAAGTTTGTTTATAAACAAACAAAATGGCCACCAAAACAGGAAGTAGGTTGATTTACAGTATGTCCACACATAGAAAATACATTCATACACAAGCAGGCTGTATACACCCTTCCTTTTGAATCTCAAGAGATCATTTGTGTGTTTCTTTCCCCTTGCAGCTATCTTCCACTGAAGTGTCAGGCTGTTTCTTCCTGCAGAGTGCAGACAGCTCTGCCTGTATGTAATTCCTCAGTATGTGAAAGCCCAGCCAGCTCAGAGGAGGATTTATCCAGCTTGTAAAAGATAATAGAGCAGAGAGAAGCTGCACTAATCTAAATAATACACAGGCAGTGTGCAGAGAGGGGCCTGGAGGGGGGAGATGCATCACAGAACCACAACACTGAAGAACTTGGCAGCCTTCCAGACACAGGCTGACAAGTCTCACAAGAGAGAGATAAGTTGATTTATTACAGAGATGGTGATAGTAGAATGTGCTGCAGTAAGCCAGAACACATTAGAATAGCTTTTGGAACTTGTAGGATGATAAAAAACAGGATGCAATTTTTGTTACTGAGTCTCTTTAATGTTTCCTTTTCCTGAGACACTGACAACTAAGGGCATGGAGAGAAAAAATGCACAATTGTTCTAATGACTTCATCAGCTTAGCCATTGATAAGGAATCATACAAGATTTTGCAGACAAAGATCTGTAGACAGTCCCTATTCAGTGTGCAGCAGGATCTTGTGTACAGCGCCCTGCCCCCGGCCTCTCTACCCCTCCCCAAGTGCTCTGTACTGTAGTGATGCTGGAGAAGCCTGCAGAGCCAGTTCTGCTCCATCAGAGATGGACAGAGTGAGTGTAATAAGCTGGGCCTGGAAGCACACTCATCTGTCGGTTTTCTGTATTAAGTTTTTAATGTAATCAATAGAGAAATGCATGTAGTGCTTCACTGCTGTCAGTTTTTATCTGCATGGGGAAAACACATTGAAGTGTGCACTAGCCAATATAAATAACAATGGTTCTCAGTTTGCCTGTGCAGAAAGCGGGGGGGGGGGGGAGGAGTGGGGGGGAGCACCATGCAAAGCTTCACAGGGGGCCCAGTGATTTCTAGTTACGCCCCTGCCTCAAGCGTTGATCCCCGATCTCCATTAAAGCAGCTCCAGTTGCTGTGATCTCCCATGCTGACAGGCAGAGCAGGGCTACAGGAAAAAAGCCGCTGGAGCCCAGCAATGGAGACACAAATAAACTCCAGTGCTGGGCTTCGGACGCCATTTTCCCGTAGCCCTTCTGCCGGATTTCATATGAAGAGTGGGCGGGCAAGAGGGAGGTGCGAATACAAGGGGTGGCCATGGGCTAATTTCAATGTTAATTCAATGTTAATGGCTGAAACCAAATGTTATGGCGTCCCGCGGGCCAGAGTTTGATACCTTTAAATATGTATAGTGGTAGGCCAAGTTACTATTCACATTTTTAATGAAGTTGCACCTCTCCACCATCAGTGTGAGTGGTCTGTGTTGGCCCACTTACAGTATGTACTGCAGGACGATGGAAACCAGTTTCTTAATTCAGCTGCTTCTGGTAATGTGAACACATTTTTAAGACAGGATTTTTAGCTGCAGTAGAATCTTTTCACACAGTGAAAGTAACATTGAGCACTGACTACTAAGCTGTTGGGGATATTTTTGGATCTGCACCTGGAGATGAGCTCTGAAATAACAAGTGCTTGCCTGTCAGACTGGAACACCTGCAATAAGCAGGCAGCCAGCAGAGTGACAGCACCTGATCCACATACTAGATTTGGCTCAGTGAAAAATAGCAGTAGCAGAGACAGAGATCAGCAAAGAAGCAACATCAACACATCAGGGTGTCCCTCTCCCGCATTTCCCTCATTCCAGGATTCCTTTAACTACTGATAAAGAAATTATTTTATTAAATTCCACGTGTCTATTATCTAGTAAAATCCACAGAACAGCAGTTTTATTTCACCTTTGTAAATGCAGAGTTGGCAACTGAGGTATTCCTGTACTGTAATGATGAATAGTCTCTGCTCAGCAGAGAACACAACAGAATGGTGTGTTGACCTTGTTTGTGTGAGCAAATAAAGGTACCAGTTGTCTCTTCATCACATGCAATACCACCACTGTACTGCTATACAATAATCAGTGTTCTCTCCTAGTGGATGGACATAGCCATGTCATGTGTGTGACTGGCAATTTCTCTTGCATGAATTGCTTAGCTATCACAGCACTTAAAGTAATGATAAAGAAAGCCCTGGTGATAGAAACAGAGAGATAAAGCTATATAATCAGAAGTTACCAGCAGCGACATTATCAGCAGTCCTAGGGGTTAAAGCACATTAAATACCACAATGTGGAAGAGAGGGAACATCCTAAAGTCGCAATCTCTCCTATTAGCCAGTGAAGACATCCGTCACAATAAAAGACCAAAAGGGACGCTTGAAAGGTCAAAAATAATGGACTACCTACTGACATTCTTAACCATAACAGTAATTTGCATACTATTCTCGTGGGTAAAGCACTGCGACGAGAATACCCTTGCCAAGCAGTTTTCACCAAAGGTAGCCTCTAATTCTGTCCTTTGTCCTAAAATGCCAGTTATTGCATGGGTGTACTTTAGGGCTATTACATCATACTTTATCTTATTTGCTCAAACACACTTTTAATTTTTAAAAGAAATGTGAAAGTGTTGCTATTATAATATAGGTTATGTTTCCATCATTTTCTTCTACTATTGGTGTAAGCAAGGGTAAGCTCATCCTGCAGTCTTTAGCTGCCAGAGTGCCTTAGGGCAGTGTTCCCCAACCCTGTTCTCAGGGCCCACCAACACTGCATGTTTTGTATAAATCCACAGAGGTAGTAAATCAGCTCTATTGAGACACCAATTACCTCACTTGTGCATGTTTGTGGTTTCCTGCAAAACATGTACTGTTGGTGGGCCTTGAGGACAGGGTTGGAGAACACTGCCTTAGGGTATACACACTGCAATAAACTTGCAGGTCATGTGGTGCTTACTCTGTGAGAGCACAAGCTAGCTCCAGCATTGAACACTGGATTTATCACTCTACATAGTATTGCCTGTACCTGCACTGCCAATAGTTTCCTTGTCTTGTGGGCTCTGTACACGGTACACTTATGGGCTGTTCTTTGGGGATCTTGCAATGTTAATTTTTGAGCCTACCCCCAGTACTAGAATACTACTTGTGCCTCAGTGAAGGTGGCCCTGTCTGTGACACATAACCATTAACGTTTGGTTCATGTGATTGTAGCCAAAGCCTCTGAAATATTCCCATACCCTAAATTACAGAACAATTTGCCAGGAAAATAAGATTTATTACAGTATTAGTGCTGCCAGGCTTCTACCTTGCTAATTGCTGAGATGTCTGACCTGTTAAGAAATGCTTATGGCTGCCAAAAGCACCATTTACCTTGACACTTGTAACCCTTTATTAAAATACAGTTTAGCTGCAGCACACATACATTACCTGCACTCCTCTGCCCAGTAAATGGACGAGTAGCATTACCAAACTACAGGTCTACAGAGTAAAGCCAGGTACATTACATGGGAGCTGGACAGGCAGGCATGATCGGACCAGTGAATATTTTCTGTTCTTACAAGTGTGAGCATATACATATAATTCAAGAATGCATGGCTATTGTTCAAAGGAAAGTGAAAAGGGCCTCTGAAGACCACTATATACTGCAAACATAATAGCACCCCTTTACCTTGTCTGTTGTGAGGATAGACATGCTGGACAGTTGCTGTATAAACCAGTTGGTCTGATTCAGCACCTGAACAGAAAGTGGTGATTTGGGGTGTCTGCTGAATTAAGCTCTTTTTCCTCTGCAAATCGCAAGCTTCAGCATCGCCTGATGACATTGAGTGTGTGTGTGTACTAGCCTAAAGGACAACTGAACTAAAAGGAATATTTCCTTTTAACCAGTTCGCATTCAGTCGTTTTTCACTTTATGCATCCGAGCAATGTTCACTTCCCATTCATTAGCCTATAACTTTATTACTACTTATCACAATGAACTGATCTATATCTTGTTTTTTCCACCACCAATTAGGCTTTCTTTGGGGGTACATTTTACTAAGAGCCACTTTACTGTAAATGCATTTTAAAAGGAAGAATAAGAAGAAAAACGGCAAAAAATCATTATTTCTCACTTTTCGGCAATTATAGTTTTAAAATAAAACATGCCTCCATAATTAAAACTCACGTATTGTATATGCCCATTTGTCCCGGTTATTACACCGTTTAAATTATGTCCCTATCATAATGTACGGCAACAATATTTTGTTTGGAAATAAAAGTGCATTTTTTCCGTTTTGCATTCATCACTATTTACAAGCGTATAATAAAAAAAAAATTGAAATATTTCATCTTTACATAGATATTTAAAAAGTTTAGACCCTTAGGTAAATATTTGTGTTTGTTTTTTTTTTAATTGTAATGTTTTTTTGTTTTTTTTTCAATTAAACATTTTATGTGGGTATTTTTGGGAGGGTGGGATTTAAATTGTATTTTTTTAGTAAATATGTGTATTTTTATTTTTATTTAACATTTAGCTGTAGTTTACTTTTTGGCCACAAGATGGCAGCCATGAGTTTGTTTACAGTGACGTCACTCTAAGCGTAACACGTGCGCTTAGAGCGACGTAGGGGAAATAGGAAGCAGAAAAAGCTAGGCTTCCGAGAGAAGCTGTCGCTTTTTTTGCGGGGGAGAGGAATTAGTGATCGGGCACTATTGCCCGATTCACTGATTCGCTGGCTAACAAACCGCGGGCCAGGAGCGCGCGTGCACGCGCGCGATCGGCCGCGGGAACGCGCAGGAGCGCACATGGCTTCCTGGACGTGAGTTTCACGTCCAGGAATGTCAAATAGTTAAACATGAACAGTTACCTGATTATTCTGCTGATCCTCTGCCTCTAATACTTTTAGCGATAGACCCTGAACAAGCATATACAGATATGGTGTTTTTGACGTTATCGTCAGACTTGACAAGATTAGCTTCATGCTTTTTTTCTGGTGTTATTCAGACACTACTGCAGCCAGCCAAATAGATCCGTAGGGCTGCCAGGCAACTGGTACTGTATAAAAGGAAATAAATATGGCAGCATCCATATACTTCTCACTTCAGTTGTCCTTTAAGTTTAATTCTATCTATGGAGCTAGACTAGAAATACTATGGCATGCAATTATGTTCTCTGATTAAAACTTTATAAGCTCCGATTCTGTTGTGCTGGGCTGTGTTACTCGTTCCATTCTGTTGTAGCCTGCACCTTGTTGAAAGACTTACAAAAATCCAGGCATACAGACTAAATATTTAAAAATAGCCTTATGTGTATAAAAAAGATTGAATATGTTTAACAGCCCTCACGCCTTACCAGAGTAGAAACCGTTGGAAAACCAATATAAATACCAGAAATAACCAACAAAGACAATAAATACAATACATAGTATTTACATTCTAGGCAGTAAACTGATATTACTGTAGCGTTTACCATACGTTTTCCTATATGCCCATGCCAGCAAGCCTTTATCCACACAAATCCTTGTATTGAAACATTTTGCAAAAAGTGATTTGAGGCTTCATAATTTGTTTTTATAGGATTTCAGTTTCTATCATCTAGGGCTAAAATTAACTATAAACACAAGCATATACAAAGCATAACTTTAAGACAGAATTTATTTAACAACACAGCATTCTTTTATAAATGTAGGACATATGTTGAGCATGTGTCTCATCTGAAGCCCTTTTTTGTATAAAAAGAACAAACATTTCCTTGGACATCATATTAAACAGATGTAGTCTATGTAAGTTCCAATGTATATCTAGTCAGCACTTTTTGCATAAACAACTATTGAAAAGCCACACTGTACTCTTAGGACCCTAAGGCCTCATAGACAGGTAGGAGGACTGACGCCTGCTGAGATCAGGACTTGATTCCTTGGTTGACAGTCTGGGGTCCAGTTCTGTTGCTATGGAGTGTGAAGAAGAGCCAACAATGAGGACATACAATAAATAGATGAACAATGCCCTTGGCTTGCGCTTGACCAAGACAATCTGCCAGTCTGATCTCTTGACGCATCAAGGGTGAATTGGGATGTACACGTGCTAGATTCTTGGCAGAGGCAGCCCTGACCAAAAACCAGTGCAAGAGAATTATGAATGGTCAAACTAAAGGCCCATGCACACGCTACATTAAAGGCAGCTGATGAGGGCGATAACAACCGCCTTTGCCAATAATCTGGCATGTATACAGTTGTCCCCGACCACCGCATGGCAAGCGATCCACCAGGCGGATCAACTTGACCAAGCTACGGACGATACCTTTCTCCTCGCTGATCGCCTTAACCTCCGTATGGCATTACATCTGCACCACTCCTTTGGCCCTTCGCCTCCCCACATTGTAACACAAGCCTTTGCCAGGTGCTGTCACCTGAGGAATCGGTTCCCGATCCCCGACATCATTCAATGTGTATACGGTCCTTAAGCAGTTTAAGTCTGTGGAATGCAATGATCACCCCAGAAGTAGCAATTAGCAAATTGGCAACTCCTATCTCTGCTTCATCCTCCTGGCATAGACAGGCCGTGTTTCTTGTTAAATCATCAATATTATACATCTCCAAGTTAAAATAAAGTAGCTTCAAATAGACACATTTTCTCTTCTAGAACACTTTGTGTTGTTTTGGATATAGAAAACCATTTTATTTTCCATAGCTAATCTTGACTTGTTCTGTGGGTATAGCATATTAGGCATATATTATGCATATAATTGTGTAGCTAACTGTCAGGTTCACGTAAGTTAACCTAAACAATTGTCAGCCTGCAGCCTTGTCCAGTATCTGACTCATATTTAGTGAGAATTGTGTTGGGCTACACTGAAGTCAGTGAAAGCATCAGTATCAAGAAGGAAAGCCACTCCACTATCTAATAACAACATTGCACTGATGCCTAATGTCAACTGACAGGACTGGACACTGTTTTATGTGTGAACCAGGCCTAACTAATAGAAAACTGATTCAAAACTGATGCATAGCTGACAAAACAGGCCAGTACTGGACCGGACCAGAAATGTGCAGATTTATGTGTGAACCAGGCCTTAATAAAGTAGTCCAGGTTTCTAAGATAACTTATGTTCTTCATATTCTTGTTGTACTTAATTGACATTGTTCACACTCAGTGCTTCTCTCTGCACTTTGCTGCTTCCCTGGTACTAGTTGCCTTACACAAATCACTGAGGTTGAAACCACAAACTTGCACTTTTAGTTGTGGAGAACATTTCTTTAATAGGAACCTGAGGTAAGACTGATATGGAGGCTGCCATATTTATTTCTTTTTAAACAAGACCAGTTGCCTGGCAGCCCTGCTGATCTCTTTGGCTGATGTAGTATCTGAATCACACACCTGAAACAAGCATACGGCAAATACAGTCAGACTTCAGTCAGAGCACCTGATCTGCATGCTTGTTCAGGGTCTATGGCTAAAAGTATTAGAGGCAGTGGATCAGAAGGACAACCATGCAATGTGCATTGTTTAAAAGGAAAAGGAAATAAGTATGTCAGTATCCATATGTCTCTCACCTTGGGTTCATTTTAATTGTAAACCATTTACTCATGTCTGTTTTGTCTGCAGTCCAGCTGCATATGCATGGGTTTTACTGAGATTTGTAGCATTTCACATTGTGAAACACATCTCCCCCAGTACACAGAATTTAATAAAGAAATTATTGCAGGATTAATAAATCAACAACATTTAGTGCAATGGATATATTGACATGCCCTACACAGTCAGTAGAAATACTGTAGCATAAGAAGTTGTGTTAAAGTAGCATAAAATTACCATATATTATTGTCATATAAATAGACTTTGGCATTATGTTAAGCTATTCTTGTGGATTATTACAATGTGCTTTTTTATATATAACTTGCTGTGATGATTTGTCATTAAATATGCAAGTTACATTTTATGAAATAGTCTTGTGTGCTGCAGCGTAACAATTCTACTAGTAAATATCCAAATAGAAAGTTATAGGGCTGTCTTCCAACAGACGATGTGAGTTTTCTTTTCTATGCTTCTAGTAGCGATATTGTGCTCTAACATACAGGAAAACAAGAAACAGGAACAAAGTGAGAATAACGGCCATTAATAATGCAATGCAGTGTCCACATATTCTCATATTTGATGAACAAGACTACAATTCTATCCCAGAATGACTTACTACTGGGACTTAACTTATGCAAGTGTTCTCATTCATTTTTTATAGCTCATTTTATTATATGCAGATAAATAAACACACGTACGGCATGTTACAAAGCAGATTGAGGAGGAAAGTCCAGAAGATATTATTTGTGGTAGTTGCTTCCCGTTTTAGAGGGAACGTATGAAAATATTGTTTGAGCATACAAATTTACAATCTCAGTTATGAAAGGGCCTGAAGGAGGAACTGTTTGTATGCTATGCTAACACCCAATTGCACTCTGAAAGATAGCAATTCTGATCTCAAATTCTGAATATGAATGTATGTTGATCTATTCTGCATTGCATGTTGGTAAAACTTTGGGGTTCTACCACATTCAGTTGACCATTGAATCCAAAGCTGAGAAATGTGTCAACATACCCTGAGGGAAATATGGGTTTCCTAACTTCTGTGCAGAAACAAACTCCAAATTCCCTCATGCAACAGTCTTGGTTTCTGTTTGCCGTTGTTGTCTCTTTCATCAGTTTGTAGCTCTTTTTGTTACTCAGTGTTGTTGTCATTAGGTACTTGAGAGAGTGCATTGTGTTGAAGTCAGTGATTATAGATTCAGTGATCATAGCATCAATATACTGCATTTAGCTGACATGTCTGTGTCCACTGTAGAGGGACCTAGCTGATTTCCATGTGCTATAACTTAGGATTAAGGTCCATATAGTATGGAAGTTTCAACCACAAAAGGTAGTTTCTTCAAGTGTCTGATGGGTGTGTTTTAGAGACAAGTAAATATAATATTAAAATGATATGTCTAAACAGATTTTTTTACAGTTTTAATGGATCTTTGCAGATGCAAATATATGTCTGATACAATACTATATAATGGTATATTTCCTTAAAGTGAGCTTGAAATGGGAAAATGAGCAATACTCCTAAAGCACAGATGCCTGAAGTATGTTTGATAGTCTTTAAACTAATTTTGGTTAAGCTGTAGAGCCTCTAGATATCTAGCTGTATGCTAGTCAAGTGGGTCTTGACTTTCCTGGCTCGATGATAAAGCCTGGTACACAGCTTCAATTTTGTTTGGCCAGTCACTGACCAATTTTACCACCTCAAAATCTGTTGACCCTCATATTACATGTAGGTGGTAAAATTAGCCAATCAATGGCCAATCAAAACGGAAGGTGTGTACCAAGCTTTAAGCTTTACCCTTACAACTCTTAAAGCCTGGTACACACTTTCAATTTTGATTGGCCAATAACTGACCAATTTTACCTCTCTCCATGTAATATGAGGGTCAACAGATTTTGAATACTATGAACAGATTGTGTAGGAAAACTCTCATAATACATGGAAGTGCTAAAATTGGTCAATTTATTGGCCAATGATTGGCCAATTTTACCACTTCCATGTAGTTAGAGAGTCAACAGATATTGAATACTGTGAGCGGATTGCGTAGGAAAAACCTTATAATACATGGAGGTGGTAAAATTGGTAATCGATTGTCCAATCATAATTGACTGTGTGTACCAGGCTTAAAGCCTCAAAATTGATTGTTCAATCACTGACCAATTTTACCACCTCCATGTATAAGGGCAGACAGATTTTGAATACTATGAACAGATTGTGTAGGCAAACTCTCATAATACATTAAGGTGGTAAAACTGGTCATTGTAAGCCTTTGGGCAGGGTCCTCCTCCTTTTGTGTCCTACCTGATCATGCACCTCTATTACTGTGCACCCATGCTATGCATTTGAGTGAACCTAACTTGCCTAACTCCATGCTCCCATCCAGTGACTGACTAAGCATTACCTTGTACTCATACTGTGCTGTGTGATCTGGTTTTCTTGTATTCCTGTATTGTCATATTGCTGTATGTCACCCCTAAATATTGTCTGTAACCTAAACTAATGTCCAGCGCTGCGTAATATGTTGGCGCTTTATAAATACAACAAATAAATAAATAAATAAATTGGCCAATCATAATTGAAAGTGTATACCAGGCTTTCTCAGAAGCCCCTACCTAGAGGGTCTTACATTGGATTAATAGCATTATTATTGAGACCAATTCTTATGTTAAAACTAAGATCCACATTTTGTGGGTACAGGTGGGTC
The DNA here is from genome assembly GCF_040937935.1 of Hyperolius riggenbachi. NCBI lineage: Eukaryota > Metazoa > Chordata > Amphibia > Anura > Hyperoliidae > Hyperolius > Hyperolius riggenbachi. Next base: position 249,999,938 of record NC_090648.1, on the reverse strand, counting down.
CCTCAGGATTCACTAAGTGCAGAACAGTTAGGATATTATGTTATCCCAGCACTTTAGAGAGAACATAGAGCGCTTTCACGTTATTACTGAATGTATCTGCAGGCATCCCAAACTGTCTATTTTTCATTTGATAATTTTCTTTGTATTTCATAAATAGATAATGTTGTTTGAAGACATTTCTGGCAACTAAGTAAACTTTTTTTTTGTCTTTGTACAGATGACGGAGGGTCGGCGATGTCAGGTTCACCTCCTAGATGACAGGAAGTTGGAACTTCTTGTACAGGTATCTAGAGCTACTCTTATACTAGCTAGCCTCTCAGTAATAACATTGTTGGCTCAGACTGCTCAGGCTTTGTCTATACTGTAATCTTGGCACAAAGTGAGTGTTTTTGAAATGTTATATACTGCAGTGCAAGAGAGAGATGCATTACACCGTGCAATTTTGTGAAAAATAGGTTAACACTTAAAGGACCACTCTTGCGAAAATCGCTACATTTTAAAAGCATTTAAAAACATACAAATAAGAAGTATGTTTCTTTTAGAGTAAAATGAGCCATAAATTACTTTTCTCCTATGTTGCTGTCGCTTGCAGTAGGAAGTAAAAGTCTTACCGAACTGATAGGCTCCGGATTAGCCCACCTCCTCATGGGTGATTCTCTGGGTTTTATTTATTTTCAAAAGCTCTTAGTGAATAGCAGTTTCACCATCCAACTGCCAAAGACCTGTGAAGCTAGCTGGGAGGCTGGCCAGCATCTTTGTATAAATGCTTTTCAGAGAATGTCTTTATGAAGAATAAAGGCCATGCTGAGAATCCCCCGTGAAGAGATGGACCAGTCAAAACCTGTCAGATTTCTACTACCTACTGTAAGTGACAGCAACATAGGAGAAGAGTTATTTATGGCTCATTTTACTCTGTAAGAAACATACTTTTTATTTGCATATGTTTACATGTATTTTACATTTTACAATTTTTCACCATAGTGGACCATTAAAGGTTGATGCAGTAACATTCTCGTAAGCTGCTCTACAGAACTAGTTTGTTATATTGAGAGTTTACCCAGTGTTTTCTCAAATGCAAGCTGGTGCAATAATACTCCTGCACCATCCCTCATCTAATGTGTATGTCTGAGTTTATCAGCTCAGTTAAAGTACCTCTGAACCAGGTTGTAAATGATATACTTGTTATTGTGTTTAATTTCTGGTGCTGTGACATACCTCACAGCACCTTCCTCCCCCTTCAGCGCCCCCTTTGTTCCCGCTCTGCTCAGCCTCTCTGCCGGTCCTTAGCTCCACCAACTTTACTCACAGTTCCAACCTGAGTACCGCACACAGTGCGCAGGGGAGCTGCGCTGTGTGTGGGCTTGGGATAATTGAGGCCAGACTGATAGTGTACTAATATACACTATCATTCTGACCTCAATTATCACAAGCCCGCACACAGCGCAGATCCCCTGCGTGCTGTGTGTGGTACTCAGGTCGTAACTGTAAGCTGTGCATGCAGGGGGCGGAGCTAAGGATGGGCAGAGAGGAGGAAGTACTGACACTTCCCTCCCGCCCATCATCAAAGACTCAGTACAGCAGAGGTAGAGAGGGGAGCTGGAGGGGGAGAATTGTGCTGTGATATGTCACAGCACAATAAATCGTTTAATATATAAAAAGTATATTGTTCAAAACCCTTCTCAGGGGTACTTTAATGCTGAGCAGCAGCTTTCCAGGGTGATGAACATGCTGTGTAAATAGCAAGCTGTCATGACAAATTCTGAAGTAAGGAAAACTCCTAATAAATACAAACAAAAAAATAACAATATTGAACCCCTTCCTGTGCATAGGATGCCCAGCAATTAGGGGCAGGGGATTATATTGCTATCCGATCACGCAGAGAATCCTTGTCCCAGGCGATGAGTATAGAGATTTATCATCGGACCTCTTACCCACTGGCAATAAGTGAAAAAGTAACACAATGCCCGCATTGAATGCTTTTTTTGAGAATTGAATTATTTGGGATTCTTCTAGCTGGGACCCCCAGGCTTCTTATTTGTCTTTGTCTGCATCTTTACTGTATAGTAGGTTTCTTGGGGTTTGCTTGAAGCTCTACGTGTCTTAATTGAAGAGATACGAAGTCCCTTCTTCTGTCTTCAAACTACAATGTCAAACAGACAGAATCAAGGCCAGTCATATACATTTATACATGTGGCATAGTTACCAAAGTGGTATCACAAATAAGGATATATCATTATATGGTCAATAATGTCACCGACAGAATCCTGTCATGTGTATTAACCTTCCTGGCGGTAAGCCCGAGTTGAGCTCGGGCTATGCCGCGCAGGAGGATTTCTCAGGCCCTGCTGGGACGATTTGCATAATTTTTTTTTGGTGCACGCAGCTAGCACTTTGCTAGCGGCGTGTACTGCCCGATCGCCACCGCTCCGCGCCGATTCGCTGCTACCCGCCGCGCCGCCACCCCCCAGACCCCATGCGCTGCCTGGCCAATCAGTGCCAGGCAGCCCTGGGGGGGGGGGGATCGGGACTCCCTTTGACGTCATCCCGCCCTAATGAAAATCCCGTTCAGAACGGGATTTCCGGATGGGCTTGAACGTCGAAGGCAATCAAAGAGGGTGGGGGGATGCCGCGGCAGTCATGTAGCTAGCGCTAGGCTAGCTACATGATTTAAAAAAAAAAAAATTGTGCTGCGCTGCCCCCTGGCGGTTTTAATTGACCGCCAGGAGGGTTAATACATGCGCTTAGCAAGATTCAATCTGGTTGTTATCAAGTTTGAAGAAAGAAGTTGCAATCCTGTAGCTTTGCTGTAAGGATCCACCAGAACTTCAAGCAAATCTCAGTCTAGATTCTCAGAGTAGGAAGAAACTTGGGTTCCAGAAATAGTACCTGAAGTCTTCTATCAGCATGAGACTGGCCATTTATTCACATCAGTTTTATTCAATACACAGTGTTTTATGTATTTACCTGTTAAAACTTTACTTTAGGGATGGGTCTATTACTATTACTTCTTAAACTGATTGGTAAGGAGTCTATGACTGCCGTGTCCAGGGACTAAGGTGGAGGCTGCTAGTTGATTGCACCACTTTGGGGGCAATCAGATAGCACCATAAATCCTGCCCTTTGATTATCAGGCACCCTCAGAAGGTCAGGGGGTAGCCTTAAGAGGTGTTGTGCTGCTCACATTTGCAAGGTATCTGCCCCCCAATGCTGACAGGCACTGGCAAACAGAGTAGAAAGGGGGGCCATGCTTGTCTGACCTTGTCTTGCTTATTACTAACCCCTGTGCTTGACATGGAGCTGGAATTATTATGACACAGGACCTGTACATTTTTTTCCATCCTTAAACACCTGCTTCCTGTAGGTCTCAAGCATTTCCTTACGTCCTGCATGAGAAACAGTCTGCTATCAGCAGGAAACCTTCTGAAATCATTTTGTATTACCATATATGACATAATTTAATGTAATTTAACACATGGCATTGTTATGCACTTTATTCTGTGCAAAATTAGCACAAATAGTATTGAATCATGAGATATGTGTGTGCCTAAAGATAAATATTCTAAATATTATTGAATCCAACTGTATACAGTACCTATAGATCAATAACTCAGAGCTTTGTTGTCTGCAGATGTTGTAAACATGAGTTTTCATTTTTGAAACCCAGACTTGGCTGATTCTTTACTGTAACCAGGAATACGCTCTGCCTCATGCTTTCTTGGTATTTTAGTGAAGATAAATATGTTTACTATTGAAAACATTGCAGAAGATAAATATTTTTGGCTATTGAAAACATTGCAGTCATACAGATTTTCAGGATGTGTATAGGAGAGGATATGGTGACCAGGACTTGCTTCCTAATTGGCATTTCCTGGAGAGTCACTTTGTCAGACCTCAGCGAAATGGCATTCCTTGCACATACGTGAACTGGGTGGGCAGGAAGAATAAAGCCTTGTAGTAGGAAGACTGGCCTAAGACATGAATGGACACATTTCACACAGTTGAATTCCAGGAAACGTGCACTCAGAGTGACTTTTACACATGGTGTGAAATATTTTCAGTATTCCTTTCACAAAAGCTAGTAACACAGAGCTTAAATCAGCATGTTCCATTGTTACAGTTTGTTTGTTTTACTGTATTCATATATTATTGGTGGATAAACTGACCAAGAAAAAGCAAACACTATATGCCATATGTAGAGTTAATTCACTGTAAGTAGATTCACTTTTTATGATACAAAAATATATCACTTATCTAAAAAAGGACACATGAAATAAAAGGATACAAAAAGAATAATACAGGAACAGCTATTCTATTCTGATGTGGACTCCTCCTCTTCAATTAGTGAATTGTCAGGGACCAGCAATAAGCCGCTGGTTATGTTAATGAGAGTAAAATTATTCTTCTGTCCTGACGCGGCTTGTTATAGTGCAGTAGGTTTGGGTGCTCATAGCTGGAGGCAGCATTGCAACTAGTGGCTGGAAAGGATCATCTATGACATAGCTGAAGAAAGAGAGGTAGGGTTGGGAGCTGCAGCTCCACCACAACATAGCTGATTCTGGCTCCAAGTGGTTTCTACAATGGGCAGTTAGCTTGGGCACTAACCTTCTGCTACTAAATAAGCAAAGCACTGGCCCTGAAGATTTCAGCTGCACAAAGGTGACTGTCACAGATAACACAATCAGTTCATCTCCAGCTGCTCCGGGGATCCTGTGGATGTGAATATTATTGCTTTTACAAAGATTCCCCTTAATGCAAAATCATGAAATTGTACTATGTCACATTGACTATCTACAGTATGGCTGAGTGCTAGTCATTCTCAAGTTTTTTAACTCCTGATCCTTCTTGATGCAGGTCTTTTTAGAGGTTTATTATAAATAAGCATGGCGGTTCACACCTCTGTGGGGAAATATAAAGTGAATATATTTTTATCTCCCATTGTAATTCTTTTCTTTAGAAAGAACATGAGTTGGTTCCAGGCTGATAGTGTAGCCAGGGGAAGAAATGGCTGGGCTTTGTGACGTGGTTTGGAAAGCTGTTTAGGCATAAGAGACAGCATAATGTGGAGCTTTCAGGCCAGATCTGAAGACTGCTGACTTGGCTCAAAATATTCTCAGATCTTGTGCTGATGCTGCCTGTTGTCTCTCTTCATACACAGTGGGATCCTCTTCCCTGTTGCTGAGAAATACTTATATAAACATGTGATACCCAAAATGTTCAAAGGTCCAGTCACAGGACCTCGCCATTACATCCACGCCTGTGATTCATGTATCTCTACCCACTGCGCTGACGTGTGACGTGGGGAGCACACCATCCTCCAGAGCTGGGAAAAGGAAAGGAAGAGGAGGAGCCTGGAACAGTCATATAACTGTAAATTCAAATGGAAAAAAGGGCTACTTGAAGGCAGTGTTGTTAACTCTTAAGTATCCAATGGGAATGCATGTCCGTGGATACCCTGAGCTGTATTTTCTTCTGCTTCTATTTTAGTTTTATAGTTTTAAGAAGATTATGGAGTGGCATGCATCACTACTAAAAAAATCATATAGAATCTATTGCACTCAATAAAAATAGGGTTACTCACTTTGGAAGTGTTGCTGACTTTTCCTAGTATAAGCAAATGAGAGGTCCCAGGGGTGTAAAATAATTCCTTTAAAATCATGGGAATTCGTAATAAGTTAATTAAGCATTGTTTTATATGAATGAAGTGGAGGCTGATTGGAAAATGTGTTTAATATTGCAGTTATAATTCACTTACAGACTTGCCTAACATTCCTAACTCCCGAATTAGAGTTTTGTACATAGAGAATGTGTCAACCAGATGTGTTCACATTAGAGTTGGCATTAATGTAGCATCCTGCAGCACAGCCATAATGTAAAAGTTGCAAAAAAGAGAAAAAAGAGACTGGCACTGGGGTTGTGGGGTTAATGTGGGGGACGATTCTCCGGAGGGATCAGGGTGGATCAGGGTATTCAGGGTATTAGCCTTCTGTGTGCTCAAGATGCTGAAGAAAACACCACATGTATAAACCAAGCAGTAGAATGAACTCATCCGGCACTACAGATGAAGGTTAAGCATATATGTTGTTCATTTCATCCACATTATTGATCCTGCAAGCAGATCCTTAAGTATAGCATGTATATGGAAAAAAGACATACCATTCTGATGTTTTGCTGCTCCCACACTGCCCCACACTGCCCCACAGCAAAACATCAGAAGGGTATGTCTTTTTTTCCATATACATGCTATACTTAAGGATCTGCTTGCAGGATCAATAATGTGGATGAAATAAACGACATATATGCTTAACCTTCATCTGTAGTGCCGGATGAGTTCATTCTACTGCTTGGTTTCAGCCATAATGTAAGGATGGTATATACACAACAATTCTTAAGTTATAAGATAGCTAAAGCACACACATTTCAGTTTTCTAGCCTGATCCTGAGTAAATGGATCAACAGACAAGGTAAGATGCTGGTGGAGCAAATGTTATTTCATCTCAATGCTACATAAGTTTTCTGGTTCCATTTTTTTGGCATACTTCAAGCCCATCAATTTTTGATTGTATGGGAAGGGGTTAGAAGGGGTTAGAACCGCTCTATGATCCTGTGGATGTTCCCACCCCACTTCCTGTCCGGAGTATGTAAACAACAGGGAAAATCTTTTTGTAGCGTGTGCTTGAATTTCTGTTGCAGTCCTGCTCTTCTTGTTACATAGCTGTCATTGTAGGTGATAACTTGCAAGCAGCACCAGAAAATCCTCCTTCCCCTTGCAAACCACCCTTTTCTTGGTGTTGGTGGCAAAAAAAGGCTATATTCCCCACAATGTAATAGAATGGGGGTATGTGTATAAAACATTCCTGTAACTTCAAATAAACTTAATAAATAGGGGCAGACAAGGAGTTATCTCCTGAGAACTCTAGGCCCAGAGGTCATTGTACTGATGCTCTTACCTCATGGGCTCCATTCCTGTTGTTCAGGGCACTGATGATGCATACACATCCCTTGATAAAAATGGCAGTTGGAGGTAACAAGAAGAGAGAGAGTATGTTTACATTATCTCAATGCATCGGCTTTTACAGCCTCACAGTGACCCATGTGGACCATAGTGACCCATGTGGACCATAGAGCTCTCACCGCCATCAAGCAGCAATCATGGGGTTGTAAATACAGTATATACACCAGCAATATATAGTACACAGGAGTCTAGTCAAATTCACCAACTTTAGTGCTCAGAGTTCAAATACAAATCACAGAGAAGCTGCAGCACATCAAAGTTCTCTTTTATGATTAAATGTAGATTTCTTTCTTTCTTTCGTTCGTTCGTTCGTTCATCCGTCCGACTGATTGTCCTTCCTTCATTCCTTCCTTTGTATCTCTCTCTCTCTATTCCTCTTTTTTTCATTTCTTTCCCGCTCCTATTTTTCTTTGTTGTGAATGTGTATGCATTTGATTTGTCATGAATATAGAATGACATTCATAACAAAAGACTTATTTAACCATTTAATTTAATAGTTGGAGGCTTATGGCCTTTATGTAGTCAAATCTAGATGCAGTCTAGACTATCTTGATCTCGTGGATCAGGAACAGGACATTATTGCTGAGCTCTAGTGGCCACTTTAATGTACCTATTGAATGTAAAAATAAAGGGGAAAAAAAACTCTCTTAAGGCTGAAATATTTGTCCGTTTTCATTTATTGTGGTTTTGGCAGGCTTAGCAGTGATTTCTGTGCGCTTGCGAGCCTTGTGGCTTATATGGAAGTGATGACAGTTACTGTGTAGGGTATGATTGTTTTTTCATTTTAGCTACTTTCTTGGATAGATGATGGCAGGTGTGCAATTTAGTGTCAAGGTAATTTTATTGGAATTGGTCTGACTTCTAGAAAGGAATTGGACAGAAGCACGCCAGCTCATTTTAACCTCAAGGCAGCTCAGCTACTTCAAGTGTACAAGTATAATTCGAGGCACTTGTCAGAAATGAATAGTAAATTGTGCAAAGCTAACCAGCGTATATAGTGTAGAGAGTTAATTTTATAGACAAAAAAGAATGGTTAGACACAAAAGGCTGGGCTCCTATGGACATGAGCTGTAGGGACAATAGATAGATTCAGAAAGATGGTGAAGTCACAAGAGTGCATCAAGGATAAGGCTATGTGATGCACTAACATTGCCCAAGCATTGCTCTTGCTGGTGCCCATGGCGTCTCTTGCAACCACATTGAGAGATGTCACAATGTTTTACAACGAGGGTGATCTGATATGAAAAATTCAAGGGCAGAGCTGACAGAGAGGATAAAAGAGGGCATGCTGATTTTTACATTATTATTCTAGCCATTGTCTTTTCATTTTAAACAATTGTTTTATCTACGGTATTTTTGTTAACTTATTTTTTTTAGGCACATACATGTTTCCATGTGAAACATACACACTGTTTATCCACATGCTCAATAAAGAATAAATATTATTTCTCCAGTCATTGTTTTGGATAGTGCTATGAGAGCTGCCATTGCTAAACCTTATTTCAAGCATGCAGAGCCCAGGCCTGCCATACTGGACCTGGTTTACCTATCCAGTGAGTCAATGACCTGGAACAAGAACAGAATGAACCACTATCTGGCAATCTATAAAGTAGTGGTTATACCCATCACACATTAGTGAACACTGACACATTTTAAATTACGGTATATTCAAGTCAGGGGACATTTCTCCCTTCATGAATGCCTTTGTAGATTTCAACCTGTATTTTGGGTCATTGTCTTGTTGTAACTGATGCTTGTATATTATCCTGAAAATGTTGTTGATATTGCATTGAATTCAACGGCCCCAGTCCCTGAACTAGCCCCACAGCATGATGGAATCTCCACCAGGGGCGTAGCAATAGGGGGTGCAGAGGTAGCCACTGCATCGGGGCCCTTGTGCCAGAGGGGCCCCGAAGGGCCCTTCCTCAAATACAGTATTAGCTCTCTATTGGTCCTGTGCTGGTAATAATCACTTCTCTAGGTACTTTGAATAGTAGTGATTGAATAGTAGTGATCACTAACAAACTCTCCCCATTCCCTTCTTGCACCACTGACACTGTAGTTGTCCTTGGCAGATTTTGGTGCGCTGTATCAATTGTTATGTATAGAGTGCTTGGGGGGCCCCCATTGTAAAACTTGCATCAGGGCCCGCAGCTCCTTAGCTACGCCACTGATCTCCACCATATTTGACAGTAGGCCACAGGTGATTTTTTTTTTGTTCTTTCGTGCTTTTGTTTTGACCAAATAACTCAATATTTGTATAATCAGTCCAAAGCACTTTGTTCCAAAATTAATCTGGCTTGTCTAAATCAGCTTTTGCATGCAACAAGCAACTGTGCATGAGCGCAGAAAGGATTTCTTTCTCATCAACCTGCCATACAGATGTTTTTGTGAATTGTAGAACTAAATTATGTTCAGATACACCATCTGCAGCAACATGTTCTTGAAGGTATTTGGAGGTGATCTGTGAGTTGTCTGTAACCATTCCCACAATTCTCTGCATATACTGCCCATGTATTTTTCTTGCCCTGCCAGACCTGAGTTTTAAGTAAACTACAATACTGAACAGTTTGTTTTCATATCTTTGGAGGGTTGCTTTGAGAACCCTATGCTGTTACTCTTCAGAGAAAAGTCAAAAAGAAGCACAACCTGGAATTGGCCACCTTACATACCTTTTCTCACGATTGGACGCACCTGTCTATGAAGTTCAAGGCTTAACAAGCAAATCCAAACAATTTTGTTTAATCAGTTTGGAACAGTTACATGCATTCAAATCAGAAAAATTACAAGGATAGCCAAACTTTTGCAAAAGCCAGTTTTTCACATTCATTTAAATTTCATACAACTAAATACTGCTTCACTAAAAATCTTTGTTTGGGAAAACGCCTCAGTTCACAGACGTTCCTAGGAAATGAAAGGCGTACCACTGTTATATTTGATAGTTGATAGTAAATTATCATGCACCCTGAGAGGAGTTCCCATACTTTTTTATATGACTTTAGGAGTGGAAATCATTTCTGCTGATCACCATGTTAATTCATTTGGGGATCTACAGATTGACAGGGTGCTGTTATTTCTGCAGAAATAAGGGCACTTTTCTGGTAATCTGCAGATCACTATCTTTATAAATAGGCCCTTCTGAGAACCACTGCTTTAAAGTGCTTTATAGTCCCATATAAGAATTCCTAACAAATCCATAGAGAAGACAAGTGCAGATAGATGAATATCTGATTACAGTAATCCAATATTTAGCCTGTGCCAGACAACCCATAAGGCATGACATCACTCTTCAGACACACAATGGAGGAGATGTGCGTTAGTCAGCTACTGTGCTGTCCATTATAATATGCCATTATGTTTAGAAAAGTAGGGCAGGTCCGCACGATGCCAAGAAAGTGAATCTTCCATATCCAATCACAGCAATACTTAGCACAAAGCTAATCATAAAAATGCAACACAGTGCAAAATATTTAACTATATGGAATAAAAAAGGAAGGATGTTAAAAGAGAGAGAGATAGAAAAAAGGAAGAAAAATGAGCCTCGGGAGGAGAAAAGCATAAAGGGGGGTTACATACTATACTAATATGTGGTAACGGGAATAAGAGGAACTTTACGTAGCCAAGGCTTAGTCCCACCTGGCATTAAGGCCTTGGGGTACTCTAATTCCCAAACAGAGGTCTATAAGGCCTCCCTTGTAAGAAACCTCCCCTGTAGGTCCCTGCCTTTTTTAGATGGTAAAATCCTTTTGATACTCTGGAAGGAGAAACCGGACAGATCACCATGGTGTACCCTGAGAAGATGCTAGGTTACATTGGAGATAAAGGGGAAAGAGGCGTGCAGAGAAGATAAAATGCATTAAAAACAAATAAAATGAAGAAAAGTGAGGTGGCTTACCTCAATGAAGACTAATTCACGTATTAATATCCCGCTTGATCAGTGGGATCGATCGTTTCCGACATGTTTGATCGGGTTTTGTCCGATACAGTCGATTTTGCATGTTAAGTATGCAAAATCGACAGCTGTAACGATTGAAACCCGATTGAACATGCCGGAAATAATCGATCGATCCCGCTGATCGAGCGGGAAATCGCAACATTAAACAGATAAACAGGGACTCCCTCATTGTCAAATATATCAATCCAGCTTTAATATATGAAATCCAAGTAACAAGATAAAAATTGCACTCATGTCTGTGGGTCCTAACTCATTTAGGTCCCACCGGCCTTACTTTACTATGCCTTAATCAGGGCCAAATCAACATCGTTTTCCCTCAAAAGAGAGGGGAAAAGTCTAAACCCCAATCTACACGATACGATTCTTTATACGATTCGATTACGATTCTATTTACGATCCGATTAAATCTAACATGTCTGATCAGGATTCGATTCAATTCGATTTGTCATTGCAAAACAATGGCAAATCGAATTGAATCGAATCGAATGCTGATCGGACATGTCGGATTTAATCGGATCGTAAATAGAATCGTAATGGAATCGTATAAAGAATCGTATCGTGTAGATTGGGCTTAATGCATGAAATACAAATTAAAGAGAACAATTGAGCTTCATATAAGCCGGTAGTGGCTCCCTTCCTAGGTGGAAAGGGATGTGTTGGTTGGGTGATTATATGTAGATGTTATCCTTACTTAAATTTACAATCAGAGGAGAGTTGTGTTTTAGGTCAGCAATTCAAAAAATATTAACTGTAAAAATTTAGAACCAGATCCAAACAAGCAAGATCTTCAGAAAAGCCAGCAATGGTTCCTTCTATATTCCTGCCAGTTAAAAGGAACCTGAAGCGAGAGGTTTTAAACAATAGCAGTTACCTGGCAGGCTTGCTTATCTATTTGGTTGCAGTAGTGTCTGAATCACACACCTGAAACAAGCATGCAGCTAATCCAGTCAGATTTTTGTCAGAAACAACAGATCTGCATGCTTGTTCAAGGTCTATGGCTAAAAGTATTAGAAGCAGAGGATCAGCAGGATGCCAGGCAACTGGTACTGATTGAAATTAAATACTATATGTCAGCCTCCATTTCCAACAAAAATCTATTAACCCTTCACACTCTCACATGCAAATGTTCAAACAAATGCATTCACAGATTCACTCATCCAGGCACAACTGTTATCCCTACAGCTAAGTTAAAAGCCAGGGTTTTAGTTCACAGAAGAATGCATTCTTATGCTTAGTCACCTATACTGCGCAGAAGTACCCAGGTAAACATAGGTGTCCTAACTCTGGCCCTGTAACATGCATAGTGCAGACATGCAAACACATTCATTGCATCAAACCTATCAATGGATTAGGAGCACACATCCTGACGTCCACTCCTGGGACAGATAGTGCATCTTACCAATCGCACAAGGGAGCTAACGTAATGTATCCATGTGCATCATGCACATACACCAGCATAAGCTGTCTGCATGCTGACAAACACATACAGGGGAGGAGGGAGTGCACTGAATTAGACCCTAGCCACAGGGGTCAGTAACAATAACAAAATACAGGTTCTGCGTCACCTGTCCTCACTGAACGCCAGTAAAGCCTCAGGACCGGATGGGGTGTCCCCAGCCTGCCTGAAAACCTGCTCACGGCAGCTGGCCCCCATCCTCACTTCCATATACTCCAAGTCCCTGAGAGATGGCAAGGTACCTGCATGCTTTAAAAAGTCCACCATTATCCCTGTCCCAAAAAAACAAGGAGTCTCAGACCTTAACAATTTTAGACCTGTGGCCCTCACTTCTGTTGCTATGAAAACCTTTGAGAAAGTGATCCTATCCCTCCTTAAGAACTCCACACTGCACTGTCTGGATCCGTTCCAATTTGCATACAGGTCAAATAGGGCCACTGACGACTCTATCAATATATGCCTGAAGTACATCACCGGCCACCTGGACAGCCCGGACTCATATGCCAGGATGCTCCTCCTGGATTTTAGTTCGGCTTTCAACACCATCTGTCCCCGTATACTGCATGACAACTTAGAGGAACTCGGTGTTCACCCCTCTGTCCGCTGCTGGATCACGGACTTCCTTACGAACAGGTCCCAAGTAGTTAAGCTGGGCGACATCTCGTCCAGGCCAAGGATTACCAACACTGGAGCCCCTCAGGGATGTGTTTTGTCACCCTTCCTGTTCTCACTCTATACCAACAACTGTACGTCTAAGGATAACTCTGTTAAGGTCATCAAATTTGCCGACGATATCACCATTGTTGGCCTCGTAAGCAAAGGAAATGAACAGGCCTACCGAGACGAGGTGGATAGAATCTGCCACTGGTGTAGAGCAAACAAGCTGGTGCTCAATACCACCAAAACTGTGGAGATGGTCATTGACTTCAGAAGGCAGAGGACGTCCCCCCGCCCAATTCTCATTGACGGAGCTGAAGTTGAAATCGTTTCCAGCGTTCGACTCCTGGGCACAACCATATCTGATGACCTGAGCTGGAAGAACAACACCATCACAACCCAAAAGAAGGCCCAGCAGAGACTCTTCTTCCTGCGCCAACTAAAGAAGTTTGGTATGGCCCAAGAACTCCTCAAATCCTTCTACTCCGCCACCATAGAGTCTGTCCTTTGCACCTCGATACTCGTATGGTACGCTGGCGCCACCGCCAGCGACAGATACAAAATTCAGAGGGTCATCAGATCTGCAGAGAAAATAATTGGAAAAAACCTCCCCCCTCTGGAGCTCATCCACAACTCTAGGTTGTGCTCTAGAGCGGCAAAGATTGCCAATGACCCATCACACCCCGGTCACTGTTTCTTCCGACAGCTCCCATCGGGTCGGAGGTTCCGGGCCATCCCCACCAAGACATCTAGGCACAGAGACACTTTCTTCCCCGCAGCGGTGAGACTATTGAACTCCCTATAAATCCCATGGCGCCCCTCTCACACTCATACTTAGCTGTCACCACCCATGGTGTACGTTGGGCTGCTTCTTGCTGAGATACTGCCTCGGTTTTTCTTGCATTGTATATTTCTGCTGTAACTTAATGTTGTGCATTGTTCTTATGCTATGTCTCTACTGTAACTTATCTTTGTGAGCTGCCCTGTGATGCTAAAACCAATTCCGGGCATGACCCAGTCATGCTTGGCGAAATAAACGATTCTGATTCTGATTCTGATATCCAGGCACATCGCATCTAGTTAGGACATTAAATAAGTTAAGGAAAGGGAGGTGCTGAAGGGGGTGTGGCTAGAAAACAGCAAAAATCTATTAACCCTTCGCACTCTCACATGCAAATGTTCTGGGACAGATAGTGCATCTTACCAATGTTGGAAAAGAGTCCGGAGTCCGGATCCGATCCGGCTCCGTTCTGTACGGAACGGACACGTGTGAACGTCCGCATAGACTTTACATTGCTATGCGGAACGTACGTTCCGTTTGTACAGTATGCGGTCCGGATCAGATCTGGAAAATCCGGATAGCGAACGCTAATGTGAACCGGGCCTTAGCTGTAGGGATAACCGTTGTGCCTGGATGAGTGAATCTGTGAATGCATTTGTTTGAACATTTGCATGTGAGATTGCGAAGGGTTAATAGATTTTTGCTGTTTTCTAGCCACACCCCCTTCAGCACCTCCCTTTCCTTAACTTATTTAATGTCCTAACTAGATGCGATGTGCCTGGATATATGTATTTTGTTAGCCTCCATTTCCAAACTTATAAAATATTATATTTTGCTGTGGAATACTACACTTTTCATCCACCTCTTTGAGTAATCAAATGAAGAACCTGGTGTGTATATATTGTCCTCCCCTTATTTATAAATGCCAGGCATAGTTTACATGCCCAGCTTAAAGAAACAGCATCTGGTGTTTAGATGGCCACGTGAGCTGTTACATAAAAACATACATATTTTATTATTCCATTACATAAACAACACAGACAATTTAAAATTTAAATTGTCTGTGTTGTTTATATAATGGAATAATAAAATATGTATGTTTTTATGTAACGGATGAGCTATGTCATGATTCAAAACATACCTATAAAAAAATACAGTAAGTATATGATCCCCTTAAAAGTTTAGTAGAGTATTATGTATTCCTTTTGATGTTGCATGTATAGAGCTGTCTGTTCCAACATCTTGTAAGCAAACAGGATTGAAGTCTGATGAAGGCTGCCCAGCCGAAAGCTTACTCTTATTCTTTTAAAGTGAACCTTAACCCTAGGGGGAAAAAGTTTCCCTTACCTGGGGCTTCCCGAAGCCCCTTGCAGACATCCTGTGCCCGTGCAGCTCCTCGAGTGTCCTCCGCTCCCCCACCGCGGCTTAGTTTCTTTTTCAGCTGACTGACAGTCAGCCGGCGGCAGGGGAAATGGGGAAGCCTCAGGTAAGTGAAACTTTTTTTCCCCCAGGGTTAAGGTTCACGTTAACTTAGCCAATAAATGGTATCATCCTGATTCAAAACTTCTTACCTTAGAAGTTCAATTGACTCATTCGCATTGTTGCTTTATCAATTAACCACTTTACCCCCCGCGGTACGAATTTCTCCGTCCCTTTTTTCCCCCCTAAAAAACCAAGGGATGGAGAAATCCGTACCTTCCGCGCTACCGCCGCTGTCCGCTCTCCCGCCGCTCGTGCACGCCGCCGCCCGCTAGCCCGGAGATCCATGAATGGGAAAATCCATTCCCGTTCGTTGATCTAAGCCCCCGAAATGATCCGCTGCTTCTATTAGAAACAGCGCGATCATTGTGATTTTCCCAGCCTCGTACTGCTTCCTGTAAGCGTCCTTCCGGACGCTTACAGGTCGCGCGTATATAAACTCACTGTGGCCATCTTGTGGCCAAATAGTAAAACTACACCCTAAAGAATTTTACATATACAAATACATTTGTTTTCCACAATAATTAACTCATTACCTCCCACACTCCCCAATTTTTTTTTTGTAATTAAAAAAATATATATACAATTTAAAAAAAAAACATAAATAGTTACCTTAGGGACTGAACTTTTTAAATATTTATGTCAAGAGGGTATAACACTGTTACTTTATAAACTACAGGCTGGTAAAATAAAATATTGGCGCCAAACATTGTGATAGGGACATAATTTAAACGGTTTTATAACCAGGACAAATGGGTAAATACATTTCATGGGTTATAATTACAGTAGCATGCATTATTTAAAAACTATAATGGCCGAAAACTGAAAAATAATAATTTTTTCCCACATTTTTTCCTATTTTCCCATTAAAACACATTTAGAATAAAAAAATTCTTGGCATAATGTCCCACCTAAAGAAAGCCTAATTGGTGGTGAAAAAAACAAGATATAGTTCATTTCATTGTGATAAGTAATAATAAAGTTATAGACGAATGAATAGAAGGAGCGCTGAAAGGTGAAAATTGCTCTGGTGTTCAAGGGGTAAAACCCCTCAGTGGTGAAGTGGTTAAGGGATGTGGAGAAGGGATGTGATATACAATGTTTGCTGAACAGAATTATGAGTATGATTGGCTAAGATTATATGTCTTATGCTATAAAGAGTACATTTTTGGGCATTGTTAAAATATATGTACGTGTTGGCCAAATGAGGAGACAAATACTGTAGAGGGAGGAGAGTTGATAAAAACACTACTGGTACAAGCATGACTAAACTGCTGACTTGTGTCGCCAGGGTTATACAGCTTCTTCAGGGCTTGCTAGAATGCTGGAGTAGTAGCTGATCCCCTGATCTTGAAATGCCTCAATGCAGGGTCAGTTCTATCTACAATGGGGCACAAGGGCAAAAGTAACTTGGTTGGCATGCACAGCAATGCCCCGTCCCCCTTCTCAGCCTGTAAGCCGACTTCCAGGACCCATCCCACCACACCCCCAGCCACCCAAAATAATTGTCATTGATGTGTCCATCATATGTCCCTAGAAGCATTGTTGGGGACCCCATTATTTCCCTCCTTCTTTTCCTTACAAATCCAGAGTGAAGACACGTTGGGGTCTTATCAAATCCAGGTAAGACACATGAGGCAGCACCATGCTCTACACTCTGGACTTCTCCCCATGGTGCCTCTCTTCCTTGTTCCCTGCAGGCATGTATGGGGCCACCATAGCTGGAGGGGAGGGGACACACACCTTGGGGCCCCCTACAGGCTCATGGGCCCTGGGGTAATTGCCCCCTTTGCCTCTATGTAAGCGCTGGCCCTGCCTCAATAGGTGGAAGTACATACAGGTACAAAACCAACATACATATCCTGTGCCCTTTCTTTCTGAACATCATTCTGCAGCACCGCAGAACGGACTGTGTACTCCCCCAAACACAATTGTAAACCAAACGACTGCCTGTAACCAACCTGCAATGTTTACCTGCATACCAATATTATTGCTTTGACCAAACTGTACTACCACTTTTCTATGCTGTTTATGTAATGTAACGCCCTATGTTAAGGGCTTTTTGAACTGCGATTTTGCAACCAATTAAATATTTCAATAAACACTTTTGAAACTAAAACCAACATACATAGAAAGTATTGCATGATACAACAATTATAAATATGTTGAAATATCAATCAATAATAAATCATATCTAAAGCATTGCATCTCAGTAGAAAATTACAAATAATACTGAAATACATGCCGAAACTTCATAAGAAGCAAGACCTTGTACCTTGTACCTTGTGCATAATTAATTCTTCCTACATTAACAGCATCCTCAATACACCCGCACAGCCTGTACTCTTTTATTTATTTGTGACTTTTGTAATTCAAACAAATTGAATGGTCTACCAGATTGAATTATTTCAAGTTTTTGTAAAACAAATTTAAACTGTAAACCCCTTGTACATTTTTAAAAATAATACAGGGTAACTAATACATTTGAGTTAAGATAGGACAGCTTATTTAAACACTTTTTGGTGGTTGGGTTCTGAACGATATAGATAAATAGTATAACGAAATAGTATCAAGTAAGAAAAAGATTAGATGTGAAAACTCATAAATAAAGGTTTCATCAAAAAATCCCTAGTTCATATCTGCACCTCCTAGTGTTCTTGCCTTTCTGGCCTTTATGCTATTTGAACATGGCCAACCAAAACAACTCAATATGCAGCATAGAAAATGTGTTAAATAGAACCCAGGGCGGGTGAATTAAAAAAAAATGTAGCTACTCACCTATAAAGAGGAAAACCTCTGGTTCCTTCAGAGGCTTCTAACATCCTCCACCGCAACTGCCAAGGAACCTCTTTTAGATCACGATTGCATTTCCCTTCATGCACGAGCACGGCTGTACTGACGGCTGCAACTGCACAGTTGCACAGAGCTGCCCATAGATGAGCTGTTCTCACTTACTCTGCAGGTACAGCCGTATACGCACAGGAGCAGTATGGTCAAGCTTGTACATGCCGGGGAGCACAGCCAGGGGAACATATCAAGCTCTTGTTGGATATGTTCAGAGGGTATGCATGTAAGTGAGGGCGAGGAGGGTGTAGGAAGCCTGTGGAGGACCAGAGGCTTCCCTCTTCATAGATAAGTGGCTAACGTTTTTATTTTCACCCAACTCGGGTACACTTAAAAGAGAAAATGTCTTTGCAATAGAAAGCAATAAACATCAACCTGCAAGTCTGTAAAACTCCTTTTTCCAAAATCCTACCTACAAAGTCATAATAATCCATGCTTTGCACTGATAAAAGCCAGTTTAAGCCTGAGAAACAGCTGTTGTCTAGAAGTTGGATTACTATGACTCAATAAAATGATTATGCTATAGGCACACTGTTCATCAGGAATTCTGGATATACATTTTCGGGGACCTAAAGCAATGATTTGCATATTCACATGCTGAGCAGCAATGATGCATTATGGGAGTTCCTGCTTGCTCTGGTAAAGCTTAATAGGTGCAAATAACTTGTTTTAAAAGAGACATTTATATTTAGCATACTTTTTTAGATAGGGGCAGGGACGTAGCAAGAAATGACTGGGCCCCATAGCAAAAAAAATTGATGCCCCCCCCCCACAACCTTCCAACCCCACGGACCCACCACCCAAACATTCCTCCAGGACCCTCCACCCCAACAGTCGCACAACCCTCTAAGTACAGTATAAGTAGCCAGGTCTATAGGTGTCCCCAGAATAGGTGGCCAGGGGTATAGATGTCCCCAGAACAGGTGGCCAGGGGGAGAGATGTCCCCAGAACAGGTAGCCAGGGGTAGAGATGTCCCCAGAACAGGTAGCCAGGGGTAGAGATGTCCCCAGAACAGGTAGCCAGGGGTATATGTGCCCAGTATATGTAGGCAGGGTACAGGGCCGGTTCTAGACTGGCACGTATGAGGGGGCAGTCAAAAATGGTTAGGGGGCAACATGTTCGAGGAAATTTTTTAAAATGGGCGTGGCCATGATGTCATGTGGGTGGGGCTAACTAATGTAGTTATACTAGCTAATGTAGCTACATAAAAAAATATGAAGTAAATGCACATAATGAGAGACAGCGTTTCCCCAGTAAACGCACATAATAAGAGACAGCTTTTCACCAGTAAACGCACATAATAAGAGACAGCTTTTCACCAGTAAACGCACATAATAAGAGACAGCTTTTCACCAGTAAACGCACATAATAAGAGACAGCTTTTCACCAGTAAACGCACATAATAAGAGACAGCTTTTCACCAGTAAACGCACATAATAAGAGACAGCTTTTCACCAGTAAACGCACATAATAAGAGACAGCTTTTCACCAGTAAACGCACATAATAAGAGACAACTTTTCACCAGTAAACGCACATAATAAGAGACAGCTTTTCACCAGTAAACGCACATAATAAGAGACAGCTTTTCACCAGTAAACGCACATAATAAGAGACAGCTTTTCACCAGTAAACGCACATAATAAGAGACAGCTTTTCACCAGTAAACGCACATAATAAGAGACAGCTTTTCACCAGTAAACGCACATAATAAGAGACAGCTTTTCACCAGTAAATGCACATAATGACAAACAGCCAGTGTCCCCAGTATATGTAGCCAGGGATATACGTGCCCAGTATATGTAGCCAGGGGTATATGCGCCCAGTATACGTAGCCAGGGGTATATGCGCCCAGTATACGTAGCCAGGGGTATATGCGCCCAGTATATGTAGCCAGGGGTATATGCGCCCAGTATATGTAGCCAGGGGTATATGCGCCCAGTATATGTAGCCAGGGGTATATGCGCCCAGTATATGTAGCCAGGGGTATATGCACCCATTATATGTAGCCAGGGGTATATGCGCCCAGTATATGTAGCCAGGGGTATATGCGCCCAGTATATGTAGTCAGGGGTATATGCGCCCAGTATATGTAGTCAGGGGTATATGCGCCCAGTATATGTAGTCAGGGATGTATGCGCCCAGTATATGTAGCCAGGGGTGTATGCGTCCAGTATACGTAGCCAGGGGTATATGCGCCCAGTATACGTAGCCAGGGGTATATGCGCCCAGTATACGTAGCCAGGGGTACATGCGCCCAGTATATGTAGCCAGGGGTATATGCGCCCAGTATATGTAGCCAGGGGTATATGCGCCCAGTATATGTAGCCAGGGGTATATGCGCCCAGTATATGTAGCCAGGGGTATATGCGCCCAGTATATGTAGCCAGGGGTATATGCGCCCAGTATATGTAGCCAGGGGTATATGCACCCATTATATGTAGCCAGGGGTATATGCGCCCAGTATATGTAGCCAGGGGTATATGCGCCCAGTATATGTAGTCAGGGGTATATGCGCCCAGTATATGTAGCCAGGGGTATATGCGCCCAGTATATGTCGTCAGGGGTATATGCGCCCAGTATATGTAGTCAGGGGTATATGCGCCCAGTATATGTAGTCAGGGATGTATGCGCCCAGTATATGTAGCCAGGGGTGTATGCGTCCAGTATACGTAGCCAGGGGTATATGCGCCCAGTATACGTAGCCAGGGGTATATGCGCCCAGTATACGTAGCCAGGGGTATATGCGCCCAGTATACGTAGCCAGGGGTATATGCGCCCAGTATATGTAGCCAGGGGTATATGCGCCCAGTATATGTAGCCAGGGGTATATGCGCCCAGTATATGTAGCCAGGGGTATATGCGCCCAGTATATGTAGCCAGGGGTATA
Organism: Hyperolius riggenbachi; assembly: GCF_040937935.1. Classification (NCBI taxonomy): domain Eukaryota; kingdom Metazoa; phylum Chordata; class Amphibia; order Anura; family Hyperoliidae; genus Hyperolius; species Hyperolius riggenbachi. The sequence continues at coordinate 249,978,865 of NC_090648.1, read as the reverse complement.
TGCACCCAGTATATGTAGCCAGGGGTATATGCGCCCAGTATATGTAGCCAGGGGTATATGCGCCCAGTATATGTAGCCAGGGGTATATGCGCCCAGTATATGTAGTCAGGGGTATATGCGCCCAGTATATGTAGTCAGGGGTATATGCGCCCAGTATATGTAGTCAGGGGTATATGCGCCCAGTATATGTAGTCAGGGGTATATGCGCCCAGTATATGTAGTCAGGGGTATATGCGCCCAGTATATGTAGCCAGGGGTATATGCGCCCAGTATATGTAGCCAGGGGTATATGTGCCCAGTATATGTAGCCAGGGGGTATATGTGCCCGCTCCATTCCCCCCCCCCCCCCCCAGCAGCCAGCAACTCTCTCCTCAATTCCTCGCCCCCCCCCCCAGCAGCCAGCAACTTTCTCCCCCATAACCCCCCCCCCCCAGCAGCCAGCAACTCTCCTGCCCTATCCCCCCTTCCCCCAGCAGCCAGCCAGCACAGGTTGCATCATGGCCGCTGGCCAGACCGGACCAGGTATGGGTGGCACATGGCAGCAGCCGACAAGTCCCCCGGGTCGGCCCCCATTTCCACCCACCTCCAGCTCCATCAGCATCACTTTGCGTGGGGTGGCGTGGGGTCGGGTCGGTGACCGTGCTCCGCTCGCTCTCCTCCTCGCAGCTCTCCTCTTCCCTCTTCGCACGTCTCCTCCTTCTCCCTCCCTGCCTGGCCGGAAGCCGGAACTATACAGTAAGTGTCGGCCCGGCCGCCAGGGAGGATCAGTGCGCTGCCACATAGTCCCCCTCCTCACCACCAGCCACCTTATCAGAGGAGGGGGGCCAGGGGAGCCTGGCGAGTGGCGGCGCTGGTGTAAAATTATCGGGGGGGGGGGGGGGGGGGCGGGCCGGACGGCATCATAATTAAAAGAAAAAAAAGTCCCCTAACTCGCACGGGCCCCCTGTGGCTAGGGGCCCCGTAGCAACGCTATGGTGGCTATAGCGAATGCTACGCCACTGGATAGGGGTGAATTTAGGTTCCTCTTTGTCTCTTGCAAAATCCAAGTAGTTCTGGTACACCATGACTTAACTGGATACTTAAAAAAAAAAACTTTCAGTTGGATATAGACAAAGAGAATATAAGACATTGAAATATTCTGAAAATTAGCTCTCAAATGAGCATGTTAAATGTTTCAACAGAGAACAAAAGATTTGTTGTTTGAGATCAGTGGAGATACGTATGCCAAGCAGGCAACATGCTTGAGAAATTTCTTTACTAAAATAGTTGCCAAATAGATAATTGTTTCCTTTTTGTTTTTAAAGGCTGGTTCCATGGAAAATGTAGTTTAGTTCTGGATAGTGTGTAAGGAGCTAGAATATAGCTTGGACTTTTATCGCTCTCTGGTGCTCCCATCTGTTAGTATTTCCATTACTTCCTGTCCAGAAAGGAAGTGGGAAAATCTCTCTAATAATGAAGTAGACCACAACAAATAAAACATTTTTTGTAGAATGAGGACAAGTTGATTTGTTTTTATTGCTGCGCCTCATTTCCTGTCACCTGAATTATGAGATTTCATAGCAAAACCACAATTCTCCATGTAATGACAGTAAATGAGGAAGGAAAATGCCACCAATAGGAGGACTTTACATCATTAAAATTTCCAAACAAAGATTCTGACCCCTTTCCACATTACTTAACCTCCTTGGTGGTATGATTACTTCCTGATTTTAGGATCTAAAAGCGGTACAATTTTTTAATGTGCTTTTAGATCCTAAAAGCAAGAGAAAATCATACCATGAGATAGCCTGGAGCAGCCCCTGCACTTACTCACCTCCCCGGGATCTAGCACTGCAGTTTTCCCTCCGTCCTCTGGGTGGTGCTTTTACCCTGTAGTGAGATTGCCGGCTTTCATCATGAGGGACACCACCAGTGACATCACGAAGAGGAATGGCCGCCAGGGTCTGGATCGCCCAGGAGGTGAGTGAGAACACCCGCTGCACGCAATGCTCTGCATGGACCTCCCAGCGGCTACCACAAGGGTTTTCCACCCTGAGTGTAGTTAGCTCGTGGTTACCGCTAAGGTAGGAAAATCCTAAAAAATTAAAATTAGACTTCAATGACACAAATGCCTGTTAGTTGAACTGGTCACGCGATCACACTTCTTCTCTTGACCAAAGTCATCCCACATAGAAGGAGCAACTGTTTATTTAGCTAACAGGCAGCGTTTCATTTGCTCCAGACTCAGGGCTGTGTGGATATTTTAGTGTGTTGCATACTCTTATGGTGGCCACTAATGAGCCAATCTTTTTCATCCAATTTTACCAAATCTATGTAGTATAAGGGTAAACTGAGTGAAAATATTGAATAGATCATTTAGGCAGTTGTCATATACATTATTACATAGAAATGGTAAGATTGGATGAAAAAGATTGGATCATTAGTGGCCACCATTAATCACATCAGAGTGGAGTTTGAGAGTTCTGGCTCATAAGGAACCACCCTCCGCTCTCAAGATACTTGTCTCCTATCATGCTTTGTAGTTTAACAACAGTAAATTATATATTTTGTATATGTTCTTTATTGAAACAGCTGAAGTTTAGTTCCAATGGATGGCCGTAACTTGTATCTGAAACATGAATTTTCCTTCATAGTTAACTTATTATTTATCGTTTAAAAATGATTACTTACATTAGTATTGATGAAATGAAATAAGATTGTCTTACGTAATCTGTAACATATTTTATCAACAAAAATCCCAAATTCAGAGACAGCTAAAAGAGAATGTTCTTGTTCATACTTAGCTGAGAACTTCACATATAACAGAATGGGTGGGGTTTGCTGGAGGAAATGGCTTTTCAATGGTGGCAGAGCTGCAAGGCATGTAAAAGCCCGGCCCCCATTATAGCATTTCTGACTACCTCCCAGGAGGGAACCAGACAACTTAGAACAGGGACGGATCTAGGGGGGAGCAAGCGGGTCTCTTGCCCCAGGCGCAGTTTGTTGAATTCTTAAAAAGGCGGAAAAATTTGGATGGGGAATGGCAGTTTAGGCGCCAAAACCTGACCTTGCCCCAGGCGCAACTTGGGGCAACTTGCTCTAGATCCGTCCCTGACTTAGAAAAAATGTAGGAAATAATAGAAATCTCAAAAGCGCACTAAACCTTTTTGTCTCCATTCCCGCCCCGTAGGCTACAAAGCAGCATTATGTATTCAGTTCATACTGTATTCAGGTTAGTCCAGAGTGTGTACACCCAGGATGATGCTTTCTTGTGGTCTTTCAAGTTTAATATTACACAGGGACAGCACCAGTGACATCAGGACCAGCAAGAGTGCGTTGTGGGACTTCTCCCTATGCAGTTTAGGGTTGCTTGGACACCATCATTGGCAGCAAGACCATTGATGGGGGCCACCATATAGGCATAAACCACACTAGCTAACTGAGTTAAGTATTTGTACCTGTTCTCCCTGGGAATAATTGGGACATTGCTTTATACTCTAACCTGTTTGTGTTATATTTGTGGTAATACAGTGAATATAGTCATTGTACTTTTTATTTTACAGTTATAGTACTTTTGTTGTTCCACATAATCACTTTAAGCATTGAACATGGGGATCTTGCTGATTCATTTGTGTCAACTTCAAGTTATAAAATATTTTTTTTAAGATATGGCAGTCTAGGAGGGAGCTGAACCAGACAAGCTAAGCTTACACTGTATGAATACCAAAAGACTGTTTATCATATTGTAGCCAGGAAATAAGTACCTTCAGCAGTGTATCTCATTTCAGGCAGAACTATTCAGTACAACATTATAGAGTACCGTGCCAGTAAATGTAAAATTGCTTCAGAGCTCACAGACTGAATTGGAGACTATTTCATGCATACAAGTAGCATTCAGGACTTGTACATTTCCAGTTGACACATACGTGATGTACATGGTAAAGTTGGGTTTTAGTCTAGTCTATGATACCTGAATTAGTCTCTATTTTTCAGTTTGTAATTATACACTGGGTGTCAGCTGTGTTTAGATAACGGGATCACAGATGCTTGAGATGCGTCTTGAGATGTATTTGCTTCATTAAATTTCATTTTTATTTTTAATATATAGGGTCAACTAGACAGGATCAATCCCATAAGAGTTATGCATGCTTTATAAAAATGAATTACATAATCTTTTTTCTTATGTTCACTTGCTGCTTGAGCACGTCGCCCCCAAAAATCTAATTATATTCACCTTAAAGGTAAAGGGGAACTCCAGTGAAAATTATGTGATGAACAAAAGTGCTTAATTTTTACAATAATTATGTATAAATGATTTAGTCAGTGTTTGCCCATTGTAAAATATTTCCTCTCCCTGATTTACATTCTGACATTTATCACATGGGGACATTTTTACTGCTGGCAGGTGATGTCAGTGGAAGGAGATGCTGCTTGCTTTTTTGGGCAGTTGGAAACAGCTGTTATTTCCCACAATTAAACAAGATCCCAAGATCCCACAGTGTGATCTCAGAACCATGGTTCATGGGAGGGGTTTCAACACAATATCAGCCATACCCCCTGATGATCCGTTTGAGAAAAGGAAAAGATTTCTCATGGGAAAGGGGGTATCAGCTACTGATTGGGATGAAGTTCAATTCTTGGTCATGTTTCTCTTTAAGTGAACATTTTACTTTCTCATATATAAGGAACGGAGTCCAGGTTTATGAAACAAGACATAGTTGAACTTCTTATGTCAGCACATTAGGCTTATCCCAAGATAGAGGGATGTGCTGATAAACAGGAACTAATTCAGTGAAACACATAAAAGTTGTATTTAGCTATACAAATACTTTTCACCATTCTATTAGGTTTGTTAAGGTAAACCAGGGAAAAGTGTTTGTTCATTTGAATATAGCTAAATGATCATTAGCTCATCAGCTCCTGGTTATATACATGTCCCTGTTGATAGGTGATGGTCAAATTTTAAGGGCAGCGATATTCGATATTAAAGACACATTTGTAAATCTCTATTTGTGTTCTTGGAAACTGAATACAGTTATGTATTTTATAGAAGCTCTGCCACAAAATGAGTATAGCTCTATGAAAAGGCATTTTCCCCAAAATGTTAATATGAACAGGAACTGACATTTTTATTTTATTAGAATCCAGAGCTAATGCCTGTTAATTATTCATCATATAGTATGTCCCTCAGTGAAGGCCATTGTTAGCTGAATACTAAGCAGTTCTAAAGAAAAATAGAGCAATATAAATACATTTGACATAATCACATTGCCTTTTGTATTATGAGTCTGAGGAAGCAAAAAGGTCATACTAGCTCATGTGCATCTAATATCTATGGCTATATTTATAGGTGAGGCGAGGGTTACCTTGGGGCAACTAGAAACTAGAAAGCTGAAAAGTTCTTTTTATTGTTTTACATACACAGTATATGTGAAATCTCCGTAATGTAAATAATCCCATCAACATGTAAAAAGCGTGTTCTTCATACCTGTAATTAAGTAACTTCCTAAAGAGTACAGTAAACAGAAAAAAATCATAAATGAAGCTGATATTTAATATGACCATACTTTGTCTTTAACACTGCAGCAGGTACATTCGTATGGAGTCTCTAAAGGTACTTACATGGAAGGCCAATCTAAGCAAGGCCAGGTCAGGGCGCAGATGACAAGTTTGCTAGTACACATAGGTAGTTGGTGAATCCTGAGGTAGTCCAGGTTTAGGAGAGGCAAAGCCTTACCTCTCCAATAGCGACACATCAGTGTAACTGGAAAATATTTTTATTGAGCACACAAAATTGGACCATGCATGTCACAGGTACTCTCTGCCAACAGCAAAACAAAACAGGGCACTACGCAAGTCCTAACAAGGTGTTCTTTTTAGGATAGAGGTGAAGGGTGGCCACACCAAATAAATACAAACACACAACAGCATCACATTTAGTGAATATTGCAAAATGTTGGAAGTATCAGTAGAAGAGATATGGACTTTCTCCATGTAGTATGCCTCATTTCCATGCCCTGCACTTCTATGCATGGCATTACTCATAGTTCAATTGTTGATTTTGCACACACACAAAAAAAAAATAAGTCAATTACCAGTCTGAAGCATTTGCTGATGGCAAGCCATTGCATTTTATTATGTTAATCAAGGGCATTTGCAGTACAAAAAATACAGCAAATGCACAGAAAGTACAGACATGAATAATCTTTTAGTTAGCGGCCTATTTCCACAAATTTGCTTATTTCTGACTTGGAAAAAAGAACAGTGCTGCTGAGGTCATTGCTGATTTTCCATGCCAGATGTTTAAGATAACTTAAACAAGCATAATCTAATTTCTAGACTACATATGTGCTTAATCTGTGCTAGTGTGGTCTCATGGCATTGCAGTCATTTCAATGATTGTGACTGTGCACTGTTTAGTGACTAACAGTATAGTCATAAGCTTCAAATGTGAGCTTCAAATCATGCTTCTTTGTTCAAGTTTAAAGGGTAAAGGTGCTTATAACTAAACTTCAGCTGCAGATATTCTAATCAGGTTCCTCTGAATATGCAAAGGGGAATGTGATTGGACTTCTAGAAGGAAATCTAACACTTTAAGTTACTGAGGCCTGGAGCCACTGAAGAAATTGTTAACATGAGCCTGCTTCCACTCCCGCCCACCACAAAGGTCACTCTTAAAGACAGGAAATGGGTTGCACATTCCATATAACAGAGTATGTCTCCCATCTCCCAACTGTGACCTCCAGTGGCAGCAAGGAGAGGGATCAGGCTCATGTTAATAATCATGCTGACGTCTGAAATGCTTGAAGTTTTCAATTTCAAAGACATAATGTATATATAGATCAGGAGCTGCAACGGCTTATTGAAATCTGGAAAGTATACTTAAAAGTGTTTCCTTTCAAAGCCTTTATTTTACCTCATCTATGTACAGAAGCAAGTTCTCTGATTGCTATTGTCTGGATATATTTGCTGTTAACGGACAACTGAAGAGAGAGGGATATGGATGCTGCCATATTTCTTTCCTTTTAAACAATACCAGTCGCCTGGTGTGTTGCTGTTTCTTTCAGGCTGCAGTAGTGTCACACACCTGAAACAAGCATGCAGCTAATCCAGTCAGATTTTTGTCAGAAACATCTGATCTGTATGCTTGTTCAGGGTCTGTGGCTAAAAGCATTAGGGCATTAAGGCAGAGGATCAGCAGGACAGCCATGCAATTTGCATTGTTTAAAAGTAAATGCATAAAACAGCCTACAGGTTTGCTTTAAAAAGGAACTCCAGGCACCCAACAACCCCCTGCCTATTTTTATATTGTGATGACTATTGTTGGGATGTCTTTGTGACTTTGTATTCTACTAGCAGCAAAGCTATTGGTTGGTGCTGCTTCCTGTACCACATATCTGTTGTGTATAGGACTACACTTTCCATGATCCTTAAAGGGAACCTGAGAGGAGAAGTATATGGAGGCTGCCATATTTATTTCCTTTTAAACCATACCTGGCAGTAGTGTCTGAATCACAAACCTGAAACAAGCTTGTAGCTAATTTAGTCAGATGTCAGTCAGAGCACCTGATCTGCATGTTTGCTCATGTTTGCTTGAGTCTATGGCTAAAAGTATTGAAGGCAGAGGATCAGCAGGGCAGCCAGGCAATGTCCTTTGGTAAAGAGAACCAGAGACAAAGCACCCTCATGTATTTTACCATATATATCAGTGGGAGCATTAGAGAAAACACCTACCCTGCTTTCTGTTTCATTCTGCACTGCACAGCTTGCTTCTTATCAACCCTGATAAAATCCCCAACTGAGCATTCAGTCTGGCTTTGCTCAGGAATATTTATAGCTCAGTCTGTGTTCTCTGGTGTGTTTTCAAGCCCAAGCCTGCCTCCTGCTGGCTCTGCTCAGGAATCATTATAGCTGAGTCATTATAGCAAAGCCAGACTTAATGCTCAGTCAGGGATTTTATCAGGGTCTGATAAGAAGCAAGCTGTGCAGTGCAGAATGAAACAGAAAGCAGGGTTGGTGTTTTCTCTAATGTTCCCACTGATATATATGGTAAAATACATGAGGGTGCTTCGTTTCTGGTTCACTTTAAGAAGGAAATAAATTTGCCAGCCTCCATAACCCTCTTACCTCGGGATCCCTTTAACAGTATAATTTAGCTACTAATACACTGCTCACAGCACTAAATCCTGATGATTGATGTTAGTATCAACAAAAAAAAGTATAAAGAAACAAAAATGGAAGACCAAAACAGAAACCAAAAGATTACATGCATTTGTTAAAGGAAAACTGTAGGGGGGTAGGCTGAAAAAGAGTTGAACTTACCCGGGCTTCTAATGGTCCCCCACAGACATCCTGTACCTACGCTGCCACTCGCCGATGCACCAGTCCCCGCCTCCGGTTCACTTCTGGAATTTCGGACGTTAAAGTCGGAAAACCACCGCGCCTGCGCAGCTGTGTCCTCGCTCCCGCTGACGTCGCCAGGAGCATACTGCGCAAGTACAGACTGTACTGGGCATGTGCAATACACTCCTGGTGACATCAGCGGCAGCGAGGGTGTGGCCACGCAGGTGAAGTGGTTTTCTGACTTTAAAGTCGGTAATTGCAGAAGTGAACTGGAGGCGGGGCCAGAGCATCGGTGAGTGGCTGCACAGACACAGGATGTCTGCGGGGGACCATTAGAACCTCCGGGTAAGTTCAACTCTTTTTCCCCCGACCCCCCTACAGTCGTCCTTTAAAATGGATACAACAACCTTCTGGCATGCTGTAAATCCGGATATGGAGAAGACTACAGAAAGCTAAATAAAGGGAGGTTAAAGGCCTTTCCCTAGTTGCTATTTAAAATACATAATCTGATTTTGTTTAATGCTGTACAGCTTTGTTACTTGGTGATTCAACTTTAAAGTACCACTGTGTCACTTCCTTCACTAATGTAAACAAAGATCTGTGCTACATACTGTATACTTTAAAGGATACCCAAACTGACATGTGACAGGATGGGATAGACATGTGTATGTACAGTGCCTAGCACACAAATAACTAGGCAGTGTTCCTTTTTTTTTCTCTCTCTGCCTGAAAGAGTTAAATATCAGGTATGTAAGTGGCTGACTCAGTCCTGACTCAGGACAGGAAGTGACTACAGTGTGACCCTTACTGATTAGAAATTCCAACTATAAAACACTTTCCTAGCAGAAAATGGCTTCTGAGAGCAGCAAAGAGGTAAAAAGAGGAATTTCTCATCAGTGAGAGTCACACTGTAGTCACTTCCTGTCTGAGTCAGGACTGAGTCAGCCACTTACATACCTGATATTTAATTCTTTCAGGCAGAGAAAGAAAAAAAAGGAACACAACCTAGTTATTTGTGTGCTAGGCACTGTACATACACATGTCTATCTCATCATGTCACATGTCAGTTCGGGTATCCTTTAACAATTCTTTATGATAGTTTCAGGTGACATTACACTAGGGTTTGTTATATAAACATAATGGGCTTGATTCACAAAGCCGTGCAAACTGTTTAGCACGGGTGTGCTAAACAGTTAGCACGTGAAGTGCCGTTCGCGGACTTTTGCGCGTGCAAAGTGCTGCGCTTCGCACGATCGCGGACTTTTGCGCGCGCAATTTGCCGCAAATTGCGTGCGCAAAAGTCCGCGCTCGCGCGAATCGTGGCAAATTGCGCGCGCAAAAGTCAGCGAACGGCACTTCACATGCTAACTGTATACCACACCCGTGCTAAACAGTTTGCACGGTGAATCAAGCCCAATGTACGGCTCTCTACCGCAAATTCTGTTCTGTTCTACGGAGAGGGTGGGGGTGAGAAGGGGGCGTGCTACAAAGAGCTGTAGTGGAACCTACAGCAGCAGTCAGCGGAGTATTATCTAGCTCTGTGAATTGCTGAAGAGGAGTCAACTGACCTTAGGTTAAACCTGTTACATTATCACCTGCTTCAGTCACAGATGATGGTTGGTGCTGCCTCCTGTACCACCTGCCTGTTGGGCATAGGACTACACTTTCCATGATCCTTTAAAGGGACACTTAAGCTAGGAATAAAAATTCATTAGTTTCCTGGGGCTTCTACCAGCCCCCTCCAGCTGTACCGTGCCCACGCAATATCTCACCGAGCCTCCGGTCCCCTGCCACCAGCTAGTTTTATTTTTGCTGACATGCCCGACAGGCCTGGCCACACGTATTTTTCTTCACTTACCCATCTCCAATAGCATCCGTTCAGGACGCTATTCAGGATGGCAATATGAAGAAGGATATGCGTGGCCGGGCCTGCACAGGCACAGAAAGCCCGTCAACTCCCTGTCAGGGCCTGTCCGCGAAAACGAAACTAGCTGATGGCGGGGGAGCGGAGGCTCCATGAGTCACAGCGAGGGCACAGGACGGCTGCAGGGGGCTGGTAGAAGCCCCAGGCAAGTAAAACAGATTTTTTTATTCCTGGCTTAAGTGTCCCTTTAAGAGAACCAGCCCACAGTGGTGTAGTGGTTAGCGCTCACGCCTTGTAGCACTGGGTCCGTGGTTCGAATCCCAGCCAGGGTACTTTGCACAGATTTTGTATGTTCTCCCCGTGTCTTTGTGGGTTTCCTCCAGCCACATAGTTTTCCTCCCACATCCCAAAAACATACAGATAAGGTAATTAGCTTCCCCCTGAATTGGCCCTAAACTACAACACATTCACTACATTGTGAGCCCCTCTAAGGAGCAGTTAGGTGATATGTCAGCGCTGTGTAAATAATAGTAATAATAATGTATCCCCATAATGTCTCCACAATGAACTGTTAAATCCACTGCACCAGTGCATTAGAACAGTAGGTAAGCCCCTGGTTCATTACCTCATAACCACTGAGAGTTGCATAACCATCGTTGTAACCTAAGCTTAATTTATAGTGTTCATATATTATACACGCTCATTTTAAAGAAAGCAACATTCAGCTGATGTCAGCATGCTATAGATTTTCACAGGTTTTTGTCAATGCATCCCTTTGTTTTTCAGAGCTTTTTGAAATTATAAAACCAGTTCCTACAATTGCTACACATGCTGTGATAGTTCTGATTGGCAAATCTTCCGCTTCCCATGAAAATGATTACTGTTTCGCTGATTTCACAGGAAAACCAATGAGGGGCACAATCAGGAACCCTGAAAATCAGCATTGTATTAGCTTTGTAGTGAGTTCACTTGAGGAGCAGTGGGTCCTTCCTGTATTAAGCAGTACACAACTGCTAAGCAGCTGTGTGGTACATTCCAGAATGAAACATGATGGATATCTAGGCCCATATGCAATTCACTTTTCCACCTAAGTTTTTTCCAAGGAGATAATTTTAAATCTTCTGTTTAAAATAACTTTTCAGCACTCTGCAATTAAAAAAACAAATCAAAAGTAGGTGAAAAAGTACCGTCAAAAGTACTCAGTGTATTTGCTTGCTTCCTGGTGGCTGAACAAGCATTTTATTGACAGGTGTAAAAATTTCAACTTGGAGAAAAAGTGAATTGCATATGGACCCATCTCTCAGTCTGTTCCCTCATGCCTAAACTGCTTGTGTTTTGCATCCTGAAGTACACAGGATGGAATAACACATTCAGAGGAGATACTGTATACACTCGGCTATAAGTCTAGAAATTTAGATCTGATTCACTAAATAGAAGTATAGGGGTCGACTTATACATGAATCATAAGCAAAGTTGAGCACACTGAGTAATGTGTGTACTATTAGTGACAATCTCATTTGCAGCAATTTACCCGGTGGTGACACTTTCTTGATGAAGGAAATGCCAAGAAGACACAGGTCTGAAAGAACTGCCCACAACAATTAACAAGGAAAGGGGAAGGGGGGAAATACTGGGCTGCAGGAAGGGGAGTAAATAGTTGCTGCACTTGAGGGCCTGGAGGAGTTACAGGTTGAACATAAGGGACAGGAGGAGTTAATAGCTGTATACAGTGCAGTCATTAACACCTCCTGGTTCCCAAGTGCAACTGTTAATTCTTCCTGGTCCCAAAGTGCAGTCATTAACTTTGCAGGGTAGATTTATACTTGGGTCAGAACAAAATTCCAGCTTAAGAGGGTCAAATGTTGAAGTTGGCTTATACACGAGGTCGACTTATATTCGAGGCTATACGGTAAATTGCAGTTTTAACTACTGTAATTGTTAAATAGCACCCAGCACAACTGTCATCTTCGTGTTTACTATTTACCTGCATCAGTGTTTTACTTCAGCTAATATCTGGAAATATGCCTGAAGAAGGGGACTAGATCCCAGAAAGCTTGCATCATTTAACTTTATCAGTTAGCCATTATAAGGTATTACTTTTACAAGACTTAGTTTTTTTTCTACCAACATAACTACTGAAATAAAAATAGATATATTTGAAAAGTTGTGTAAGTTAATTCTAAAGATTTTGAGACTGCCGTTATGGCAATCACAGCCTCCTCACACTGTCCTATGTCATCATCCTGAGTACCATGTAGAAAAATGGGCATATTCTGCATTTAGCTCTAAAACTGAATGAAGTCAACACCAGGTACCAGCACATGAGCTATATTATTTGAATGGTCATTACAAAGTCTGATCAACATGTCTATATTAGCAGGACCTTTTCGCTTTACCATTTAATCAGGATGATACCACGTCTATATTGGTGACTAACAAAACTGATTGTGCAAGTGACAAACCCTCACAATTAGGAACATTGCCCTGGACGGTGCAGCAGCTGATGAGGAATGTGCACTTGTGATGTGCTTATAATTCTACAGAAAAATAGCTGCTTTGAATTATCTTTTTGCTTATTTGTTTCTAACAGATTGCAGCACATTTGGCTATTCAATTTCCTGTGTCTGTTATTTGCGCAGCCACTGTGGCACAAATAGAGGAGTCTTTTATGTGGTGTCTTGGCCCCAGCCATGTAATGGCTGACAGGTTCCTGACAACGGAGTATAGACTCATTGTTCTATGGAAGACTATGTGAGTCATGCGTGGCTACAAGTACCAGTCAGTGTCAGCTGCTGCCCTGTCATGGAAGCTATTTACACAGTACAAATAGATCATAGATGTGTGCCTTTTCATACACACAAACCCAGTTATCCTGACAGCATAAATACTGCTTGCTCTGTACTTGCCCATCAGAATGTGTTATGGAAATACAAAATATAGGCAATATGTTCCTGCAAAGACATGTTTGACATAGTTAATCTTATTATGGGTTCTGGTTTTGAATAGGGATGGGATGAATCCACAATTTCTTCGAATCCGAATCTAAAAAGGTTCTCGAATATCTCGAACCTTTCGAATCCTGAATCTAACGAATCCTGCACATAAGGATTGTGTGATCCATGGTATAGTTGCCCGCAGTATAGGTACCCAGGCATAGGTACCCACAGTATAGGTAGCAAGGTAAAGATGCCTTCAGTATAGCTAGCTAGGTATGGGTGCCTTCAATATTGGTAGCTTTCAGTATAGGTAGCAAGGTGTAGGGACCTTCAGTATAGGTAGCAAGGTATATGGGCCTTCAGTATAGGTAGCAGGGTATATGGGCCTTCAGTATAGGTAGCAGGGTATAAGGGCCTTTAGTATAGGTAGTATCTAGATAAATAAGTATCTACTTACCTTTCCCATGGAGCGCAGAGCGGCAGACCTCTTCGTTACTTCCCTGTTCCCTCTTGTGGCCGGACCGGCTTTTACTGATGATGTCATTGTAAAAGCCGTCACTAGAGGCTTCAGGGGGCTGGTAGAAGCCCCAGGCAAGTAAAACTGATTTTTTTATTCCTGGCTTAAGTGTCCCTTTAAGAGAACCAGCCCACAGTGGTGTAGTGGTTAGCGCTCTCGCCTTGTAGCACTGGGTCCGTGGTTCGAATCCCAGCCAGGGTACTTTGCACAGAGTTTGTATGTTCTCCCCGTGTCTTTGTGGGTTTCCTCCAGCCACATAGTTTTCCTCCCACATCCCAAAAACATGCAGATAAGGTAATTAGCTTCCCCCTGAATTGGCCCTAAACTACAACACATTCACTACATTGTGAGCCCCTCTAAGGAGCAGTTAGGTGATATGTCAGCGCTGTGTAAATAATAGTAATAATAATGTATCCCCATAATGTCTCCACAATGAACTATGACATCCACTGCACCAGTGCATTAGAACAGTAGGTAAGCCCCTGGTTCATTACCTCATAACCACTGAGAGTTGGTTGTGTAGATTTGCATAACCATCGTTGTAACCTAAGATTAATTTATAGTGTTCATATATTATACATGCTCATTTTAAAGAAAGCAACATTCAGCTGATGTCAGCATGCTATAGATTTTCACAGGTTTTTGTCAATGCATCCCTTTGTTTTTCAGAGCTTTTTGAAATTATAAAACCTGTTCCTACAATTGCTACACATGCTGTGATAGTTCTGATTGGCAAATCTTCCGCTTCCCATGAAAATGATTACTGTTTCGCTGATTTCACAGGAAAACCAATGAGGGGCACAATCAGGAACCCTGAAAATCAGCATTGTATTAGCTTTGTAGTGAGTTCACTTGAGGAGCAGTGGGTCCTTCCTGTATTAAGCAGTACACAACTGCTAAGCAGCTGTGTGCTACATTCCAGAATGAAACATGATGGATATCTAGGCCCATATGCAATTCACTTTTCCACCTAAGTTTTTTCCAAGGAGATAATTTTAAATCTTCTGTTTAAAATAACTTTTCAGCACTCTGCAATTAAAAAAACAAATCAAAAGTAGGTGAAAAAGTACCGTCAAAAGTACTCAGTGTATTTGCTTGCTTCCTGGTGGCTGAACAAGCATTTTATTGACAGGTGTAAAAATTTCAACTTGGAGAAAACTAAGGAGAAAAAGTGAATTGCATATGGACCCATCTCTCAGTCTGTTCCCTCATGCCTAAACTGCTTGTGTTTTGCATCCTGAAGTACACAGGATGGAATAACACATTCAGAGGAGATACTGTATACACTCGGCTATAAGTCTAGAAATTTAGATCTGATTCACTAAATAGAAGTATAGGGGTCGACTTATACATGAATCATAAGCAAAGTTGAGCACACTGAGTAATGTGTGTACTATTAGTGACAATCTCATTTGCAGCAATTTACCCTGTGGTGACACTTTCTTGATGAAGGAAATGCCAAGAAGACACAGGTCTGAAAGAACTGCCCACAACAATTAACAAGGAAAGGGGAAGGGGGGAAATACTGGGCTGCAGGAAGGGGAGTAAATAGTTGCTGCACTTGAGGGCCTGGAGGAGTTACTGGTTGAACATAAGGGACAGGAGGAGTTAATGGCTGTATACAGTGCAGTCATTAACACCTCCTGGTTCCCAAGTGCAAGTGTTAATTCTTCCTGGTCCCAAAGTGCAGTCATTAACTTTGCAGGGTAGACTTATACTTGGGTCAGAACAAAATTCCAGCTTAAGAGGGTCAAATGTTGAAGTTGGCTTATACACGAGGTCGACTTATATTCGAGGCTATACGGTAAATTGCAGTTTTAACTACTGTAATTGTTAAATAGCACCCAGCACAACTGTCATCTTCGTGTTTACTATTTACCTGCATCAGTGTTTTACTTCAGCTAATATCTGGAAATATGCCTGAAGAAGGGGACTAGATCCCAGAAAGCTTGCATCATTTAACTTTATCAGTTAGCCATTATAAGGTATTACTTTTACAAGACTTAGTTTTTTTTCTACCTACATAACTACTGAAATAAAAATAGATATATTTGAAAAGTTGTGTAAGTTAATTCTAAAGATTTTGAGACTGCCGTTATGGCAATCACAGCCTCCTCACACTGTCCTATGTCATCATCCTGAGTACCATGTAGAAAAATGGGCATATTCTGCATTTAGCTCTAAAACTGAATGAAGTCAACACCAGGTGCCAGCACATGAGCTATATTATTTGAATGGTCATTACAAAGTCTGATCAACATGTCTGTATTAGCAGGACCTTTTCGCTTTACCATTTAATCAGGATGATACCACGTCTATATTGGTGACTAACAAAACTGATTGTGCAAGTGACAAACCCTCACAATTAGGAACATTGCCCTGGACGGTGCAGCAGCTGATGAGGAATGTGCACTTGTGATGTGCTTATAATTCTACAGAAAAATAGCTGCTTTGAATTATCTTTTTGCTTATTTGTTTCTAACAGATTGCAGCACATTTGGCTATTCAATTTCCTGTGTCTGTTATTTGCGCAGCCACTGTGTCCCAAATAGAGGAGTCTTTTATGTGGTGTCTTGGCCCCAGCCATGTAATGGCTGACAGGTTCCTGACAGCGGAGTATAGACTCATTGTTCTATGGAAGACTATGTGAGTCATGCGTGGCTACAAGTACCAGTCAGTGTCAGCTGCTGCCCTGTCATGGAAGCTATTTACACAGTACAAATAGATCATAGATGTGTGCCTTTTCATACACACAAACCCAGTTATCCTGACAGCATAAATACTGCTTGCTCTGTACTTGCCCATCAGAATGTGTTATGGAAATACAAAATATAGGCAATATGTTCCTGCAAAGACATGTTTGACATAGTTAATCTTATTATGGGTTCTGGTTTTGAATAGGGATGGGATGAATCCACAATTTCTTCGAATCCGAATCTAAAAAGGTTCTCGAATATCTCGAACCTTTCGAATCCTGAATCTAACGAATCCTGCACATAAGGATTGTGTGATCCATGGTATAGTTGCCCGCAGTATAGGTACCCAGGCATAGGTACCCACAGTATAGGTAGCAAGGTAAAGGTGCCTTCAGTATAGCTAGCTAGGTATGGGTGCCTTCAATATTGGTAGCTTTCAGTATAGGTAGCAAGGTGTAGGGACCTTCAGTATAGGTAGCAAGGTATATGGGCCTTCAGTATAGGTAGCAGGGTATATGGGCCTTCAGTATAGGTAGCAGGGTATAAGGGCCTTTAGTATAGGTAGTATCTAGATAAATAAGTATCTACTTACCTTTCCCATGGAGCGCAGAGCGGCAGACCTCTTCGTTACTTCCCTGTTCCCTCTTGTGGCCGGACCGGCTTTTACTGATGATGTCATTGTAAAAGCCGTCACTAGAGGGAACCAGGAAGTCAGCAAGAGGTCTGCCGCTCTGTGCTCCGCTCTGGATAGGTGAGTTGATACTAACTATGCAGGCGGGGGGGCGAGCGGAGGAGGCGGGGGGGGGTCGGAGGAGGACAAGTGCGAGCGGGGGGAGCGGCGGATGCACGGAGATGCAGCGTCGGGATTCGGATAACGGAAAATCGCATCGGGATTCGAATTTACGAATCTCTAATATTTCCCAATATTCGAGGGTTTCGTGGATTCGCCGGATTCGTCGTCCCATCCCTAGTTTTGAAGATCTGAAGCTTGCCATACATAGTCCAATAAATGCTGATAATGCAATGGATTTGTGCGTTGCTTGTGAGAGGCAAGCTACAACCATTCGTTACAGTAACTAAGTTTCCATTCCTGGGGCCATATGCAATTAACTTTTTCTCCTGAGTTTTCTCCCAGCAGCACCAGGTGATATTTTCACACCTTCTGAATAAAATGCCCTGTAAGTCACTAGCAAGCAATAAAATACTCAAAATATTGTTGAGAGTACTTTTATACTTACTTTTTAGTACTTCTTCAACTGCAAAGTGCTGAAAAGTTATTTTAAATAGAAGGTGAAAAATGATCTCCTAGGAGAAAACTGTTAATTGCATATGTGCCCTGGTAGGCAATTGTTATCACAAAAGGCCCATATGCAATTACATTTTTCTCCTTCGTTTTCTATAAAGTGGTAGTTTCAAAATTGTCAATAAAATGCATTTTAAACCACAAGCAAACAATACAATTCTCAAAATACTTTTGGCAGCACCTTTTCACCTACTTTTTGGTACTTTTTTAGTTAAAAGGTGCTGGAAAGTCATTTTAAATTGAAGATGAAAAAGTACTATCAAAATAATTTTGAGTATTTTCTTGCTTTGTGGTAGTATAAAAGGCATATTATTGACAAGTTTAAAAATAGAGGTGCATGATCAGGTAGGACACAAGAGGAGGACCCTGCCCAAAGGCTTACAATCTAGAGGGAGAGGTAGGGACACGAGAGGTAGGGGATTATTCAGGGAAAGCAATAACAGTTCTCCACTAAAAAAAAATATTAATAATATATTCATATTATCATTCCTCAATTAGAGCTCAGCCAATCGGAATGGCCATTCAAGATTTGATGTCTCCAGTCCCCCTTCCAAGATTTGATGTCTGCCCCACTCACCCATAAGTACAACCTTTCCAGCTATCAATTATTCCAATCAATGATCGATGGATCAGTCAGAAGCATCATCACATTGTACATACCTTTTACAATGGCTCTTCCAACTGTTCTTTTGATCAAATACTGTCTTCATGCATTCTTGTGAATACTGAAATTAAGTATAGGCTCATGTGTGTCAATCATTGGACTGCCACCTGATCTGATTAGAAACAGTGGCGTAGCAATAGCAATAGGAGATGCAGAGGTTGTGACCGCACCGGGGCCCCTGGACCAGAGGGGCCCTCCTTCATCCATCTTATTAGCTTTCAATTGGTGCTTTGCTAGTAATGATAATGTAATATGTGCATTGAGTAATAGTAACCCTTAACAAACTGTTTCCTTACTCTGATTATACCTCTCTGACATTGAAATTGCCCTTGGCAGGTTTTGGGACTTTATATCACTAAAGAGCTTGGGGCCATATGTAAAACTCGCACACAAGCTCCTCAGCTACGCCACTGATTAGAACTGATCGTTTCAGGCAGCGCCTACTGTATGTATGAGGTTTAACCCTAAGTAAGTGAGAACACCAGGACTTGCCTGTGAGCTGACTTGGAAAGGAATTGTGGTGTGCACTTCCCCCTCGTTTATGTGGAAATACTTACGTGTGATGAATACTCACCTTCCTGGTGACACAGCTAGTAAATCAAATGTGTCTGAGTTTTCATAATAATTTGTATCTGCAAGAATTCCAGCGAAAATAGACCGCAGGCATTTCTTTCAGCTTCATTAAATATTTAAAACATTTTCACTCATTTAGTAAAAGAATAATTTTGATGCATTCAGCATTTCAATAGATTTAATTTACAAAGAACATTCGAGCTGAAATAGGACCATTTTGCGTTGTGCCTGTGTATACAATTTACATACTGAAGCTCTTGGGAGTGTGTGGAAAACAGAAAAATGATCATGTGTAAAGTGCACTGAGAAAACACTAGAACTAATATACGAACGTTGTACCATGGATCTTTTCTCTTTCTAACGGGCTATTCTCTTACCTTGTAGCCAAAACTGCTGGCAAAGGAGCTCCTGGATTTGGTGGCATCACATTTCAACCTGAAAGAAAAAGAATATTTTGGCATAGCGTTTACAGATGAAACGTAAGTATACATTCATCAGAATTCAAATATATATTGCTATCAGGAATGTTTCTGCACTTTCCCATTGTCATTTGAAAAACAAAAGTTTGCTTTCCTAAAACAGAAAGAATTTGCGATAATTCAGGTTGGAGTGAGCTCGAGATGTCTCCCAGGCACCACTGCTGAATATATGCAAATTAACCATTGTACCCTTAGAAGCTAAACACACCTCCAGAACCGCTGGAATGCAATGATGTGTCAGCTTGTTAATATGTACAGAGCCATAATAATCCATTGTCATTTGGTACAGGTTAGAGGTGAAAGCGAGAATACGAGTCAGGAACTTGGATTCATACGGAAATCTGTGTTCAATAATGTGAACAAGGCCTTAATCTTAAAGGAAGCATCAGGCAATATGGGGTAAATAAGATCTACTTACCTAGGGCTTCCTCCAGCCCCTGGCAGCCAATATGTCCCTCGCTGAAGCTGCAGTGTCCTGGGTTCCCCTCCATTGGAGATGCCGACCTCGCCAGGTCTGTGCCTGCACGAGTGGCATTTACAATCGCGCTCACGTGGTCTGGAGTGTACACTCTGAACCACGTCAGGGCGACCGCGAGCAGCTCCCACGCAGGAGCAGTAGCATCTCCAAGGAAGGGAACACAAGAACAGCGATGCTGCGATGAGGGACATATCAGCTGCCAGGGGCTGGAGGAAACCCGGGTAAGTAGATCTTGTTTTCGCTATATTGCCTGTTTCCTTGAAGCTTTGCATGCTCATGCATAGTATGCTACACTTATGTAAAATACTGATGAAGCTGAAAGGATAAAACTGTTATGCCAATTTCATGCAAGGTAGGTACTCTCTTTAAAGTGAACTTAAAGGGGGCCATAAAAAATAGATCTTACCTAGGTTACAAGATAGTTCAGAGGCTTCACATGTCCTCCTTGCTCCTGCTGTTGTCACACACAGACCCTGTATATCCAAGTGCTTGTTGAATATGTTCTCGTGGCCCTGCTCCCCTCTGGCTAGAAGCATTGACGTACTGCGTCTGTGTGAATACCACGACTCCTGTGCAATAAGTCAAAGCTGCTTGTCTACAAATGGCTCCATGCTGCGGCACTGACACAGCTGTACACATGGAGACACAGTATGGCCACGCTCGTGCAGGAAGAGGAGCATGTCCAGAAACTTTCAGAGGGTCCAAACTTGGCCCTCCAGCTGTTAAGGAACTACAAGTCCCACAATGCATTGCAGGAGTCTAACAGCCACAGTCATGACTCATAAAAGCAAATGCATTGTGGGATTTGTAGTTCCTTAACAGCTGGAGGGCCAAGTTTGCCCATGCCTGGTCCAGAGCAATGACAGTGGTCTCAGGAAGGATGCAGGAATCCTCTGGAGGATGCACAGAAAATTGCTATTATTCAATAGAATAGAGACCCATAGGAAATCGCTATATAAAATAAATAAACATCCATAGAAAATCGCTATTATTCAAATCAGGGCTCCTAGAAGGCTTTTTCAGAATAGTTCATTTTTTTTGTTCTTAGCCAGTCTTGGGTGCTTCTATCTGCGTTTAGAGTCATTATCCTGCTGGATGATCCATGAGTACATTTCACTCCAGAACGTTTTGATAGTCTTATAGTCTGAAACAAGCAAAGTAAGCTTTGCACGTATTAATTGGGTTACGCCATTTGCGTAACTCGCTGCATAAATAGCACAAACCCTGTAAACGTGCACTGTCTGCTCACATTAATGGGCTACTTAAAGAGAAACTCCGACCAAGAATTTAACTTTATCCCAACCAGTAGCTGATAGTTTTACCCCCTTTTACATGACAAATCTATTGCATTTCACAAACAGACCATCAGGGGGCGCTGTATGACTGATATTGTGGTGAAACCCCTTCCACAAGAAGCTCTGAGTACCGTGGTACTCTGGGCAAACTGCCACAATGTAACAATGTTCACAGACAGGAAATGGCTGTTTACAGCTGTCTGTAACAGCCAGAAAAGCTAGAAACCGCTACATAACCTGCCCACAGTAACAATGTCACCATGTAATACATGTCAGAATGTGAATCTGGGAGAGGAAAGATTTTACAATGAGCAAACACTGACTAAATCATTTATACATAATTTTGTAAAAATGAAGCACTTTTTTTATTACATTATTTTCACTGGAGTTCCTCTTTAAGTCAAAATAAAAAATCAGTTTAACTTACCCGGGGCATCTTGCAGCCCCCTGGAGTTATCCTGTGCCTGCACCCACCACCCTTCCAAGTCCCTCCATTAAACAGCGGCGACCCCACAGAGCTGACCAGTCGCCCCATCCAAGCCAAGTGCCCTGATCGCGCTCCCACTGCTGGGAGCATTCTGCTTATGCGCAGTAGTGATTTTTGCTTATTGCGCACAGCACGTGAGAGCGCAATGAGGAGGTGCATGGCCGACCAGTTTTACGGGGGTCATGGGCACAGGGTGAATCCAGGGGGCTGCAAGAAGCCGGTTATTCTTCTCCATTTAAATAGGGTGGATGACTGAATACACAATTGGAGACATGCTTTATACTAATTTAAGACTAGTTTTAAAAAAAAATCACTCTAATCCAGTTATTTGCAATCCATTCTAGGGGTATCAAGAAATGTGCCCAGGACATTGTAGAACATCTTGGTAGATTAGCAATGCTTTATCTCCTTTCACACTTGATTTGCGTTACTATGTGACATAGCATCAGTATGCATGTACACAAGGGACAATTGTAAGGGTAACAACAAATATACATATGATTGTTAGTATGAGAAAACAATATTTTCCAAGACGGAGAGGGTGATTTGGCATTAATTAGTGCTGGGCAGTGTACTTTTGCTGGGTGCTCGAGTCATTAAACTGATGTGAGATTTATCTCATGTGAGTCCTACTCTGGTAACACTTATGCACTGCTCATTATCTGATGTAGACGTCTGAGCATATTGGCTCAATTACTACAGAGCAGGAGCTTTCCAAGCTGTTGAGCATGCTGTGAAGCTGCCACCGTGCATTTATCATGGAGGAAAGCTATTTCTGTTATTTTAAATGTGATTAAAACACACACACACACAGATCCCCCTCCACCACCTCCACCACTACCCTTGCTCATGCCAGTCCCATAGACCTGTAAGCTAGGGAAAACCTAGCAAGTGTGCAGATTCCCTGCTGCCTCCTTCACCAGTGCTCAGTTCATACAATCTTTCACCTGCCTATGATATTTCTTGGCTAGAAGTTTCTTGGGGTCTTCAGCACTGGAGTCCTTGGTGTCCTCTTCCTTCTCTGATGAGGTGGATTAAGGTACCTAGTTTAATGGCAACAATCAACAGCATATTTGGGGATCTTCTGGTTGTTATAAAAATATCTTTAAGGAACACACTAGTATGTCACAAAAGACTTCTATTAAGTAAAGAAGGCAACCATAACACAGTAAAGTTTATACTGTACTTACTGATCAAGAAGTTGGTAGGGATCTGCTACTCCATTGTCAGAACAGGAACATAGCCATTACCCTCCACACTTGCCAAGCATTCCCACCAAGATGCATACTGGGCAACTCCCTTGCCTGATGCCCACTGCCATTGGGCACAGTATTTGGGGGGGTTGAGGATTTATCATTCATTCCTCCCCTGCAAGGAATCCCCCCGCCCGGCCGCCCCATTGAAGGACAAAAGGAACTAATATAGATAGTTTGGGGAGGAGGTTCAAACTTGCTGCCTCTTTTCCTGCTGGTCACCACAGCCTGTGATTGGGTGAGGACTTGGTAGGGATACACAATAGGATGATATACAGTAAAACCCACACATTTTATTTGCCCATTTGTCCCAGTTATTACACCTTTTAAATTATGTCCCTAGTACAATGCATGGGGACAATATTCTATTTGAAAATAATGGTGTATTTTTCCCATTATCTATCAATAATGTAAGCCCATACTTGCAAAAAAATTACAGTAATACACCCTAATACCGTACATATATGAAAAGTCCCTAACGTAACAATGTATGTATTGTCTTTTAAATTCCGTTTCTTTAATTGTATTTTTTTTTACAGTTGTGTTATATGAGGGCAGGGAAGAAGCACAATGAATTATTTGGGCTTATCATAGGGATAGGAAATGCATTTTTTTTTAATATTCTTTTTGGCCACTGGATGTCCCCACACATTTTCCTATCTGGTTAGAACGCAGCTCAAGCTGTGTTCCAACCAACAGGAAATGACAGTTACTATCATTTACAATGGAACGATTACTGTTGCTCATTGCAACAGCAATCATTTAAATTTTAAAGTGTACCAGAACGGAAAAATTGAAAAGATTTTATACATACCTGGGGCTTCCTCCAGCCCCATCCGCTCCGATCGCGCTCACGCCGCCGTCCTCCACTGCCCGCAGCTTCGGGAACCGGGTCCCTGCACTTCCATCAGTCGGAGACAGTCTAATGTAAGAGAAATGTGCTGTTTGTGTATCTCTCCAGAAGCAGCTGGAGAGATACGTTGAGGGCACACTTCTCCTGCATAGCTGGCCGTGACTGACGTCAGTGAACGGGACCCGGTTCCCTAAACTGCGGACAGCGGAGGAAGGTGGCGTGGGAGCGATCAGAGCAGATGGGGCTGGAGGAAGCCCCAGTATGTACAACATCTTTTTAATTTTTAAGCTCTGAGTCCCTTTAAACACTTAGATTGGGTTTTGGAACATATGTTCCTATTCCCCAATCTGTTCACTACTGTGTGGGGGCTGCATGCATGTGTGCGACGGGCGTAAGGAGACAGGGACGAGGATCTACTCCCCTGGCAACTCAGGTGAGATTTTCAGGGATGTAGATACTTGTCCTGCGAGAGGGGAAGTAGTTAATATGTTTTTTTAGTAGAATGGATAAGTATGTCAAAGTTTTACTGCTGTCTGTGTTATGTGTTGTAAGATTTCCTCACATCCTGTCTATAACGTAACCTAGAATTGAGTTACCATTATGAACATTCCAGATGTTGCTGTTACATTATTATGCTGTTGGCTGATTTGTTTGATATAATATTGTAGCTAGGTGTAAGTGTGCTTTGATTTGTTTTTGCACTTTGCCCTGCCCAACTAAACTGATGCTATGTCTGCATATTGTGGTGCTTTACCTTGTGTGCTAACTGTTAGGTGTTCTGTGGATGTCTAGCAAATCTCTGAAGATCCTTTAAAGCAAACCTGTGGGGAAAAAATAAAATAAAAACTACAAACAGATGTTTCTTTGGCCAGCCAGCCCTATGTTATGTACTGGTAAACAGACAAAATTTAATGTCATGTTCATTATTTCTTTGGTTTTTGACTTTTATTATTCTGTATGAGATTATGCTACTTGATCTTGATATGTATAGCTGATGCTACGTATATTGTAAAGTGTGTACTGTATATTTTTATGTAAAATTTCAATAAATTTCAATAGGCTTCCCAGCTCCTCCTCTAGCCTACTGTTGCTGCCCAGGACCCTCTTCTTGATCATAGATTCGGTCCTGTCGAAGTACTGTCCGAGCGACTTCGTACTGAGCATGTGCGAGTATGATCAGCACATGCAAAGCAAAATCAACTCGTGCACGGAGAAAACAGCCATTCACAAGTGGCTTGGTTCTGCTGGGCATGTGCAGACTGTACTCACACATGGCTAGCATGAAGAAGCTCGTACTCAGGCAGAAATGTCACCGCAAGAGCATATCCAACAAGCTCTTGTCTGACATGCTGAGAGGGACCCAACGCTAGAACGAGGATCTAGGAAGCCTCTGAAGTATCCAATGCTATCCCTCTACTGAGGTAAGTATATACAGTATATATAGATGTATATATGTATATATATATATTTCCTCACAGGCCAGACGAATACTACTTATTTCAGTACATTGTTCACAGTTCTTCATAACATCTGATAAGAGCTTTTGTTAAGACCTATTCATTATTCTGCAATGTCCTTTACTCTCCTTTTATTTGTTTATGCTTGCGGGCAAAAATTATTCAAATCAATACGTTCATTTAAACCTTAGGTTAGTGGGTTAGGACTCTATTGAATCGTGTTATTGCATGCCCTCTACACTCATCAACTGTGAAGTAACATTGAACACTTTCCAGAAATGCAGATTGCCTTTGGTAGTATCCATATATTTTAAATTTGTGCTGTTTCCAGAGAATGACTTTCCCTAGAGGCTAGGCTTACTTTACACAAGAAGCCCCCCATCCTCCACCCCCCCCCCCCAACAACATTTTGGGTGGTTTTGTCAATATAAGTTATATATATTTTAAGTCTACATTTCTACCAGGCAGGCATTGCATTATTTGTCATATCTTTTCAGCTGCCTGTTGTGTGCTATGTTTCTCCTCATTGTAGATTGCAAGCTCTACTGGGCAAGGTCCCTTTCTCCTTTTGTAATATAGTTTGTATGTTTTTAGGTTCCTTATAAAATGATGCTTTCTATATTTAAACACACAATGCAAATAACATGGTTACTTTTACCTTCTCTTTTCCTCTACTTTTTTTTTTTTTTCTTTATAAAAAATGATCAGTTGTATAGAATTTTTTTTATTTTTTTTTAACATTTAACATTTTTTAATTGACCATAATTATAAGTTCTGAACTTTTTTTTATGTAATGCTGTAGAATAAACTGTAAATTTCTTAATTTATGGACTATACAATTTGATCATTTTATTCATAATTGGGGGGAAAAAATTACCACATGTGAGTGTGACACATTGGTCAGAAATTTAAAAAGTTACAAGCAATTGGAAAAATCTTTCCTAATTTTCAAATACAAAAAAAAATTAAAAAATTGTATTGTGCGTGTAGCCATCTTAAAGAGACTCTGAAGCCACTTGAAAAACTGTTTTTTACCTTTTATTTTTAAGCATATTTGCCCCTGCTAAAAGGCTGCTATCCCGGGGCAGAATGAGGGATTTTACCCCCCAAATCCCCTGAGGCACATTGCAGGGCTCCTTCCGTATAGAGGCAGAGCTTTGGGCTGTAGCTCTGCTTCCATACTCCAATCGGCGCTGATCGCCACCTCTCCCCGCCCCTCTGTCTTCTTTCACTGAGAAGGGCAGGGAGAGGCGGATATCCGCAGACAGGTTGACACGAATGGAGGCAGAGCTCTGGGCTGTAGCTCTGCCTCCATTCGTGTCAACCTGTCTGCGGATATCCGGACCAGGAAAGTCGTGGATTTTTGCCCTAGGATTTGGGGGGGTAAAAAACCCTCATTCTTTTGTGGGATGGCGGCGTTTTAGCAGGGACAAACATGATTAACCTAAATAAAAGGTAAAAACTCATTTTTTAAGTGGCTTCAGAGTCTCTTTAAGTGGAAGTTAGTCATTGTTATGGTTAAAAAGTAAAGGTTAAGCATCAGGAAGAGGTTAATTGGGAGGGGGGTTAGGTGTTAAAAAGGTCTTAACATGAAGAGTTAGGTTAGGGTTAAACGTCCGGGAACGGTTACGTGGCTGGGGAGAGAGGAGGGTTAGGGTTGTGCATTGAAGACAGGGTAATGTTGGTGAGTGGATGGGATAAGGGTTAGGCATTGAGATGGAGATTTACTGATAAGGTGATCAGTTATTATTAAGCAAGTACCGCAAAAATCAACAAAAAATATATTACAAAACCAAAATAGCAGAACTTCTGTAATTGGATTTTACCAGTATTCTGATTTTCACCAAATGTAACGGTCACCAGAAATAGATGTACCATGATTAGCCATCAGATTGTCACTCAATTCCATAATAAACATTAGATTTGGAAAAAGGTGACATTATACAGTGTGTGGTTTTTGCCTGCTTTCTCTTCCTTTATTATTTTATATAGCCAAAGCAAAAAGATCAATTCACAGATTAAATAGGCTTAAAGTGAATATAAATTTCAGCTGTGTTGATAAATAGATAAAAATACTGTATACATGACTTGGGGTGAAAATGTAAATTAAGTACATAAGGACTCATTATTGTGGCTTCCATCAAAACCTTGCTAATTCCTTGTTAGCATTGTGAATTCCTAGTCAGTCAAACACTTGCATAATTTGACCATCTTCCCTTACTATCAATATATAAATATTGACAACATGCATGGCTTCAGTTTTCTGACATTAAATTTGTGTAAAATAAAAAAAAACTCAGCTAAAACAATAACCGGTATCACATTTTTTCCAGCTTCAATATTACAGTATAGCATCTTCTCCTGTTTATTGAACTCGATGAGCAGAAACTCACAAGGACTATTGCTATTGTTTTTTTACAGAGGGCATTTGAACTGGTTACAGCTAGACCGTAGAGTGCTTGAACATGACTTTCCCAAAAAGTCTGGTCCGGTTGTCCTTTACTTCTGTGTAAGGTGAGTTATAACTGTCACCTTTCAAGACCCCCTGGGCTCCTCTTGTACTGTTCTTCAGTGTTTTATTGTATTACTGTAAGGGATGCATTATTTCCAGTATATGGGTGGATCCTGCATTGAGTTATGGGTCTCACCTTGCCTCAGGATCTTCAGCTGTATCCTACAAGTAAAGGCAATTTTAAATCAGTTGATATGTGCAGAGACTACATCCCAGCATTGTTTCTTCATTCTGTCTCTGCTAGCTAAAATTAATATGACTGTTACATGTAGGCTTTGGAAAGACACCGCTAGTGCTGTCATGGCCAGGTCCAAATACTACAAAGGTCTTGTTACTGTGTTACCCTGTAATACTGTATTTTGCTTTGGTCTTTTACAAGAAATAAGAACCTTTAGTGCTCATGCACCATATTAGTGGATTCAGCCTACAAATGTATCTGTATATGCATATATATGATTTAAGTGTAAGCAAAACCTCCATTTGGGGCTCAGAAAACAGGTGAAAATGGTCTGATTATAAAACAAGAAGATCTCCTACTGCTGCTTCCGCCAACATACTGGCTCCCGATTAGCCCTGCCACCACTTTTGGCTTTGTCTTCTCCCATCACCAGGGCTGTTCTCCTGTATACCGTCCTCCACCACCACCACCACCAATCCTGTTCCTCCTAAAATGTAGTAATCTAATTTGCAGTTTTCAGTAAAGCACCTGATTTTCGCTGTTGATATGAAGCTTCGTATTGGCAGTGTAGAGCAGAATTTAGTAGATGATCCAGAAAACAGAGTGATGGGACTCGGAGGAGACAGAGGTCACATAGGCAAGCAGTAAATGAAAAGAGGCCCAGTGGCAGAACCAAGAGCAGTAGCCCTCTCCATGGATAGTACTCCACATTAGGGATGGAAGAACAACTTGGTTCTCTACATGGGTCACCAGAGACTGCAGGACCAGTACATTTTGTTTTAACATACACAGAAACCAAGATTTAATCTAGTAAGATGGCAATTTTTCACCACACAATTTTAGTTTATATTCAAGTATAATCTACATTTCAGTGACTCAGGAAAGACATGTATATGGTTTTCAGCTGTCTTTTATAGCTCCATCTACATCAGATTTGTGACATTCCCAGTCCCTTTAGTGTGCAGTGTCTGGAATAAGAGGAAGTTCAATTTACTATTGCCAACAGCTAAAGAGAGGGAGAGACATCAACTATAAATAAACATTATTCAAAAATCTTCCCTGATGTCAGCTTTCTTTACAGGTCTTTTACCTTGACATCTGGTATTGTGGAGTTTTTGCTCTTAATGAAAAGGTTTGGGAATTGTAAGGAAAGGTTTGCCGCTGTGAAATTTAGAATAACATGTGTTGAGTTATGTGCCTTCTCTTGTACGAGCCAGATGAACATTATGGGAGTGTTGAGGCACTAATGGTCAGCAGTGGGGGCTTATAGAATGAACTGGGGCTCTTAAGTGATCCCATTGGGAAGCAAGCCCTAGATGTTTAATTAACCTTGTTACTGCAAAAGACTTGGCCACAAAATAGTAAACTTTCACAGGATAAAGGTTAATTGTGTTTTTTAAGCACACATTTTGTATTGGTTTGTACATGCTTTGATACAATGTTATTGTATATTTACAATGGGTATATTACAGTGTAGCTTGTCCGTGTTAGGCCCGGTTCACACTTGCGGTGGCCCTCCGGAATCGCCGTGCCGGAGCCGCACCGCCTGCAGAACGGACGGAACGGACGCACGGCATAGCAATTAAAGCCTATGCGTCCGTTCACATGGGTCCGTTCTGCAGAACCGGAGCCGGACCGGAGCCGGACCGGATCCGGACTCCGGCCTCCGTTCCAACATGCGCTATTTTTTCCTCCGGCTCCTCCGGCAGCCGTATCCGGGGCGGAGCCGGACTGCACCATCCGGCCAATACACACCAATGGGAACCGGAGGCCGCACAACACACTGGCTGAGAAATCCGGATGTTCTACCCCACTTCCTATGCGGATTATTGCGGCGATATTGGATGGGGACACATGGGGAAGCATTTTGGAGTGGAGCAGCACAGCTGGATCCGGATCCGGAGATGTTGGCAGCATGTCGCAGGTGGAGGTGAGTGCTAAGCAGCAGAGGGCCTGATTCCACAGGTCCCCCTTCTGCTGACCTCCCAGACCCCAACTTTTTTTTTTGTTTTTTTAGGTACTTTTGCCAAACGGATCCGGATTGCATCCTGATGACCACCTGATGCAACCTGACCGGATCCGGATCGGATCCGGATCAGAACCGTACGGTTCCGATCCGGATCCGGTCCGGATCCGGTCAGGTTATCCGGTCCGTTTGGCACACAACCGCTAATGTGAACCGGGCCTAAGTGTTCTGGTTCACCAGGGCTAATATGTGTTTTTGAACAGAAAATAAGAAGCCTTAAACTGAGATATTCTAAAACACATAAAACAAATTGCAGGAACAATGTACTCTCCACTACTCTCACTGCTACCCATTTCCTTTTGGGGTCTCTAATGATCCATTCTGCTCTTGGCATATCCCCGTAGAGCATACATGCACATGTGCACCGATGTATTCATACACGTTACACCAGGAGAATGATTTAGATTCCTAGGAACTTCCTACACGTTACACCATTGCATGTCTGGCTTTACTTTACAGATAGTAAATTGATCTTGTAGAAAAAGCTGGCTTCATTGCCTGAAAGTAGAATTACTTGCCAATCAAAACCAGTCACATTCTCCTTTTCATTATAACACATAGATTAAAAAGGACTATGCTCTCTTAAAGAGGAACTTTAACCAAGCATTGAACTTCATTCCAATCGGTAGCCGATACCCATTTTTCCTCGAGAAATCTTTACGTTTTCTTGAATAGATTATCGGGGGCTGTGTATGGCTCATATAGTGAGAGACCCCCTCCCACAGTGTGATGTCATGACCAAGGTCTTGACAGTTTTCTGTGAACCTTGTTGCATTGTGCGAAATAACAGCTTTTTTTCATCTGCCAGGCAAGCAAGATCTATCTCTGTGCAAAGAACTCTCAGTAATGGACATTCCATACAGATTACCTGGCAGAACTTAAGATTTCATCACCAGTGATACATTTTGGAATGTAAATCAGGGAAAGGAAAGATTTTACACTGGACAAACACTGACTAAATAATTTATAAATTAATATTGTAAAAAATAAGTAATTGTATTTCTCATGTTATTTTCACTACAGTTCCTCTTTAAGCTCAACCTTACATAGCTTACATGGGCAGCACGGTGGCGTAGTGGTTAGCTCTCTCGCCTTGCAGCGCTGGGTCCCTGGTTCGAATCCCAGCCAGGGCACTATCTGCAAAGAGTTTGTATGTTCTCTCCGTGTCTGCGTGGGTTTCCTCCGGGCACTCCGGTTTCCTCCCACATTCCAAAAACATACGGATAAGTTAATTGGCTCCCCCTAAATTGGCCCTAGACTACAGTACTTACACTACATAATATAGACATATGGCAATGGTAGGGGTTAGATTGTGAGCTCCTTTGAGGGACAGTTAGTGACAAGATATATATATATATATACACACTGTACAGCGCTGCGTAATATGTCGGCGCTATATAAATACTAGATAATAATAATAATAATAATAATAGCTCAAGCTATCTTTACCCAGAGGAAAGTAAACCTCCTTCCTGGTCCAACACAGGGATCAGATGAATTCCCTGGCTAAAATCTTTACACATTATCATTCACTCATTTTACCTAGAAGTAGAGAAGTAGAGGTGATGAATATATCTTGTATTTACAGTCCTCAGGGAGAATTCATAGAGAAGCATCTGATCAATTTGATGAAATGACTAGACTGTAAATCTCTGAATGATTGGCCACAGTGATTTGATCATGTTTTAGCCTACACAAGAAGCACAAGTGATATATGATCACATGATCTCAACCAACAATTAAGTGACTTGCAAATCAGCTAGATCACATACTTCTCCATGAAGTCTTTTGCAGCAAAAAAGTATATAGAATAGCATTATTATTCATGTAGCGCTGACATCTGGCACAGCGCTTTACAGTAGTCTTGTCATATTCATCTTTGTTTATCAGATGCCTTCATCATGTGTTATAATTGTGGCATGCCATGGTAACTAGCATTTTGCCGTCAGAACTGCCTTAATTCTTCCTGGCATTCATCAGTTCGTGTTGGCACGATAGCATCACACAGTTTTATCCATGATGCTAATCTCCCATTCCATCACATCATGGGGGATACACCGCTTTCTTATGTGTGCATGAGAAATTTTGTCTAATTACCTTTAGGGTCACTTTGCCTAACTGTATTTTTGGAGGAAACTCTGACCACTGCCTTTTGGTTATACTTTTAGATTACAGTTAGCTCCACCCACATCCTATGATCGCCATGCCCATTTACTTCTGTGGCACCATTTGTGTGTTGTACTCGCTCCTTTTCCCAAAAATGTTGCCGCAACAAACACACTTCGCATGAGGGAGGGGGACGTTCGTAACAAATCAGCACCGGGTGTCAAATACCCTAGGTAAGCCACTGCTGTAGGCTATGGTCTTCCCCAAGTTGTGGAATGGGAGGTGTTAAAAGGTGTCTTGCCGGGGGCACCAAAATGGCCAGAAACTGCCCAATCTGATCTGCATGCTTGTTCAGGGTCTATGGCTTAGAGTATTAGAGACAGAGGCCCAGCAGGACAGTCAGGCAAGCTGCATTATTTAAAAGAAAATGAATATGTCAGCCTCCATATCCCTCTCAGTCCAGGTGTGCTTTAACCTGATAAGCAGAACTGCGGATGTCTCTGAGCTCAGAAATGGACTAGATCATGACTGCTAAGGCTGTACATCTATTCCCTGGGTTGTGGGGTCTGGAGAATACATTATGTGGATGATGGATGTAGGAAACTGTAATGTTCTATTGTGGTGCCGCAGGAAAGGAAAGTTTTCCTTACTAATAATTTAAAATAGTTGTAATGATGATCTATGTGACCTTAGCTGGAAATGAGTGTAATCTTATTGTATAATGAGATCCCATTATTCAGTTGACATGCTTAATCCCACAGCATGGTGGGAAGACACACAGATTGACTTTATGCACAAATCCCTTTAAAACAGGTAGAAAATAAGCTGGATTGGAAGGTCGCGTCAGGACATGGGGAAGTCACGCCTGGCTGTCACAGGCAATCAGGGGATCTGACAATGCAGAGGAAACTTCCATGCAATGGTTCATGGCCATAACATGACTGTATAGAACAGGATACAGTGATTAGTGCTACTATATTTCACCCTTACCAGAGGATGCCAATAAAAGCAAAACACCAGAAGAAGCCAGAAACAAAGCAGCACTCACATTAGACTGATTAGCAGTTTCCTGATTTTTCATGGATAAACCTGGATCTGAGATATCAGCCCAAATACCAAGGCATAGCTGAGACATTTAGGAATATCAGACTGTCGTGTTTCATTACTGTAAGTCAGGTCACAGAGGAACAAACACAGGGAGACAATGGAGGAGGTGTTGTGGGGACAGATCCAGCCATAAGGCGTGGGACCCACTAGAGCGCTTTCAGCAGCGATTTATGCCTTCTAGGAGTTGTCAGTAATTCCAAAAGCCCTTCGCTGCTGAAAGTGAATGCTCATAATCCCACAGGAGCGATTACAATGTGCCAAAATCTCACAATCACTCTGCATGCAGAATTTTCTGGGCAATTTGATAAAGGAAAGCAAGCAAAGGAGCCCAAAAACTCTTTCCCTGAAATCGCTCAAGAAATTGGTCTGCTTTTAAGTGTAAAAAATGCACTAAAAAGCGTTTTGCAATCGCAAAAGTGGGTCCGGGCCTGAGTTGGAATACTTCATTTGTGTGCATATTTGGGGATTTTGGACAGAAACTACAGAACATGTAGTGAATGGTCTGGTTTGAAAACTATGTTTAATTATAAAGAAAAACAAAAGTTTGCTTTCCTAAAACAGAAAGAATTTGCGATAATTCAGGTTGGAGTGAGCTCGAGATGTCTCCCAGGCACCACTGCTGAATATATGCAAATTAACCATTGTACCCTTAGAAGCTAAACACACCTCCAGAACCGCTGGAATGCAATGATGTGTCAGCTTGTTAATATGTACAGAGCCATAATAATCCAACATGCATGCAGACTGTTTCGGATTGTTTGATCCTCATCAGTGCATGGCATGGATTAATTTGGCTCTATGGAGTAGGGCTTGTAAATCCGAGAGGCACAGACTAACCAGCAAGCTCATGGTGACCCAGAACTCATTGGGGTGTGTAAGGGACTACAATGGTCCTAAAAGCCCCCTTACTAAGATGTTAAGAAAAACAAAAGTTTGCTTTCCTAAAACAGAAAGAATTTGCGATAATTCAGGTTGGAGTGAGCTCGAGATGTCTCCCAGGCACCACTGCTGAATATATGCAAATTAACCATTGTACCCTTAGAAGCTAAACACACCTCCAGAACCGCTGGAATGCAATGATGTGTCAGCTTGTTAATATGTACAGAGCCATAATAATCCAACATGCATACAGACTGTTTCAGATTGTTTGATCCTCATCAGTGCATGGCATGGATTAATTTGGCTCTATGGAGTAGGGCTTGTAAATCCGAGAGGCACAGACTAACCAGCAAGCTCATGGTGACCCAGAACTCATTGGGGTGTGTAAGGGACTACAATGGTCCTAAAAGCCCCCTTACTAAGATGTTAAGAAAAACAAAAGTTTGCTTTCCTAAAACAGAAAGAATTTGCTATAATACAGGTTGGAGTGAGCTCAAGATGTCTGCCAGGCACCACTGCTGAATATATGCAAATTAACCATTGTACCCTTAGAAGCTAAACACACCTCCAGAACCGCTGGAATGCAATGATGTGTCAGCTTGTTAATATGTACAGAGCCATAATAATCCAACATGCATACAGACTGTTTCGGATTGTTTGATCCTCATCAGTGCATGGCATGGATTAATTTGGCTCTATGGAGTAGGGCTTGTAAATCCGAGAGGCACAGACTAACCAGCAAGCTCATGGTGACCCAGAACTTATTGGGGTGTGTAAGGGACTACAATGGTCCTAAAAGCCCCCTTACTAAGATGTTATAAATTATAATTATAAAGGTTGGCACTGTTCCTTACATGTCTTTCATACACTTCCATTTGTGATATGTGGTGTGTTCACATATACAGTCACCAGGACACAAAGAGATTGCATGTTCCACAACTAAGCAAATCTCAGGCTCAGGCCTGCCCTTTCTTAGAAATCAGTGTGGGTGTGCACTCTTGAACATGTGCCATGTTTTATTGCACTGTCAGCCATCTTTAATAGCTTCAGACAAGAGGATACCGGGCTGTAATTCCCTGGAGTTGGCAGCCTTACAGTGAGAGATTTGTGGCAAAAGCTCTTCATCTTATGTTAAAATAACCATCGATTTTCTCTTTATTTATAGTGCGCAGGTCAGTATCAAATTAGCCAAAATGCTGCGGTGTTATGCTTTGTCAGCATTCTGGTCTTGCTGGGCTTTTGACAAAGCACTGGGATTTTGTAATGTTGAATCATTGCTAAGCCAAGGTTATTTGTATATCTTACCTCAGATTTCATTTTCTTACTGTTCACATCCTGGCCAGATGCCTTCTTCTAGAGGATATGATAGGTACCATTTTTGGGAAAAGAGATCTAGGTGTACTTCCATTATGGATTATGATTACATGCAGATGGGCTTCTTCAGTCAATCATTAAACATCAATCATCAGTCAATAATTAAGAATGAGGTAAAAAGCACAAAGTAGAACTAAAGTAAGTTAAAGAACATGACCTTTAATTTATCAAAGTAAAAGCAGTAACAGAATCTAAAGTCTTTTTCTTACCAAATAATAATAAAAAAGTCTTCATCTTATACTACTACACCGTAAATGTATTGGGGCCAGGGGGCTATAGTGATCATTGTGTGTTACTGCAGACTTTCCCATACTGAGCGGGTTTAGTATCCTGCTTCTGAGGTCAGTGACACCCTACACTATACAATACAATACAATACAATAACATTTGTAAAGCGCTTTTCTCCCATAGGACTCAAAGCGTTCACTAGAGATGTGAACTATCACTACCATCTCCCCAAGAAGAAAAATGTACATCAAACCAGTTGGGTCGCTAAGGAGCTGTGGGTTCCGATGCAAGTTTTACATTGGGGCCCCCCCAAGCACTCTATACATAACAATTGATACGGCGCACCAAAATCTGCCAAGGACAACTACAGTGTCAGAGGTGCAAGAAGGGGATGGAGAGCAGTTTGCAAATGATTACAACTATTCAAAGCACCTATAGTAGTTATTATTATGAGCACAGGACCAATAGAGAGCTAATACTGCAGTCGAGGGCGGGCCCACTGGCCCAAGGGCCCCAATGTGGTCGCAACCTCTGCATTCCCTATTGCTACGCCCCTGTGTCAAACCAAGAATACAGAAATAGATTGCACGTTCTGTTTGCTCATGAAATTCTAAAACAGCTCTTATTTAAAGCCCTAGTTCAGCCTCCTGTTATTAATGCATATCATAGTAAATTTGCATTCATTAGCAATGAACAAAGTTTTGTACATTGCATGCATGTCCTTAACAATACATTTGTTTGCAATACCTGGCTGGCTCTTTTCATACCATAACTTGTTGAGATGACAGTGCGGTTTCATTGGTGAGACAGCTATCCAAACTCCTCCCCATCCCATCCCACCTGCATAACATAATCAAGAAGGAGGAGTGGTTTGGCACAAGCCAGTACTGCAGTGTGTGCACAGATCACCTGACTCTACCCCTTCTTCCTTCAGAGAGTTTAACTCTTTGTGCAAGTACTGCAGTACTACTACTGATCAGAGTCTTATCTCCCTGTTCCTGATCAGTGGGTAAAAAAAAGTATTTACTCCATCCCATTCTTTCCTAATTTTATTTTAAATATAGTAATTAAAGTACAGATGTTTAATGCACAAACTGCCGTGCATTGCTAATGAATGCAGATATACTATCATATATACTATCATATGGGATTTCCCTTTTATAATGATATAACATCACATGACTACAAAGTCTGCCACAGAAAAGTAGCACAATAATGGAGGCTGCATATATGTACTGTATATAGCTGGCATTTTTACATTGCTTCGACTGTAGTCAAGACTAAGCCTGCTCAGGGAAAATTAAAAATAATTATTTTATTTATTTATTTTTACAAACCAGCAAATTGGGAGTTACTTCTGTATTCTAGGCTTGCTACATCATTTCTTTTTTTATAGAGATGGTAGCAATCATTTTCTAACATCTCTACTCCCCACGGACAGCTCTGTCCAGCTATTAGTTCCCACTGATATTGCAGTGCTACTTTTGTATATACTACACACTGCCTTGCCTTATTCTCTTGTTCGCCATTAAAGCTGGAGCTGCCCAAGATGTAAAGGAGATCTGTGAATAGGACTTCTTGCAGATTTTTTATTTTTTAACAAACTATTTGTTGAGCAATATATTTTGTGCCTTATTCATGTCATGCTGAGACCTCACAGTATGGAGACTAAGGAGGAACATTTAGAGAAGGGTAGCCCCCCCCCCCCCCCCTCCACAGAGTATCCCTTTAATGTTGTAAGGCATGGGGGTTGCTCATGTTTTGGGGGTGGGGTACATGCTTAATAGCTTTATCTCCTTCTGATTAATCAAGTGGCATGGCTGAATAAAGGCCCATATGGATGTCCAAGTGGCATGGCTGAATAAAGGCCCATATGGATGTCCAAGTGGCATGGCTGAATAAAGGCCCATATGGATGTCCCCTGACCTGCTGGGCTAAGGTTGTACAGACATGTAGTTAGCCTGTACTCTAATGACGTGTTCTGTTGCTATGCAAGGGCGTAGGGCCGACATAGCGGCATAGAAGTGACGTCACGTGCTGGGAGAGCACAATTGATCCACCTGGCTTACTGGTAGCCAGTCGGGGGATGCTATAAACCTACTGGAATATCGGTAGAGATCGTCAGTATTGGCCGCCTCAGCTAACCCTAATCTAGCGTAGTGACAGGCCTTAACACTGAATAAGTGAATTATTAATATCAGTTATTCCTAAACTATTTATGCTGTAAATAAAAATAAAAATTATATTAAATATTACTTGATGTTGCAGTGATGTTTATATGCATTTTTGTTTGCCAAAAATCATCAAAAGTTACAAATCAGAATCTCCTTCTATATGCTGGCAGTCCCTACAGCTATCATTGCTTGGGGCATAAAGCCCTGTAGCGATGGCCATCCAACAGTCACAAAATACAGGCTGTGACATTGCAAGTTATAGATGTGTGCTTTTTGTGTTTACAGCTGCTGTGAATGAGATTACTATCTGACCATAGGTCATCACCTCCTAACCACAGCTATTATACGTAAGGCCTATTGTGATCGGAGTGGTAGAATAAAGTGGTGGTTTCTTAAGAAATGACAGTCATTGTAATAATTGTCCCTATGTTCCCCCTAATTAACCCATAAAATTGTATAATTACTCCTTCCCCTCCTTACCCAGCTAGTTTATCTCTAATGAATCTTTTATTATGAATTAATTTGAGATCTAATTAACCCCTTTTTCCTACTTGTCATTGCTGACACATATGAATATTGCAATAACATTAATAAAGCTTGTACACATGTTCACAGTAACCCACAGTAACGGGTTGTAAAATGTATCACTAATCGGAATTGTAACAATGCATGTTGATAATTTTTTGAATGGAAAATTAATGAAGGCAGGGGAAACAATACTACCAAAAAAAGTTCTGTTAGTTCTCCAGAAAGCAATGCAGAGGTTTACTCCCATGTCAAGTAAAAATATCTGATTGCCATATTTACATATTTATACGTGTCCACCATAAATGACATTGATAAAAAAAAAGTATATTTTTCAATTCATGTAAAAAATGTTAAATGTCCGCTTATAATCCCTCAGAAAAAGTGAATTTTTTTTTGCCTATGTCAAATACACATTACTACATCCAGCATGTAATTATATATGCAGCATAGCTCCCAACTGTCCCTCTTTTAGAGGGGCAGTTCCTGTTTGTTTCTCTTTGCGCCTCATTTGTCCCTCTTTGAGGACCGATGTACAGATCTGTGTAAATATATCTATTTTTCTACTTAAAAAAATGTGTTTAACTGATTCTAAACTTCATTCGTATCCTTTAATTTAATATATTTCTAATTTTCAAATGTTAATATGAAGGAAGTAGCATAGAAGGGACCAGGTGGTTTGAATTATAAAACAACATTTTTTAAATAAATCTTTAGGTATGCGTAACTAGGGGTGTCTCAGTGGAGTGATTAGGGGTGTGGTAGGGGCGTGGCTTATGTGTCCCTCTTTCTTATCTCAAAAAGCTAGGAGGTATGATATAGCCTTTTGGATTTGTTGTTATGGACCAGTGATGAGCGAAAATACAAATATTCTTTTTGCCAAACTTTCACCGAAATAAATACAATCTTTGCTTCACCAAGCGAAAATTTGCAGAATATTTTAGCGTTTATTTTCGCCTAATGTCCACGATTTTCGCTGTAAATTACAAAGCCCCCTTACAAGCTAGAATCACCAAATTGGCAGAGTATGTTAAGGAAAACAGTTGGTATAAGGGGAAAAATAATTTTTCAAAAAGACCTTATCATTTTGGAGAAAATCAATTTTAAAGTTATGATAGGAAAAAAAGTATACATTAATGTTATTTTTTTTTTGTTAAATGCCTCAATGTACATAGTGATTTGAATAAAAAAAAATATTATATGAAGTGCACATGTCAGTATTATTACAGTGCCAGGGGAGCAGTGGCTCGGTCAGAGTGACCATCACCCCCATAAGGCAGGTCCAGGAGAAGCAGGGAATGTACACATCCCATAAAATGACAGTGGAGGGGGGAACAGCAGCTCGATCAAAGTGTCCATCACCCCCATAAGTCAGGAGAAGCAGACAGTGTACGCATCCCATAAAATAACAGTGGAGGGGGGAGCAGCGGCTCGGTCAGAGTGTCCATCACCCCCATAAGTCAAGAAAAGCAGGCAGTGTACGTATCCCATAAAATGACAGTGGAGGGGGGAACAGCGGCTCGGTCAGAGTGACCATCACCCCCATAAGTCAGGAGAAGCAGGCAGTGTAAATATCCCATAAATTGACAGTGGCGGGGGCTTGGTCTGTGTGACCATCACCCCCATAAGTCTGGAGAAGCTGGCAGTGTACAAATAAAAAAAAAAAACATCGGAACATCGGCTTGGATACAGTGCCCATGCTTCGTTTATGCGCCGGTATCGAGCCAGCGGCTCGATGCCGGCGCGTCACCGCTCGTCCTCGCGTGCGCGCGGATCGATTCCCGCTCGACGCTTCGTTTTTTTCTATTGTCCGCCCGTGGGGATTGAGCGCGGTATTGATCCGCCGCGGTGATCGGACAGGTTGGATCTTATCAATCGAGCCATCAGCGGCTCGATTGATAAGAACTATCTAACCATGTATGCCCAGCATAAAGGACAACTGTAGTGGGGGAAATGGAGGCTGCCAAATGTATTTCTTTTAAAACAAAACCAGTTGCTTGGCAGCCCTGCTGGTCTGTTTGGCTGCAGTAGTATTTGAATCAAACCAGAAACAAGCATGCAGCTAATCTTGTCAGAAATCTGACACAAATATCAGAAACACCTGATCTGCTGCATGCTTGTTCAGGGTCTATGGCTAAAAGTATTAATGGTAGAGGATCAGCTAGATGGCCAGGAAACTGGTATTGCGTACAAGGAAATAAATATGGCAGCCTCCATATACCTCTCAATACAGTTGTTCTTTAAAGGACAAGTGTAGCAAGAAGAATATGGGGGTTGTCATATTTATTTCCTTTTGAAACAATACCAGATGCCTGGCTATTTTGCTAATCCGCTGCCTCTAATACTTTTAGCCATAGACCCGGAACAAGCATACAGCAGATCAGGTGTTTTTAAAATCATGACGATGCTTAACTAACCAAAATGTTTGCTCGTGCTGTTAATTTATTCAACTGGGCTGTGTCATATTACATTTAAAAATGTCTTCAATTAGAATTTTTGCTAAAGAAGCCTCAGTTTGCAGAAAAAGGTACGTGTAGACAGGTCCTTTTCTGAACTATTTGTTGCTACAGACAAGGCAGCCTATGTAACCCCCCAACATGGACACATACACTCTATGGACAGGGTGTGGGAGTGGACAAACAGGATGTACCCCACTGTAGGTACTGCAATAGCATCAACCAAGCATTACACTACTGAAGACACTGGAATGCTTGAATACATACTGTGAATATTCTATACTGTGCATTTCAGCCTGCCTGAAACTTGCAGGTACACCAGGTGTTTGCCTGGACTGTCTGTGTCCAGAAACAGCCCTTTATGTGGATTTTCTGCTCACTAAACTTTATATTTAGAAGAACTGTGTGGAGCTGTGCATTAATAATTTGGTTTATAAATGGGCTTTAATACTATAGAAATATACTGGCTGGCATCCATAATTGTTGACCGGCTATAGAAAACAAATAAATCCCCATTCTGTGGGATTCACACAAAGAACGGTAACTTCAGTCGGGCTTTTCAGATTCTGAATATTCTATTTTATGATAATTGAGCTTCCCCTGGGCTTGTGTGCACACAAGAATAGGAATTGTTGCCCCTATAAACCACAATTGAATGTTTGTGGATGGCTAGTACTTGTCTTTTCTTATAGAGCATCTCAGGGTATTCAAAAATAATAATTTATATTCCACTTAAATAAAGTGATGAAGAGGATTGTCAAGCTAGACTTGTGTGACATGAGAGGGCCTATGGTGGAACACTGCACATCTATCTTTTAATTCTGCTTTTGTGAAATGGTTTAAATTCTGTGACTTGACCCCCCTTTAAAGAGAACCCGAGGTGGGTCCTTGGGGGCAGATGGGACACAGAGACATATTTTCTGCCTCATGACATGCCTCTGTGTCTCCACACCGCCACTCTGTCCTCCCATCGCCACGCTATAGCCCTCGCCCAAAAACATAGCAACAATATTTGTCGCTATCTTAGAGGGTAAATACAGGAGAGGTATTCCCTGTTCAAAACACCCAATGGGGGCGTTCCTGCATGGTTTCTAGAGCTGCCATTGTGCAGTGCCCTCTCTCTGGCTGCGCTCCCTGCCTCTCCCCCGCCTTCCTGCACGCTTGGAGAGAGCTCTCTCCTCGCAGCGTCATGACCCGGAGGTCACAAAAGTGAAAGTGGGCCAGTGGGGCCCACAGGAGAGGCTGAGGGCGGTGGTTTTGGAGGCTACCTGATCTGATCTGCTCAGCCCCCTGGATCAGGGAGCATATTGTTTTTTTGTATGAGCTCATCTCGGGCTCTCTTTAAGTTGATGAGTATTAGATAAACAATTTGATGACGGATGATACTGCTGTACATTAAAGCACACCTGAAGTGAGAGGAATATGGTGGCTATCATATTGATTTCCTTTTCAACAATACCACTTGCCTGGCATCCTGCTGAATTCTCAGGCATCAGTAGTGTCTGCATCACACACCTGAAGCAAGCATGTGGCTAATCCAGTCAGTCATTTTGAATATTAAGGCCCATACACACGTCGGATTTTAGCGAACGACCCGTCGTTTGAACGTTCCGTCGTTCGGACGTTTTCGCGTCAAATCCGATGTGTGTACAGACTATCGTTCGGGTGATAAGACTGGTTACCAACGATCCGCCGGGCGGATCGCTGGTAACCAGTCTTATCACCCGAACGATAGTCTGTACACACGTCGGATTTGACGCGAAAACGTCCGAACGACGGAACGTTCAAACGACGGGTCGTTCGCTAAAATCCGACGTGTGTATGGGCCTTTAGATCCAGAGGCTCAGCAGGGCAGCCAGGCAGTCTGCACAATCTGCATTGTTTGAAAGGAAACAAATGTCAGCCTCCATAGTCCTCTCAGTTCAGGTGGGCTTTAACATGTATACATGTGAGTGTGTGTCTGCAGTGTGTGTGTCTGCAGTGTGTGTGTCTGCAGTGTGTGTGTGTGTCTGCTGTGTGTGTGTGTGTGTGTGAGTGTGTGTGTAGTGTTTGTGTGTGTGTGTGCGTGCGCGCGCGTGTGTGTGTGTGTGTGTGCGTGCGCGCGCGTGTGTGTGTGTGTGTTTGTCTGTGTGTGTGTGTCTGCAGTGTTTGTGTGTGAGTGTGCGTGTATGTGTGCGTGTATGTGTGCGTGTATGTGTGTGTGCGTGTGTGGGGTGTGTGGTGTGTGTGTGCGCGTCCTTGTACACAGAATAATTAAAACTTTGGGGATAGCAGTGCTTCTTCATTCAGCCAATCCAAATCAGCCTGCAGATGATCCACAACAAAGTTTAGCTGATTAAACAAGTTTGTAGCATGCCATCCATCCATCTGCAAACTTTTTTTCCCCCTAACAGTTAATAGACAAGTGATTTGCATGTTTGGAATTAAAAGGGAAAGATCATCAAAAATGCAGACAAGCAATTATTTTTCCACAACATCTGTTTCCCTTAGCACATGTCTAATTGCATGCTGTTTGAAGGCTGCCATAAAGAAATTTTGCCGAGTTTGGCTTCTACAATGTTACTTTCGATCAATAGGATGGAGAAATTGTGAGGCTGGTAGGTTGCCATTGATTGGGGTTGCTGCAGCATTTTCTTTTTTCATGCAGTCTGTGAGCTAGACATCGTCCTAAAGAGTAAATATCACTGTGTCTCTAATGTCAACACGCATTAACACTGCATTTATGACTACACAGCACAATGAAAGGAGTGCTGTCATCAAAATTATACTCAAGGTTTTTCTAACATAACCATCATTTAGAATGTGTACATGGTATGTTGCTGATTATACATATTTATAATTGCCCTTCTCACCTTAGTGTGGAGGAAATATGGAATTTGCATTGTACCATCTTTGAATATTGTATCTTCTGGCAGCTGATTGCTACTTGTATTTCCTGCTCCTTGTCTTATGCTGGGAATACACGTTTCGTTTTTGCCTTCGTTTTAGCCCTGGTTTCGATTGTGCCTTTTGTCCTTTTCGATCCTGAAATAATCGATCGTACGGTTAATATCACCACCCACGGTTTCGGTTTTTTTTTTTCAATTCTGATGGTTTCGTTTTTCCAATGATCGAAGGCTGCAAAGAAACGAAACGTAGTACAGGGACGGACGGCATAAACGAATATATAATCGATCTGAACAGCCATCAAGCCTACCAATGGTTC
The DNA here is from genome assembly GCF_040937935.1 of Hyperolius riggenbachi. Classification (NCBI taxonomy): domain Eukaryota; kingdom Metazoa; phylum Chordata; class Amphibia; order Anura; family Hyperoliidae; genus Hyperolius; species Hyperolius riggenbachi. The sequence goes on along the minus strand of NC_090648.1, from coordinate 249,934,918 downwards.
GATTAGATGGATAAAGAGAGATAATATCAAACATGTTCGATCACTAGTCGTTCGTTTTTGGGGTCTATTAATCGAAACTATAATGAGATTATGACTATTTTCACATACGTTTTCAACACTCGATTCGTTTACCAAACGAATCGAAGGCTAAAACGAAGGCAAAAACGAAACATGTATTCCCAGCATTAGGCATACAATGTTTCAAAATGTTTACCTGTGTTTAAAAAGCTGCATAGTCAGCTCTTTGCTGACAATCACTGCAGACATTGGTTGGAACTACAGATGGTACTACAGTTTGGCAGGGTGATTGGGCCCATGAACCCATAAGAGCTTGATAAGGGGTTTGCTGCTTGCCTGCCAAACTACAGCACACGCCATCCAACATCGCTATCACCTATCACATCTTCCTCCTCTGAATCCTGTCTTAACATTCTGGTGCTTCGGGCGACCTATCTGTCCCTCACCTTTTCAGGCTCTGCACTAATCACCTCACCCGGACCCCAGAGAGCAGATGGTCATCCCACCCATCCAGATCTATATGATTGGAGTGCTCACTGCTGAGGAAGCAATAAAGAGCTGGATGGGCAGTCTAAATGTGACTGCCCATCCAGGCCTGTATAGCTCAAGAGCAGTGAAGTCAGCATGATCCCAGAAGAAGTGATAAATGGAGAGGTTAGCTGAAGTTGAGACTTCAAGGCTTCAGGGATGGTAAGTCGGGAGGGACATGCGCCAGCACAGATGCACTGGGGTCTGGCAGGCGACTATGCAAACCTACATGTGAGGTAAGTATGCAAGCAGTTCACCCCATCAGGCTCACCTGACAAACCCTCCATGCCAAGTTCAATTAACACTAACAGGAAGATGATGTGTGACACCACAAGCACGAGCACATGTGGCACTTCTTCTTTCTGTACCTAAAGTGAAAGAAAGTGCCACTAGGGGGTATTTACCTCGAGCGGGAGGAGCCTCTGGATCCTAAAGCGGCTTCTTTCTTCCTTCTCAGCAAAGGGGATCCATCACTGGGACCCCTACAAAAGTAGGCCGACAAGGCTTGTTTTTTTATTTCCAAAAGACCCGGGTCCACTCCACAGCATGGACACCTCACGTCTGCGCAGTAGAGTGGACTTGATCAGGCTCGGTTATTTTTGACTCATTAGGATTCAGAGGCTTTCCCCTCCCAACATAAGTATCTGATTTATCTATAAATTAAAGTTACAGGTTCCCTTTAAGTCCGTGATTGGGATTTTTTTGTATCATGGGATGCTGTGGCCAGCAGCATGAAGGCTAAAGCAATAATAAATCAGATTCCTTTTACATGTACACTTGGTGCTCTTTATTCTTAATATGTCAGTGAAATTCTGTTTTACCTGTTTCAGTTCTTCAGATTTCCCCTCCTGCGTTCCCTGATTTAACAATGTTTCCACTGCTTGATAAATCTGATTATTCACATTTTTCAACTTTGCTAGCTGTCATTGTCTTTACAAATTTCCCATTATTATTTCTTCATAGCACCTGACAATGCCTAGGATTTCCTCTTAATGTTTATGTCTTTTCATTGTTTCAGTTCCTTTCTATGATAACTTACATAGAAGATGATTAGCTGAAGGCCAATAACAATGATTGTTATATTTTAAATAGCCATACTTGACAAATGTGTTTATCTGTACAGTCCACCGCTGAACTGAAGCAAATATTACAGATGTAGTATGTTTTACAGAACAATGTAGAAAAACAGCAGTTAAAGCGGCATCTACTCACCTATTTTTCACTAGCATTGTTTCTTCTTCTTTAGTTAGTTGTACGCAGCAGATTCAAATAAAACATTGTTTTCAAGTGTTGAATAGCCAGTCTAATTGCTAAGAGCAAACCAGAATAAGAATGACTCTTGCTCTACACGTAATAGAACATGGTTTACTAATCATAAACCCGACAGATTCCATGCTTGGAAAACAGATGATTTTCACACATTTTCCAGCTGGTGTCAGGATGATAGGAAATTAGGATTTGGGTTTACTCTAATTGACTTGTGTTGTGACACATGATTTGAAAGAATTTTGTTTTTATAATGACTAGTAAATTGGTGCTCGCGGGACATGGTGCTGGTCGGAGCATAGGTGATGGTGGGATAGGCACTTTTGAGAACAGGGGAAAAGAAAATGTGTGTTAATAAATCTAACAATATAATAATGCTGAACACAAGGGACTGATTTTTGTTTTTTATACTAACTGAAATAATGTTATTGAGGAAAAAGTGAAATATGTGAAGACTGACTGTGTATCTCCAAATTACTAGAGTTCAGGAGCTGGCTACATCTCATATATGTGGGTGTGGCTAATGAGTACTGTCAAAGGCACGGCAAGAACTTTCACTTGTATGGTTCTGGGGGTGGCATGGCCTGCCCCCTGATGACCTCATATTTATTGGTCAAATATCAAATTAAGCTTCTAATCTTGTATTGCTCTGATTGGCTGATGCCTTTGGCTTGCTGTGATTGGCTGCGCCTCTTGAGTTTGGTCTGATGTGTTGCTGTCCCTATATGCCTTTTTCTTAATAAAATATAGGAACAAATCTTTATCTCTTATATATAAAGTCTATTTCTTTCCCTTCCACCATCCAGCTGGACAGTTCATGGAGTCAAATCAGTTTAAAGCTGCTCCTACTCCAGCCCATGTTGTTCCAGCTCCTTTCCTCCTACTTCACCCCTTGCCCCCATAAACCTCATACCACATCCCACCAAAGCCCCCCATGTCGCTCCTAATTTGCCCTGTGCCCTGCTGCGTCACATTATTATTATTTATTGTATTTATACAGCACCAACATATTATGCAGCGCTGGAAAATAATTAGGGATACATACAATGATAACAAGGGGTGACAGACAGAGAGGTAGCAGAGGGGTATACCGCATAGCATAAGGTTGTCTATGCAAACAGGGTATAAGATGCATGATCAAGTCATTTTACAGAGACCCAGCAATTCAAGTCCAAGTTAGTCCATGGGAAGGGTGTCATAGTTGGGGTTGCAAGATGAAGGACACACTAAGCAGCAGCCTTGCCCCCCCCCCCCCCCATTAATAGCTAGGGCATGGTTATAACAACCACAGCTCCCCACCAATGAGCAAAGGAGGGGGTGAGTGGTGTGACTGCCATGTCCACTTCGCACTTGCATAGGTCACTGTGGGAGGCCATCCTCCAGAAGCTAGTGCGAACCCTGACAGAAGCCCCACTCTAACATTCATCTCTGGAACTGTAGGAAGTCTTATTGAGTAAAAGGGGAAAAAGGTGTAAAGAACACATTCATATTAGAGCAGGGGGGGAGGGGTAACAAAAATCAGTAGTAAAGATGAGCTTTAACATCTTTTTACATTATGGGAGACTTATACCTTGACTGTTCAGATGCGTATTTACATTCACAACTTATCCCAGCCTGTTATCATTCAAGCAACTGGGTACTACTCCTATCCTGAGAATTTCTCTTCCTGACTATGGTATGAGTAGCTTATGGTGTATACATTTACATTAGGCACATGTGTCTTGTCATTATCCATTTTATCCATTCTTGCATATAGAACTGTTATACACTGACTAGCAATGACCTGCTTATTTCATTTATTTCATTATCCTCTTGGCTACGCTTTAATTAGCCACAACATTTTAATTACAAATCCTGAGGGAATATGGGTCAAGGCCACCAATCATGTCTCATTGACTGGGCTGAGTTTACGGCAAGCATAGAAACCAGGATTTATTGTGCCTTGAGTAATCTGGATGATATTGTGCAGCAAATGATGCTTGCAAAATACGGTAACTGCCACTAAGGCAATCCAGGATTCTTCTAACAAAGAAGTAATGCTTCCAAAGATGCACTACGCTTGTAGTGGAAAACAAAAGATATTTATTGGGTGAACAATGCATGGTGTGACATGATTATTGGAATTTACTATAAAGCAAATTAGAAGAAAGGTGGTCTGAAAAAATACATCATTTAATTATATGTACAGGAACATAAATAAAAGTGATTTTCTGCTTTGTTAGAACACTGGATAAACATCCCTATAACAGGCCATTTCTTTATTTATAGCAGCAAATGGCTCAGATAAGCAGACATAATTAATATTAAAAAAAAAAAATGAAACCACCAGGACATTGTGCATTAGTAGCTTTTTATTTATTTATTTTTTTACTTATTTAGTGCAATATATTATGCATTATTCTCAGAGTACAGTTCATAAATAACCATAATATTGTCCATAGTATTTAGATGTGAAATAACTGAGGGAACTACACTCTAACTAAAAGGTCTTTTTGCCTCCAGTATTTGCATAGATATGTGTACTTTGAGGGCATGGAATGGTGCTGTGCTAGCCTCTAGAAAGAGAAAATAAGAACACAGTTGACTTACAGTTTACTGCGGTTGAAGGGTGTTTTATATGGTTAGGTAACTTTGTGTATGTTAAATAATACCTGAGGATTCTAGGTAAGCTGCTAGACCTGGAGTCAAAATGGCTCCCAAGAGTGTCTTATGATTTGGGGGATATTATTACTATTATTGTTATACATTAGCATGTTACACAATGCCATGATATGGACACATTGATTAGCCCAATATGTAATAAATATGAGCCGTGTCATTTCTCACCCATACAGGTAAAAACACAGGTTTCTCATCAGTCAGCAAATGCCCCACTAAGTACAAGGTCTAACCAGTCATTTTTCTGTTTAGATTCCGTTCAAACTCATATTTGAGCCGATTATTAGCCATTCAGTTTGGTTCAGTTTTACCCCAATATTTGTAATGTTCATGCAAATTACAGCAGGCATTATAGTGTGTTTTTTCAGGTCACGGCGGTCTCGAGTCCAGGCACCATCTTCTAGACTGCTATTTTGGAGCCATTTTTATAACTTTTTAAAATCAGGGGGGGGGGGGGGGGGGGGCTTCATAGGAAATAAGGCCTCTGATTGGCAACCTCACTCAAAGCTAACCCACTTATTGCTCAGAGTATCCTTTGTTAATTAGTGGCTTAACTATGAATAAAATATCTTGAAAGTCCAACTTGAGAGTTAGAAATGTTATAAGTGGTTGGATGGTCTCAATCATGGGCACCATTAATATGGTTATGTGTACATATGAGAGTGGTTGGATAATGTACTGGTCCTCTGACATAGGAGACCAGGGTTAGAATCTCAACTCTTCCTATTCAGTAAGCCAGCACCTATTTAGTAAGAAGTGCTTGAGCAAGACTCCTTAACAGTGCAGCGCCGCCCCTAGTGGCTGCAGCTCTCAAGTGCCTTGAGTCCGACAGGAGAAAGGCACTATAAAAATGTTGGAACTATTATTATTTTATTTACCTGGTTGCGCATATCGCCTAATATAGGACAGCAGGTACAAAAAAGGTAATGAATAGCTTTATTGACACACAATGATGTGTGTCAATAAATACATGAATCATTTCCCATGTGGCCACCCAGCACCAACCCAGCATTTTGAAAATAGGAGTTAGCCAGGCATCACACTGCATAGCCACAGATGGCAACCAGTACATGCAATTTACTGCTAAGGGTGTGCAATAGCTGGTGATGAACAGGGAAATGTGCATGTGTATTGGATATCCTTTTTCATTTCAGTGGTGCTGATTGCAGCTTATGAAGTGCAGAGCGCATGGGAGTTCATGGTTTTCTGCTCATCATGGCTGCCTTCTGTTATGCTTGTCCTGCAAAGTTCCACCTATCCCCCTGCAGTGTCATGGCTGGTGCAAAGTCCAGAGCCATTACTGAAACCATGAGCAGAAAGTGTATGAACTTCCATTGCTATTGACAGTCAATAGAAATCCACTCCATACAGGGTCTTCTTTATGTCTATCAAAGCTTTAAAATTGCTTCTGCCAAAAAGAACAATATAAATGTTAACTGATGAATATGATTTCCCATTTATTTTTATGAAATGTAATCTTCCCTACACAGATTTGGCATAGTAGAGAAATAAACTAAAGAGTGGAGCGCTGGCCTGTAGCAGATGTCTGGTGCCACAGGGTATTAACCTTCACACAGTTTGAAAATCAACAAAAATAATTATGTATTCTGAGCTATAAAATGTATTTTTTTTTTAAAGAAAATGAAGTGAAGGCCCCATCCCCGCAGAGAGTTTCTCCTCTTGGATGTATGCTCTGCGCCTGGCAGCCCTTCTCTGCATTGCCCATTTCACATCCGTATATTCACTGATTCATTTAATTAGTTCTCCAAAAAGTAATTTCTTTAAAAAATGATAGCAAGAAAGCAAGGCACTTTTAGGGGAAGCCTTATTTTTTCATGCAGTCAAGTATGACCGCAACCAGCCTATTAAAAGGACACTTGTGACATATTCACTGTATAAATAGGCTCTTTGTATGTATTGTACAATTTAGCATTGCCCATACATGAGTACTTCAGATCTAGCTGAAACGTGGTGTAAAATAGATCTTAGAACAGTACATTCTGATATTTCTTCACTAAGACTGAATAAAAGAAACTGCAGTTACAGAATGCTGGTAGCGACAGTCAGACTATTCATTCCATTTACTTTTCAATTGCTTATTGGAGATTTCACAAGGGGAAGCTCACAGGCAGCAACTATCTGCACTGAAGGAAGACTTAGCGGGGCATTAAAATAGACGCTGTGTCTGACATGATGGAAATGGTGAAAATATAATAATTCATTCTAAAAGCCAGCACCTATTCATTAGGAGATCTTGGGCAAGACTTCCTAACATTGTTACTGCCTATAGAGCATGCCCTAGTGGCTGCAGCTCTGGTGCTTTGAGTCCGCCAAGAGAACAGCGCAATATAAATGTTACTTGTCTTGTCTATTAGTCTTGAAATGTTTCATCCAAATTGTGATACACCTGTTTCTGCGACATTTAAAAATAATGCAGCAATGAATTCACATGAGTGGTGAAGTATTCTGCCAGGTGCAGTTGCAGTTGCAGTTGCCAGTTCTGCCACTAGCATTTTCACATAAATAATATTCTAATATTTAAAAACAAAATACTGGGTTGAGCAAACCAGAACGGTACAGCTTACCAGTCAGGTCTCCAAAGAGGAGATAGAACTGAGCTACAGAGCGTCTCTTTTCTTCTCTTATGTGTGCTGCCATCTTCAGATTTGTGATTCAATTTATTCACACAATTTCACAGCTGAGCAAATCAAATAAACATTGACATAAAAGTACAAATATTGTTTTCTAGTTCTACTCCTATTAACTACTATTACTCCTTACACTTGTTCATGGGGGCCTTATAAAATTACAATTTTGCATATTGATAGATGTCTTGGAAGCTTCAGAACGTGCTTATGGGCAGTTTTTGGTTGTAAAATTCAGGCAGAACATTAAAGGTGACCTTTATGCAACACTTTCACTTCATGGTATAGAGAACGGCCAGCTTAAAGAGATGGCTTTTCCTAGCCTAATAGCTGTTACCATGTTTCTCTCGCATGCTCAGGTTAGTAACGCAGGTTACTGTAGCAACGATCACACTATTAGAGCACCAAGGGTTGCACTTATAGCATATAGCTCATGGTACACGCTGCCGGAAATATGGGCAATATTGCCATGCACTGTCTGTGTACAGTGATTTTGTGCACCAAGCCTATGTAAACTATGTAAAGTTCTGCAGAAGACATCAGTGCTAAATTAAATTTGCAATTATCACTCTCATATCTCTTGCTTCACAAATATAAACTCATTATGTGGGGAACAAAAGGGGATAGGTTAGTTACTCCTTAGTATAGTGTTCCTAGTGAAAGCTATGTTACAGCAGTCCATTGTGCTGCTGCTGTTGTCTGCCTTTTCATTTCACTGTTTCATAAAAGAGCTCATAGTGTCTGGCATCTTCCATGTATTTGTGATTTCTGCACCTAAGGACACTTTTGTATCTTTTATCTTGTTAGTTGCACCATCTAACTAATGAGAGTCATCACTGTAATCATATGCCTTTGCCATGGCCACCTCCATTTAACATATTGCTTTGTATGCTTTCTTAAGCATTACATTCTGGGTCACCATTATTAATTAGAACAGCTATTTGGACATTCATTAGCTGACCATGAAATAGCTTTTTCCTTTCTTTCTTTATGTGGCGTGTTTCATACATTTAATTTTTAATGGAGAACTTCATGACATAAAAATGTCTACATTATGTAGGTTATTGAAATTAATTTTAACACTTTTTTATAGCTAGCTATTTTGTTTGGGAGGTTGCTAAACAGTCTTTTCTGCTTTGTTTTTTTTCCTTGGGTTGCTTTTAGCATTGTAACTGCTTTCAGACTAACTTAGTTACTATTATTATTTAGTATTTATACAGCGCTGACATCTTCCGCAGCGCTTTACAGAGTATATTGTCTTGTCACCCTCAGAGGGGCTTACAATCTAATCCCTACCATAGTCCTATGTCTATGTATGTATTGTGTAGTGTATGTATCAAAGTCTAGGGCCAATTTAGGACAAAGCCAGTTAACTTATCTGTATGTTTTTGAGATATGGGAGGAAAACAGAATGCCTGGAGGAAACCCACGCAGACACGGGGATATTATACAATCTCCTGGCAGATGTTGACCTGGCTGGTATTCGAACCGGGGACCCAGCTCTGCAAGGCGAGAGCGCTAACCACTACACCACCGTGCTGCCTACGGTGAGGTTGAAATCTACTTACTAAGCCTGCCAGGACATAGATTTCAACTTCCACACCCACTGTTTTCGTCATTCGCAATGCTCTCTCGACACTGCAGCCTGCTTGTTCTGCTGTCACACTGACAGCAGAATTCCGTATCTCGGTTAAAGGGAAGGTCCAAGCAAAAAAAAAAAATGAGTTTCACTTACCTGGGGCTTCTACCAGCCCCATGTAGCCATCCTGTGCCCTCGTAGTCACTCACTGCTGCTCCAGTCCCCCGCTGGCAGCTTTCTGACCTCGGAGGTCAGGGCCGCATTGCATACATTTTTACGCATTCCAGCTAGTGCAGTAACAAAAATGTATGCGTTGCACCACTAACGCGTAAAAATGTATATGTTAATGTTCCTGCACTAGCGGGAATGCGTAAAAATGTACGCAATGCGGCCCTGACCTCCGAGGTCAGAAAGCTGCCAGCGGGGGACTGGAGCAGCAGTGAGTGACTATGAGGGCACAGGATGGCTACATGGGGCTGGTAGAAGCCCCAGGTAAGTTAAACTCATTTTTTTTTTTTGCTTGGACCTTCCCTTTAAGGAGCCAATTTCATTGGCTCTGGACCTCGTGCGGCCAGTTTCGTCAAGATAACGCACTACATGCAGTGCGTTTACAGGAGAATGTGTGCATTTACAGTGGCAGTGAGGCATACTATCATTGTGTTATATGGTCGCACTGCACCATTAATGCACGATGCAATTTTTTGTGTAAGTTGAGATAATCTTCATTTTGTGAAAAGAGCCTGAGGGCCCGTTTCCACTATCGCGAATCTGCATGCATTGTCCGCATGCGGATTCGCATAGCCAATACAAGTGGATGGCCCTGTTTCCATTTGTCAGTAATCCTGAGCGTTTTTCTGTGCAGGAGAAATCTGCACAGAAGAGCCGTGAGTATTCGCTATGCGAATCGCCGCTAATGTATTTAATAGGGAAATCGCATGCGGTTTTGGCATGCGTATTTTACCGCGATTTCGCATAGAAACTAATGTTAAATCACACAGGCAGTGACATGGTTAAAATCACACAAATACTAACCTATGCGAAATCGCGGTGAAAACTGCATGCAATTTCGTCAGTGGATAATCAGCAGCGATTCCGCACCGCACAAGTGGAAACGGACCCTTAAAGGGAAGTATTTTAGTATTGGAGTATTTTAGTTGTTACCCATGTCCCCCAAGAGATGATGGTACTGTCAGTCACACAAATAGCTACATGAACAAAAATAAGTTGTCAACAACAAATTACAGTTATACATACTTTACACATAAATATTTAATTATTAGTTGTTTTTTCTATAGAACAAATATGTGAAACTTTCTAAAGTTAGTAGAATTGCATACTTTAATCTCAGAAAAATACATTAATTATATTAAAGTCTCAGTTTTAATGAGCATCTGATAAGGTTATTAGTTTGTACTGAATAAACACAAGCAAAAAGAGTTGAACAGTGTAACATTTTTCCCAGGCAACGTCACATCCGAATTCAAGAGTGACCACAATGCAGAACTCCCAGTGAAGCAGTAAAGTAGCATTTTTTGTCCTTGATATTTTGGGAAGGAGGGGGTAGGGAAGGTTATGTACCAATATCAAGTTACTGTGCGAGTGCAGTCAAATCATATCTGTGCGTGTGTCTTCATAACAAGGCCCTTCATCCTCCTGGGAATTTCTTATCTCCTTGACTCCCGCTTTCCCCACACAAGTCTGCTGTCTGGTGTCAGCTCCCAACAGATGATAATTGTGTCTGCATTGGGTCCTCTGTGCCTCCCTCCCCTGCTGTCTCTCTGTGCCACTAGTAAACACCCCAGTTGCTTAACAATCCTCCTGGCATTACAATGAACTAATTAAGCACAGTATATAAATAGTAGTGCAATAATAGTTACACGTCGAACAGAGTGGCAGTGCAGTTTAGTGTAAAAATACAACCTTGCTTTAGGTTTGTTTTGTTTTTTGTGTGTGTTGGTATTGTTTCCTTTTCATTGAGCGTCGGTAGTTAGTATATTCACAAGAGGTTCACACACTTCTGGACACATGCAAAAACGAAAAAATGGCCTGAAAACCAGCTTTAGGCTCCCTGCACACTGCATGCGATTCCGATTCTGATTTTTAATCGGTTTTTACATCTGATTCTGCTTCTTAATCGTTACAGCATGCTGCATTTTTTCTGCATTTTTCTGTTGATAGCATTCAGGGAAAATCGGAATTGCAAATCGAAATCGCAAAACGGAATTGCAGTGCGCAGGAAGCCTAATACAGTATTTTCTGTCTAAGGGCTGGTGCACACCAAAACCCGCTAGCAGATCCGCAAAACCCTAGCAGATTTTTAAACGCTTTTTTTTATTTTTATGAGGCGTTTTGCTAGCGTTTTGCGGATTGCTGCTGCGGTTTTCAGTATAGTAGATTTCATATATTGTTACAGTAAAGCTGTTACTGAACAGCTTCTGTAACAAAAACGCCTGCAAAACCGCTCTGAAGTGCCGCTTTTCAGAGCGGTTTGCGTTTTTCCTATACTTAACATTGAGGCAGAAACGCATCCGCAATCCAAAAAATGCCTCACCCAGGCATTTTTCGTTTCTGCAAAACGCCTGCCGCTCTGGTGTGCACCACCCCATTGAGATACATTGACCAAGCAGATCTGAAAACGCCCAAAAAGCCGCTCGGTGTGCACCAGCCCTAAACGTTTGTACTTGAAAAAATAGTTACTTTTTGGATTGCTACTGTTTGATCTACAAAGCGCATTATTCCTTAAAGGCAATCAGATTGCAGCTTACAGTACCATAGTGGACAAATGCTTATAGATGTTAGGAAAAGTATATTACACTTTGCACTCATTTATTATCCAAAATAACCAATAATCGGAATTTATTTATTATTCATTTTGACAGCACTTTCACAGTCTTTCCAAACTGACAGTCTTGCAATTAAGAATATTATCATATAATATCATTCTAAAGTGTTTTTTGTTGTTGTTTTGGTCAGTGTGTTTTGTTTCTTCGATTTAAAAAAAAATAGATTCTTTTTGTATTATTTTTTTTGTGTTAATAGCAAACACAAAATCCTTAACAGGAAGTACATTAGTGCCCTCTGCTGCTCAAATGGTGTACAACATGAAGGACATTTCGTTTTCATCAATAACATTACCTACCTTTGTGTAAGTCTATTTTTCTATTATGTGTTCGCTGGTAGAGCCTGAAAGACTGGCATAGCACTGGAGAATTAGCCTGGACTATTTAAGTGTTTGTTTTTATATGCAAATTAAGAACTTGTGCAGAATGTAAAAAGACCTCTCAACCTCATTTGCAAAAAATCTTCTAAAGAAATGTGTTCTCTCTGCTTGTGGCAGTCAGTTAAGTTCTTTCATATCAAGCCTCAAAAAGAATGAAATAATCAGAATAGGTGTGGCTGATATATTGGGTGAGAGGTACACAATTAATTATAGTCAGATAAACATTTATGCTAGGTACACACAATGAGATTTTCTGTCAGATCGATTATTTCCAACAGGTCCGATCTGATTTCCGATCGGAAATAATCAAACTGACAGAAAATCTCATCATGTATACCTAGCATTAGCTTGGCACTAGCACCAAAAAGTTAGTTAGAATGATTGACAGGCTATCTAGGCTCATTGTCATTTGATGCTTGCATCTCCAGAACACACCTAAAGCAGGCAATACATGCAGCAATTTCTCCGAACAGATTTGATCACTTTGATCTAATCTGCTGGAAAACTATAGCACAATGAGCCACATTGATTGTAATTTTCATCGATTTGTGGCAAAAATCAATTGAAATTACAATTGGTTGGAATATTTCAAGAGTGGGGGTAGAATGACTGCCCAAAGCATTGCACTGTATCGAACATTGCAGTACTGCGGTTTGATAGATTTAGACATAACCACACTATAGTCCTCTACACAGTGCCTTGTGTATGTCCAAAACAATGGGCAAACACTGACTAAATAATCTATAAATTAATATTGAAAACATTTAGCAATTTTATTCATTATGTTATTCTCACTATAGTTCCTCTTTCAGGGCTCGTTTTCACTAGGGGCATTTTTGACATTTTTTAAGCGCTGGGGATTTTCAAAATCACCCTAAAAGCGCTTGTGCAATGATTCTCTATGAGAAAGTTCACCTCTGAGCAGTTTGTTTCCGATCCGCTCTGAAAAGCGTTGCATGGGCCATTTTTGAGGCGATTTTGCCTTAATGGAAGGTATAGGAAAAACGCAATCGCTCTGCAAAAGCGCTTAGAAAAGTGCTTAACAAAAATGCCCAACGCACAGAAATCACCAGGAAACGCTTTACAAAAACACGTAAATAATGCCCAACGCGTACGGACATGCAATCGGAACGCAATGGGAACAAAGCCTAATGCCGGGCATACACGGCTAGATTATGCACCGGAATCGAGCCAGCGGCTCGATGCCGGTGCGTCCCTCCGGCCGCCCGGATCGATTCCCGCTCGTCCCCGCGGGCGCTCCTTATCTTCTTTTCGTTTCGAGCAGGGAATCGATCTGTGCGGTGATCGGACCTGTCGGAAATGATCAATCGAGCCATCAGCGACTCGATTGATAAAAAAAAAAAAAACAAGCCGTGTATGCCCGGCATAAAGGACTTTTTTCATAGCTGTGTTTTTATTTCAACTTAACACTTTGTGGAAGTAGGTAAGGGGTACAATAGTAGGGTAATTTCTTCTGTTTGTTTTGCAGTTGAATGAAGCAGATTTTACATCAGATTATTATGGCTGCTGTTTATAAGTCTTAAAAATGCAGCCATTAAACTGGACTCTGTCCTATCCTATGCTGTTCTATGTTACTGATGTTCCATTTACCATTAGTAAAACACAATTAATCATCTCATAAGTTTATTTTCACTTCAGGGTTTTTTTAACACGTGGTCCATTTAAAACTTGAGTTTTCTCCTAGGAGATAATTTTTCGTCTTCGATTTATAACAACTTTTTAGGATTTTGCATTGGAAAAAGTACCAAAAAGTAGGTGAAAAGGTATTATAACAATTATTTTTAGTATTAGTTTGCTGGTGCTTTAAAAGGCATTTTACTGACAAGTTTGAAAATTTCACCTAGGAGAAAACTCAGGTGAAAAAAGTGAATTGCACATGGGTCCTAGTCATAAAATCTATTTTAGTCCACTAACAAGCTAGAAAATACTTAACCACTTCAGGATTCTGCGTACGCTTAACTACGCCCCTGAATCCTGAAGTGGTTTCCATGGAAACGGCCGCTCGTATGAGCGGCCGTTCCATGTCAGTTCATGGAGGGTGTCTCCGTGAACACCCTGCGAGCCTCCGATCGCGGCTCGCAGGGTAAATGTAAACACGCGGGGAAGATCTTCCCCGGTGTTTACATGTATACGGCGCTGCGCAGCAGCAGCGCCGTAGAGGAGATCGGCGATCCCCGGCCTCTGATTGGCCGGGGATCGCCGGCATCTGATAGGCTAAAGCCTATCCTATCCGGCGCAGGACGGCTTTCCGTCCAGCGCCGCACACAGGGGACGGGAGAGGGAGGGAAGGAGGCAGAGGGAGGACTAGTGCTGTGGAGGGGGGCTTTGAGGAGCCCCCCCCCCGCTAGGCACAGCAGCGTGGCGGCGATCACACCCCCCCAGCAGGACATCCCCCTAGTGGGGAAAAAAGGGGGGAGGTCTGATCGCCCTGCCTGATTTCTGATCTGTGCTGCGGGCTGAAGAGCCCCCGCAGCACAGATCAGCCAAACCACCCGGAATCCGGAAGTGGTTAAAATAATTTGGTAGCATTTTTCACTTACTTTTTGGTACTTTTTCAATCACAAAATGCTGAAAATATACGTTAAAGGTAATATGAAAAAATATTCCTTAGGAGAAAACTCAGGAGAAAAAGTGTATTGAATACGGCTTGTTGTCCCAGAACAAGTATGCAAAACCGTTCTACTGACTCCACAAGCTAGAAACTACTTAAACTGAAAGATTAGCATGACAGGCGGGCAATTTGTATTCTTTTCATGGGATTACTGATGGTGTCCTCCGTGTTCTTAGTACTACAGCGATAGTATACAACAGTGTTAGTATTTTAAAACAGAAAACAATAATTTGTGGTTAAAGGAGAGCTATAATGATGCCAACAAAAGACCTCACTGCCATTTATATTTATGTTCTAACCTGCAGACATGCTTTCATTGCTTCATCTCCGTTATGCAGTTACACATTACTACACTTCCTTCCCAAATATCATATTATTATGACATCTTCCACAGCGCTTTACAGAGCATATAGTCTTGTCATTAGCTGTCCCTCAAAGGGCTGCACAATCTAATCCCTACTGTAGTCGTATGTCTAAGGTCAATATTAGGAGGGTGCTAATTAACTTATCTGTATGTTTTTGGGATGTAGGAGGGAACTGGATTGCCCTGATGAAACCCACGCTGACACAGGAAGAACATACAAACTCTGTTCAGATAGAGCCCTGGCTTGGATTTGAACCAGGGACCCAGCACTTCAGGGCTAACCACTGCCCATATCATATGCCTATATGCAGTCATCCTTTCCATGCATAGTAAATGGCACGATGGCTGGTTAGCATACTCTCACCTTGGAGCCTGGCGTGTCAGTTTGAATTCCATCCAGGATGCTGCCTGTATGGAGTTTGTATGTTCTCCCCATATTTTTGTACATATTTTACTGAGAACTTAGGCTAGCATCTACATCCCAACACATTGCAATCAAATGTGGAGTTGGCACACCCTCGGTTAGGTAGGGTGCTTGGTGGTGTGACAAAGGCTATGTCGTATATAGCAAAGTTTACCAGCACACCAAGTTAGCAGTGATTACACATTTTTATTGAGCTCGAAACCAACAATCCATCCGACAATTGTTTTGGGAGCTGAAGGGAGACTTTGCCTAGCTCTCAAAACAATGGTCAGATGGATTGTTGGTTTCAAGCACAATAAACACGTGCAGTCACTGCTAACTTGGTGTACTGGTGAACTTTGCTATACATCCCAACACTTTGTCATATGTAAACTGGCCTCCACCCAGAATTAACCCTAGACCTTGGTAGAGAGTATAGATTGTGAGCCTCACTGAAGAACAGTTTGTCATATGAAAATCTCTAAGTGCTGTATGTAAAATACTAAAGTACTTTAGTCTTTGGTCTCTATTCAGCTAAATCACCTTTCACAGACTCTGTTGTAGTAGATCATGAAGGTAAAATAACCAAATTTGTTCATAAAAATATATACTTGTTTCACTTTAAGAACTAATGTACAGTATTTCTTGGCATACTATAATAACACTGTACAGTGCATTTCATGCATGTCTTCTATTTTGTCTTGTAGGTTTTACATCGAAAGTATATCTTACCTGAAGGATAATGCCACAATTGAACTGTTCTTCCTAAATGCCAAGTCCTGTATATATAAGGTAACGACAACATGCAGTAACTATAAATATAGTTTATAAGTTACCGTATTTTTCGGACTATAAGATGCTCCTGGCCATAAGACGCACCTAGGTTTTGAGGATGAAAACCAGGGGAAAAATATATACTGAACCTGGTGCATCCATGGTGAAGGGTATCTTGTGTATTATGCCGTCTTTGTATTTCATGCCCCCTTTTACCTCTTGTGTCTCCCTGTGTCCTCCTCTGTCCCCCTTGGGTCCTCCTGTGTCCCCCATGTACCCGCCTCTGTCCTTCTTGTGTCCTCCTCTATGCCCCTTTGTGTCCCCATTGTGTCCACCTTTATGCTGCTTTGTGTCCCCCTGTGTTATCCATGTGGTCCCCTGTGTCCTCCATTTGTCCCCCTGTGTCCTCCTCTGCATGGGTACAATACAGGGAGTCCCCGGCATTGCGGCAGTTTGGAGGTTAGTATTGACAGGCATTCACAAGTCAGGAACTCCCTACATTTGGACTATAAGACGCAGTGACTTTTTTACCCACTTTTGTGGAGAAAAGGTGAGTCTTATTTTACTGAAGGGACAACTTCAAAATAGCATATGGTGTAACAAAACTAATACCTTTAATTTTGAATTTCAGGCAAAAACTAAAAATTTAAAAATATTTATACTTCAGTCCATTAGCGTTCTGAACTTGACATCCCCATTAAAACCACCATGGCTGTCTTCAGTAAGCTGGTAACTGATCATTGTCAAAAGGGGCCACTACAACAATTTCAGGTCTGGAGTGCATATTTTCTTTCAGTCACTGTTGTGAGCTATACAAGGGTCCTCATAGCCCGAGGGCAACACCACATTTCAGGCCCTGCTTCCTCTACTAGTTGTCTGTATCTGAGGTCCGCACACATTTCTGACTCAGCTCAAATTAATTGATGGGACTGAATCAGGAAAGGTGTGGTTTATCAAGCAGAACGCATTTCTCAGGGCTTGTTCACACCTAGGGCGTTTATGCCCTTTTTTCAAGCGCCGGCAATTTTGAAAATCGCTCTAAAAAGCTTGTGCAATGATTCCCTATGAGACTGTTCTCATCTGAGTGGTTTGTTTCCGATCCGCTCAGCAAAGTGCTGCCTGTACCATTTTCTGAGCGTTTTTTGCTCAATAGAAGGTATAGGAAAATCGCAAAGCGCTTGAAAAAGCGCTTTGTATAGCGATTTCCCCAGTGCTTCGATGAATAAATACATTGTATTTATTCATTTCCGGGTCAAAGAGTTCACTTCCTGACTGACATCAGGGAGTGAAAAAAAGCTGAATCCCTCTGCAAAAGCGCTTAGAAAAGCGCATAAAAAAACTGCAGAGCCCACCCGAGTGCCAGAAGGGAGAAAAAAATCGCCCGCAAAATCGCAAATTACTGCCGCCAGCGATTGCGATTTTAGGTGTGAACAAAGCCTTAGTCCATCTAAATACTGGCATGGCTATGGCCCTCGAGGAGTGTGGCTAAACACTTGTGCTCTAGTATACAATGATAAGTGGATTTTATTTTTACAACTAGAGTAAGAAGTGTCCAGCACTCATGTGACCGCTCTTTTAGAGCCTTGGGAGCAGTGGTGTCGCAATAGCAGATGCAGAGGTTTGGACCTTACCTGGACATGAGGGGCCCACAAGGGTCACTGCATTAGCTCTTTATTAGTTCTGTAGGGGTAATGATCACCTTTCCTTTTAAATAATACCAATTGCCTGTCAGTCCTTCTGACACCTTAGGCTGTTGTAGTGTCTGAATCACACACCTGAAACAAGTTATGGGTGTTAGAGACAGAGGCTCAGCAGGACTGCCAGGCAATCTGCACTGTTTAAAGGATATAAATATGTCAGCCTCCATGTCCCTCTCAGTTCAGGTGTGCTTTAATATGTGATGTGAGTTGCGGTAATCAGTAACAAACATTTTTTAGCCTTGCACTGCATTTACCGATTTTGGAGTTCTGTACAGGGGCATAGCAATAGGGGGTGTAGAGGTTGTGACCACATCGGGGCCCTTGGGCCAGAGGGGCCCCGAAGGGTCCACCCTCTATCACAGTATTAGCTCTCTATTGGTCCTGTGCTCATAATAATCATTCCTATAGATACTTTGAATAGTGGTAATCATTAACAAACTGTTTCCCATCCCCTTCTTGCACCTCTGACACTGTAGTTGCCATTGGCAGGTTTTGGTGTGTCATATCAATTGTTATGTATAGAGTGCATGGGGGCCCCATTGTAAAATTTGCATCGGGGCCGATAGCTCCTTAGCTACGCCACTGGTTCTGTATCATGCAGTTATTATGCATATAGTGCTGTGGAGCTCAGTGTAAAATCTGCACTGGGGCACATAAACATGTAGTGACGCCACTGCTTTGGAGCCGGATTTTGGCGTACTTTAAACACGTTTAAACAATTTGCTTCACATTCAAATGATGAGGTGAAATTAAACGTTACCACTAGTACAGTGCTTTTCTCCTGTAAGAATCAAAGAGCTTGAGGGCCGCAGCCACTAAGGGTGCACTCAGTGCGCTATTCTGGAGTGACTGACTCCAGCCAGGGTTTAAACCCTGTTCTTCTATGTCAAAGGTTATTTTGGACTTTAGAAGAGGACTATATAGACTGATGCAATCTCAGAGAGGCAAAAAAACTCTGAAAAATATTTATTGACACATATAGAAAAACATCAAAAACACATGATTCTTCAGCATCACACTTGAAGTTTAATACCCATAAAGCTACAACCATTGGTCAACTCAAATCTATCCTATGTATCTTAAAAACCAATCACTGTGATGCTGAAGAATCATGTGTTTTTGATGTTTTTCTATATGTGTCAATAAATATTTTTCAGAGTTTTTTTTGCCTCTCTGAGATTGCATCAGTCTATATAGTCCTCTTCTAAAGTTATAAATAAGTGTCGGTGGGTAAGGTGGATTACCCTGAAAAAGGACTGTGTTTTTAATCCTTCACAATATAAAGGATTGTACCTCCAGAGTTTCTAACAAAGGTTATTTTGGAAACAGTTAAGGTCTTAAGACACACTTAAATGACCTACACTTTTCTTACATGCTCTTTTTGAACAAAGAGACCAACAACCTGGCGGTCCAAGGGAATCTATATGTGTACCACATATGATTAATGAATTGCACACATGTGTAACCTGTACAATGTGGGTCACGCCAGGAGATGAAGGGGCCCAGAGAAGAAACCTGGGAGATGATTAAGCTGCTGGCAGCAGCAGGCAGTGGAAAGTAATGCTACGTACACACTTGCGATAACGATCGTTCGCTAGGAACGATAATTGAAAGACGAACGATACGGCAACGATAGGAATGCAACGATGGGATGCAGCGATCATCATACACATTTTAACGATTGTTCTCGCAGAAAAGAACGATCATAAGGAAATGTTGCGTACATATTTCTATAAAATTAAATAAAACACACTAACATGGAGTTACAATAGATACAAATATATTATTGTTAACTTGAAAACAAAGTTTAATTGAAATGAGCTATGCAACAATCTTTACCTCCGCGCTACAAAGGAAGTACTGAAGCTGGGCAGAATTCCACGCAGGCGCATTGGCCCTTGTAACGATCGTTCTCGGCCGATGTCTGTACACACTATAGTTTTGTAACGATTGTCGGTAGATACGATCCGTCAGGTCGGATATTTCCATCTTCCCGATCTCGTTCTTTTGTCGTTTTTCCCCGATTGCCGGCGGAACGATCGTTAATTAGCTGTTTCAAACGACCATAGTCGCCAGTGTGTACGCAGCATAAGGGTTGCAGTGATCAGGCTTAGATTAGAGACTGCTTGCTAGCCAAATTGGAGTCAAATTGACATTAGATCTGTATCTTTTTGAGCAATTAAAGTGGGTTGGAACTGCAATTACAAAACTTAGGTATCTATTGCTAGGGACGAGAGTAATTAGTGTTAGGCAGTGGCAAACAATGTCATTTTGTATTGCTAAATTAATACTTTGAGAGGACAGCAATGATTCTCATAGTTATAGTGAGAGTATTTTTTAAATTTTTACTTTATACAGTACTTTGTATTAAATATTTTTCTATAGATGTTTTGGACTATAGAACAAATTATCTGAGTTTTCATTAATCCTTATGGGGAAAATTCACTTTGATATAAGAGTGCTTTGGATTACAAGCACATGAGTTATGGCAAGGCAGTCCAACAGCATGCATATTCAGCATCGGCTCTTCTAAAAAGTAAACAGAAGCCAAGGCGCTTTTGTTTGGCTGAGAAAACACTGCTGATAACAGTTAAAGAGGAGTTGTACTGAAAATCACTTAAAGGAATCATCAGCCAAGTTTAGCTAAAATCTGATTTACTTACCTGGGGCTTTCTCCAGCCCCTCGCAGTAGGTCTGCGCCCGTGCAGTACGCTGCTGACAACGTAGGCTTGACTGACAGCAGCTCTTCACACAGGCACAGTAAGGACAACTTTGAGGTCGGCCTCTGCACCGTGCGGGGACTCTGGACGAAGCGCTTACCGAGGGACAGACAGCTGTGAGGGGCTGGAGAAAGCCCCAGGTAAGTAAATCATATTTTAGTTAAACTTGGCTAATGATACCTTTAAAGAGATACTTAAGTAAAAAAAAAATGATTTTTACTCACCTGGGGCATCTCTCAGCCCCCTGAAGCTGTATGGTGCCCTTGCAGCCTCGCTCCGATCCTCCTGTCCCCACCGGCGGTTACTTCCGGGTTTGGCGACAGCCGCCGACAGGCTGGGAACGCGAGCGATTCTCCACGTTCCCAGCCGCCATATCATCCTCTATGCTGCTATAGCGTATAATGTTATATACGCCGTAAGGCAGATCGGCGATCCCCGGCCTCTGATTGGCTGGGGATCGCCGGCTTATGATAGGCTGAAGCCTATCCTTCAATGCGCAGGACGGATATCCATCCTGCGCAGCTCACAGGGGGAGGGAGAGGGACGGAGCGCAGAGAACGCTGCGGAGGGGGGCTTTGGAGAGGCCCCCCCCCCCCCCCGCAAAGCGCAGCAAGCCGGCGGCGATCAGACCCCCCCAGCAGGATATCCCCCTAGTGGGGAAAAAAGGGGGTAAGTCTGATCGCCCTGGCATAATCCTGATCTGTGCTGCGGACTGGAGAGCCCACGCAGCACAGATCAGACAGAAATCCACTGGTCGTCAAGTGGTTAATGAATAAAATTGCTTTTTTTTTTTCAATATTACAGTGGTTTGCAAAAGTATTTGGCCCCCTTGAAGTTTTCCACATTTTGTCATATATCTGCCACAAACCTGAATCAGTTTTATTGGAATTCCACGTGAAAGACCAATACAAAGTGGTGTACACGTGAGAAGTGGAATGAAAATCATACATGATTTCAAACATTTAAAAAAAAAAAATAACTGCAAAGTGGGGTGTGCATAATTATTCAGCCCCCTAAGTCAATACTTTGTAGAACCACTTTTTGCTGCAATTACAGCTGCTAGTCTTTTAGGGTATGTCTCTACCAACTTTGCACATCTAGAGACTGAAATCCTTGCCCATTCTTCTTTGCAAAACAGCTCCAGCTCAGTCAGATTAGATGGACAGCGTTTGTGAACAGCAGTTTTCAGATTTTGCTACAGATTCTCGATTGGATTTAGATCTGGACTTTGACTGGATCATTCTAACATATGGATATGTTTTGTTTTAAACTATTCCATTGTTGCCCTGGCTTTATGTTTAGGGTCGTTGTCCTGCTGGAAGGTGAACCTCTGCCACAGTCTCAAGTCTTTTGCAGACTCCAAGAGGTTTTATTTAAAGATTGCCCTGTGTTTGGCTCCATCCATCTTCCCATCAACTCTGACCAGCTTCCCTGTCCCTGCTGAAGAGAAGCACCCCCAGAGCATGATGCTGCCACCACCATATTTGACAATGAGGATGGGGTGTTCAGAGTGATGTGCAGTGTTAGTTTTCCGCCACACATAGCGTTTTGCATTTTGGCCAAAAAGTTCCATTTTGGTCTCATCTGACCAGAGCACCTTCTTCCACATGTTTGCTGTGTCCCCCACATGGCTTGTGGCAAACTGCAAACGGGACTTCTTATGCTTTTCTGTTAACAATGGCTTTCTTCTTGCCACTCTTCTATAAAGGCCAACTTTTGTGCAGTGCACAACTAATAGTTGCCCTATGGACAGATTTCCCTACCTGAGCTGTAGATCTCTGCAGCTCGTCCAGAGTCACCATGGGCCTCTTGACTGCATTTCTGATCAGTGCTCTCCTTGTTCAGCCTGTTAGTTTAGGTGGACGGCATTGTCTTGGTAGGTTTACAGTTGTGTCATACTCCCATTTCTGAATGATCGCTTGAACAGTGCTCCGTGGGTTGTTTAAGGCTTTGGAAATCTTTTTGTAGCCTAAGCCTGCTTTAAATTTCTCAATAACTTTATCTCTGACATGTCTGGTGTGTTCTTTGGACTTCATGGTGTTGTTGCTCCCAATATTCTCTTAGACAACCTCTGAGTCCGTCACAGAGCAGCTGTATTTGTATTGAGATTAGATTACACACAGGTGCACTCTATTTAGTCATTAGCACTTATCAGGCAATGTCTGTGGGCAACTGACTGCACTCAGACCAAAGGAGGCTAATTAATTACGCACACTCCACTTTGCAGTTATTTATTTGTAAAAAATGTTTGGAATCATGTATGATTTTCATTCCACTTCTCACGTGTACACCACTTTGTATTGGTCTTTCACGTGGAATTCCAATAAAATTGATTCATGTTTGTGGCAGTAATATGACAAAATGTGGAAAACTTCAAGGGGGCCGAATACTTTTGAAAACCACTGTACTTTGTAAATTATTCAGTCAGTGTTTACCCGTTGTAAAAACCTCCTTCATACCTTTTCTCTCCCTGATTTACATTCTGAAATTTATCACAAGTGACAACATCTTTACTGCTGTCAGGTGCATCTCTGTGGAATATGTGTTAACTCTGTGTTCCAAAGCCAGTAGAAAAAATACCTGGTGTGCCAGAATGCTCTGGGAGGAGAATTCCGCATAATTAAACAGCTTAGACTGTGGCAACTTATGCATATGATTTGCATCTGAATTGAATGTGAAGTGCGCAGATAGCTTATTATAGGTGCTGCACATGTGAGCTGTTGGTCATTTCAGATGCAGCCTTTGTGGTAGAAGCCTGCGCGGGTCCACTTTTTCATACCCGCACCCGAGCCGCACCCGCGACCCACTACCTGCACCCGACCCGCGACCAGATTTTTGGTGAATTTGATACCCG
Source organism: Hyperolius riggenbachi (assembly GCF_040937935.1). Classification (NCBI taxonomy): domain Eukaryota; kingdom Metazoa; phylum Chordata; class Amphibia; order Anura; family Hyperoliidae; genus Hyperolius; species Hyperolius riggenbachi. The sequence continues at coordinate 249,911,557 of NC_090648.1, read as the reverse complement.
CCCCGCACCTGAAGAACCGCTATCTGCACCTGACCCGCAGGCCCGCTACCCGACCCGCTACCCGCTTTTTAAAATTTTCTTCTAAAGTGCACATTTGCATAGTTGTCCCCAGTGTAGCCAGCATAGTTGTCCCCAGTGTAGCCAGCATAGTTGTCCCCCAGTGTAGCCAGCATAGTTGTCCCCCAGTGTAGCCAGCATAGTTGTCCCCCAGTGTAGCCAGCATAGTTGTCCCCCAGTGTAGCCAGCATAGTTGTCTCCAGTGTAGCTAGCATAGTTGTCCCCCAGTGTAGCTAGCATAGTTGTCCCCCAGTGTAGCTAGTATAGTTGTCCCCAGTGGGGGCCAGAGCCCCCCCCCCCTCCTCTCTCACCTGGGTCCTCTCTTTCAGAATAGCGGCGGTGCTGCGGGCGGGCGGAGGATTACTCACCTTCTAACTTCCGCATTCCAAGAGCTGGCAGTGTCCCCTCGTCACAGGTCTCCACCTTCAATGCCGCCCACTGTGCTTCCACCAATCAGGAAGCACAGTGGGCGGCATTGAAGGCGGAGACCTGTGATGAGAGGATGCTGCCAGCGCTTAGAACGGAAGTTAGGAGGTGAGTAATCCTCTGCCCGCCCGCAGCGCAGCCGCTATTCTGGTGAGGGAGTTCTGGCCCCCCTCCCTGTCGCTGTCCAAACTGCCCCTGCTGGTGCTGCTTCCATTCCTCACTACCCGCACCCGCAGACCGCTACCCGCAACCCTACCCGCAACTCGCTACCCGTACCCGACCCGCACCAGCAGCAAAAATCAATTCCGGTACCTGAACTCGACCCGCATTTCGGGTTACCTGCGGGTACCCGACCCGCTGCAGGCCTCTACTTTGTGGTATGTGCTGGCCCTCTTCTCGCTAGACTGTAGCATCACTGAGAGGGCAGGGCTACATACCAATATCAGCAATTTAGAGACATAGGAAGTGTTTCTGATTCTGAAATCAATATAATTAACGAAAAAGTGGGTATCCTCAATAATTTACTACATTCCACTATTTGTCACTATGGTGCTTCTTTAAGTGCTGGCAAATTCAAAGGGCCATTACTTCACTATGTTTTACAGCTCAATGAACCCGAATGTACAGCAGACTGCCATCTTGGCTGCTATTTAGAATTTAGTTTAAGAAGTTCAGCCCTGAAAATAAAAATATGAGACTCTGTTTTATGTTACTAATGTTCAATTTATCATAAGTAACAAACACAATTATTTACCTCATACGTTTATTTTTGCTCATGTTTATTCTGCACAAGTGTGGTTTCTGTATTATGTAGAAGTTGTAATCTTTTCTTTAAACCAGTAGGTGGAGCCATTTCCACATATAAGGTATTTAAGCTTTTTTTTTTTTTTAATGCAATCTGAAAAGGAAAGCTCCTCTCCTATCCAGTTAAACCAAAGGACCATGTAGAAAAGAATGTTGCAAGTAGTAGGCTGTTGAATCAAAATCATAGTGCTTAAAAAAACAACAACAGAGAAATACGTTACTAAATATGTAAATAAGTACAACTTTCATTAGAATAGAACTATTTACACTGAGACAGCAGATTGGAAAATAAATATCTAGTTTACAATTGCTGAAATCCCTGCATAAAATATTCAGAAGATACATCTGCTTCCTATTTCTGGTGCTTTTTATTCTCTGCTCAGAGAACAGAACTTATATCTTCCTTCTGCAAACACTGAACTGATCAAAAAGCTTTCTGACTTCTGCAACCACTTTAGATAACAAAGTGATATCACTGTACAGAGAGAGAATGATCACGATTTTGCTAAGTTGTTGTGCAAAGTGCTGAAATCATAATCAAGAGAATGGTACATTTGCAGACAAAAGTACTGACAACAGGAATCACCAGTAGTAATAATGGAAATATACTGTGTTAAGCAGATCTGTTACTTTACCATACAAATAGTGTCATACTTTTGTAAGTAAGCGTTGATGGATTCGCTTTCAAGTAAATATGTAAAGAGTGGGATAGAAAGTTTAACTTTTAAACTTCACAAAAAGTAAAGGAAATTAAAGGAAACTCTATTTTACACTAAACTAACAGATTATTTTATTTTATCTGGGTTCAGATCAGTACATATGTAGGCCATCTACCTTACCGCAGCCACATTAAACAAGTCAAGACATTTGGAAATAACAAAAACTACCAAACGACTGTTGAGTAAAAAAAATATTCTATATTTATTAAAGACAAACATTGCCTATCAAAATATTAATTATTATTAGTGCTTTCATCATAAACATGCACATAAATGGAGTGATAACCCTAAAGTGCAGGAATAGGAAAGACACATGTAAATACTGTATGTACGTGTTTATGATGAGATCACTAATAATAAATATTTTGATAGGCAATGTTTGCCTTTAATAAATATTGAATACATTTGCATTTAAAGAGACACTGAAGCGAAAAAAAAATTATGATATTATGATTTGTATGTGTAGTACAGCTAAGAAATAAAACATTAAGATCAGATACATCAGTCTAATTGTTTCCAGTACAGGAAGAGTTGAGAAACTCCAGTTGTTATCTCTATGCAAACAAGCCATTAAGCTCTCCGACTAAGTTAGTCGTGGAGAGGGCTGTTATCTGACTTTTATTATCTCAACTGTAAGTGAACTGTTTACTTTTTCTCTGCTAGAGGAGAGGTCATTACTTCACAGACTGCTCTGAAAGAATCATTTTGAATGCTGAGTGTTGTGTAATCTGCACATATTAGAGAATGATGCAATGTTAGAAAAAACACTATATACAGTACCTGAAAATAAAAGTATGAGAATATTTTCTTTGCTGCTAATCTTCTAGTAATTATTCATAGTACACAACCAATTCATTATATCATATATTTTTTTTCGCTTCAGTGTCTCTTTAACAGTTGTTTGGTAGTTTGTTTGTTTTTTTCCTATGCTTTCTGTGCAATAGCATGGGTTGCTGCTTTAGGTATTCTACATTTGAAAATCAGCTATGAGAAGTTCTGAAATAAGGCCTACTTTAGTTACTTGTACATTAATTTGTTAGCTTCTTTCATTTTTCAGGCTGCATTGGATACATGGGAAAGAGAATCTAAGAAATTATCATAGGGAATGCAGACAGTTCTTCTTTCAGAAACAAACGTATCTGAGATAATTCATACATAGAACAAATTACCACCTTATGGCCCATATGCAAGTCATTTTCTCTCCTTAGTGATATTTTCAAACTTGTCAATAAAATGCCTTTAACCTCTTGAGGACCACAGGCCTACCCCCCACCAGCGGGGGGGGGGGGGGGGGGAATCACTAGTGTGCTGTCTTGTACGACCCTGCAGCTTGGCCTTAAAGCTGCAGTGGCCTATTTTGAAAGATATTGCCTGGTCTTTAGGGGGGTTTAGCACTGTGGTCCTGAAGTGGTTAATGCAGGAGGGGAGCGAGCTGAGGGGAGAGCCCGAGGTGAGGGAGGGGGGAGTGCCCCCACTCCCCACCAATGTAAGTGGCCATGCTCTCTCATCATGCTGCGACCCCTCCTGCCCCCCAAAACGACCCTGAGCAGGGGGTCCAAATTTCTGCATCGAGGCCCAGTGATTTCTAGTTCTGCCCCTGGCTGCAATGTCTTTTTTTAATCAATTTTATAGTTTTCACCTTTTCACCTGCGTTTTCTCCTAAGTAATATTTTCAAAATTGTCAATAAAATGCATTTTAAACCACCAAGAAGCAAGAAAAGGCTACTACACACACTCAACAAAAACATATATTTATTAACATACTCCAAAATACAGGGGGTTGCAACGTGTTTCACAGGTATATTCCTGCTTCTTCAGGCAGAAAAACAATGGAGTATTTAATAGGGTTGCAACGGTATGAAAATTCACGGTATGATAACCGTCAAAAAAAATACCGCGGTATGACGGTATTACGGTATACGGTATTACGCAATTATTCTCATTACAATTACCCTTATAAAAATGAGAAAAGGTCAAAGTTGAACAAACTCTTCTTTATTAGACCCTTAATGGTTAGGGTCCTCCTATCATACTTGAAATATTTACTCTTCTAAATGTCCAAAAAACAACAACAATACCAAAAGTAAATCTAATTTTCCACGTGTCACATGACTGCCTATGGCAGAGAGGGCAGATAATAAGGCCATTTGAAAGCACAGTAGGTTAATATGTCTGCTTCCATGAATCAGGAAGTAGAAACTGTGCAGATTTATTTTAGGATTTGTATTAGCTGTAACAAAGAAAGAAATTGCTGTTGCATATCTTTTTGAGCAAAGAGGAGGACGTTTTGAGTTCAGGTCCACTTTAAAAATGCTGGTGGTACACTTTACTATACACCTTAGTGTACCAGAGATGAAGCATAGTGAAAGTTTTGTATATACCTGCGGCTTCCTCCAGCCCGATCATGCGCACGGATCCCCCCCACGCCGCCATCCTCAGCCTTTTCTATCGCTGGTATTGAGTCCCGTAACTTGACCAAGTCGCGGCCAGTCTGAGCATGCGCAGTGCGTTCTCTACAGCGGAGAATAATACTACGCAGGCGTAGTACTATTTTCTGCCAGAGAGAGAGGGAGCGCACTGCGCATGTGTAAAACTGGCCGCGACTGGCCAAAGTTACGGGACTCAATACCAGCTATAGAAAAAGCTGAGGATGGCGGCGTGGGAGGGATCTGTGCGCATGATCGGGCTGGAGGAAGCCGCAGTTATGTATAAAAACTTTCACTATGCTGCGTCTCTGGTTTCCTTTACAGGATACCAGAGCTGAAAAATAAAATGCAAATGGGTGGAGCGGACATGAGTTAGGTGAAGTCCTGTGCTAAGCCACTGCTGACAATTTCTTTAAAAAGTAGGGGGACAGAGTAGAACAGGGGGGGAGGGGCAGTGGGCATGAGGACACGACATCACACAAACACACGTACATCAGGCAGACAAACACACACACATCACACAGAGACATGCATCAGGCAGACATCACTTACACACACACACACACATACATACATACATACACTACACATTAGGCAGACATCACTCAGACATCACAAACATATACATCAGGCAGACATGCATCCATCAGGCAAACATCCATCCATCCATCAGGCAGACATTACTCAGACATCACACACATACATCAGGCAGACACATCTCACACACACAAGCCATACATATACACACTGGCTGCATTCAAATACAGCACCTCTCCCACAGCAACACTGCTTATCTGGTGTCATTAAGCTTCAGCTCCCCACGTGCAGTGTGTCTCTCGCTCCTTCTCCCGGGCGGGCGGCGTGCTCATCATTTTCATGGGGGGAGGAGAGCTGGACATTCCTTTGAACACTGATCTGTATCAGTGTTTATGTCAGCTCTGCAGTCGTGGGAGGCAGGGGGCTGCGTGCATCTAGCAGGAGGGAGAACGGGCTGTAGCCTTTTCTCATTTGCCGTATTTATTTTGGCAGGCATGACCTGGTGACTCCCCCTCTGCCTTTGTAGTACAGTCCGCAATAAAAAAACTACAAGCAGATACAAATGGATCTCTGTGTGCGCGCCAGTCGTGTTGGCGTCATCACAGGACGCGTATCACCACCCAGCTCCTGCACTCATGTCGCAAGCCTCCCGCAATCAGGAACTAGCTTTGGGAGCTTGCCTTCGTAACGGACGCAGACTGAGAGCAGGACAATGCCGGAGCGGTGGCGGGGATACGGAAATACAGCAAAAACCGGTATTTCCTAAAAGTGCTTACCGTGATTACCGTGCTTAGTAAAACCGCGATATACCGTAATACCGGTAAATCGCGGCAACCCTAGTATTTAACAGCCAGCTGTCAGAAGTACACCTAGCGCTCTGTTTTTGGAGTATGTTAATAAATATATGTTTTTCTGATAACTGACAGTTTCGTGTCTGCTTTGGGGAGGTGAGTTCACCGCTGCTTCCACAGCAATTTTGAAACCTTTAGTCTCTTGCGTCTTTGTTCATCATTTACGATACTTGTGTCCACCACTGGTGGAGGGGTGATATACATCTACTTTCCGATCTACAGAGAGCGACTTTTTAATCCTGAGTGGGAACAGGTCTTAAAGAGACTCCGTAACAAAAATTTCATCCGGTTTTCTTCCATCCTACAAGTTCCAAAATCTATTCTAATGTGCTCTGGCTTACTGCAGCACGTTCTACTATCGCCATCTCTGTAATAAATCAACTTATCTCTCTCTTGTCAGACTTGTCAGCCTGTGTCTGGAAGGCTGCCAAGTTCTTCAGTGTTGTGGTTCTGTGATGCATCTCCCCCCTCCAGGCCCCTCTCTGCACACTGCTGTGTGTTATTTAGATTAGTGCAGCTTCTCTCTGCTCTATTATCTTTTACAAGCTGGATAAATCCTCCTCTGAGCTGGCTGGGCTTTCACATACTGAAGAATTACATACAGGTAGAGCTGTCTGCACTCTGCAGGAAGAAACAGCCTGACACTTCAGTGGAAGATAGCTGCAGGGGGAAAGAAACACACAAGTGATCTCTTGAGATTAAAAAGGAAGGCTGTATACAGCCTGCTTGTGTATGGATGTATTTTCTATGTGTACATCAACCTACTTCCTGTTTTGGTGGCCATTTTCTTTGTTTACAAACAAACTTTTTAAAACTGTTTTTAACCACTTTTAATGCGGCGGAGAGCGGCGAAATTGTGTCAGAGGGTAATAGGAGATGTCCCCTAACGCACTGGTTGTTAACTTTTGTGCGATTTTAACAATACAGATTATCTTTAAATCTCCACACCTGCATTTACAGTGGTTGCCTAAAGGGTAACCCTGGCTTGTGAGTATTACTTTACTTACTTTCAATTTTCACCCCTATTCAGTACATACTACACTATATTTGGGCTCTCGGTTTCGTTTCTTTTTGAACTTTTGTCAAGTAAAAGACATGCAAACGACAAGGCGTTATCACTAATAAGAGGCGACCAACGACTGATAAGACGCAGCTCAAGTCAATCCAACTGTTGGATTGACATGAGCTGCATCTTATAAGTCATTGGTCGCCTCTTATTAGTGATAATGCCTTATCATTTGCATGTCTTTTACTTGACAAAAGTTGTCCAACTTCTTCAAGTTGTTTGATAATCCTGCATTTAAAAGACTTTTGTTGAGCGTGTGCATGAACCTTTAGAAGGTTCTTGTTAAGGCTCATACATATCTACCAACGATCTTCCAAATGTGTCTGTTAGCAGATAAGTTGTGTGTGTGTATGGCTGGCAAATAGCCAAATGACCAACTGATAACAGGTTGTTTGCCAGATCCAACCGGTGGATCAATCTGACCAACTATCATGCAGGTTGGAACATGTGTACAAGTCTTTTGAACAACTTTGGGGTTTTTTAAATGCAGACATGTTGTACAGTTAGTCATGTAGCTTGCACACATAGTATTTAAGTGAGTTGGTTGCTTAGTTGGTTGGCGTGTGTGTACGTACATGTCATGTAAACAACTTGTACGGTTGGTCATGTTGTGCAGTTGGTTCTGCATTAAGTTGGACGTGTGTATGAGCCTTTAGTAGTGAGTGATTATAGTACAAAAAAGAGAGTGTGGCAATTTCATAGAGGTTGAATGGTTTAAGCACGTTAGACGTAAATAACTCCTTACATCATCGAGATGAAGCCTAGATTATGTCAGTTACGCCTAGCCACTCAGACAGACACCTAATTATTTATTACAGTATCTGCCAAAGATACTGTCTTTGTTGACATCTAAAACTCAGTTGTGAGAAGACAGAACAGCTGAAACCTGATTGGTTACTGTAAGCAACATAAAAATTGTCTTTTTTGTTCATAAAAGTGTTTAGTACTAATATGCATATTATTTATATCCCTAGCCAATATCAACCAACCGGCTTTCTGAGTACTAAAACCAGAGCAGCGATGCTTTGAGACTGCTATGGGTTACTGTACTTGAAACTTTTTTTGTGTTTAGATAAAAGCTCAACATCTTTCTTGTGTTCATTAAGCTGCATGTGCAAAGGCAGGAAATACATTTGACGAATGTAATAAAACTATATTCTCCAGAGCATGCTAGTATTCTTCCTCTGGTTATATGCCGGTACAATAATAGATGTTTCAATGAAACGTGTTTTTAAAATGAGGCATCTTCCTGCATTTGTTCTCCTAAAGATTCCTTTGACCCCCAATGCAATATAAATGAGGGAAAGATGAAAAGAGCTGCCTGAGTTTCTGCATAGCACTTATCACAGGAGGGTATTCAGGGCAGGGTATTCCTTGGGGAGCCAGTGTGTACTTTTTAGCACAAAGAGGACAAGGTCACTGCAGAGTCCCAGCCCTTGCTTCTAATAATTCTAAATATGCCAGAGCGCTTTCTTGCCAAGAAGTGAGTACTCCACTGCAGTCCATACAGATTGACATTCCTGTTGACTAAACACTATTGTCTGAGAACAAAATGCTGCCTGGTAAAGATAAGCAGTTTCCTGACTCAAAGCTGTCAATACGGCATATTATTAAGAGCCGCACATTGTCCCTCTCTTGTTAAAGCACTGATCCTACTTTCTTTAGCTTTAATTCATGCTACACGCCCTACAGTTAATATTTTCACTTTTTAAATTATATGTTTGCAGTGAACCCAACCTATTAATTCACTAATGAGGCCTCTGCTAATGATAATACAAGTCTCTAAACTAGGGACTGTTTTATCGTTCTTTACCTTCTGGCAATGAATTCCTCAAATAATTCCATCAATAATTGACACAGATTGACGCAGCACAAAGGAAACAGGTATGAGTCGCTTCAGTGCTCCTGAGATATTCAGTGATCAGCTTGTAGTCAAAGTACAAAGGAGTTCTACAAGATTTTGGAACTGAGGCTTGTAGCATCACCCAACTTTCTGCAGTTCTACAGCTATAGGGAAACATCTTTTTGAAAGTAGAAAAATATAAAGACATGAGAATTGTATGTATAGAGCATATAGAGAGAGAGTATACAGCATACAGAAGTGTAGTAGACTATGTAATATGTATTGTATGAAGTGGAAGATGTTGGTTTGAATAATGTACAGAGCAAAATATGTACCGGTATATAAGGCATCAAGGTAAAAGTGTAGTGAGAAGGAAGAGTTCTTTTATGTATTAAGGCTTGTGCACACATGCAACACTTCTGCCCAACTATCATCCACTGATTCAGGGGCGTAGCAATAGGGGTTGCAGAGGTTGCGACCACATCGGGGCCCTTGAGCCAAAGGGGCCCCGAAGGGCCCTCCCTCAGCTACAGTATTAGCTCTCTATTGCTCCTGTGCTCATAATAATAACTTCTATAGATACATTGAATAGTGGTAATCCCCTTCTTGCACCTCAGACACTGTAGTTGCCATTGGCAGGTTTTGGTGCGCCGTATCAATTGTTATGTATAGAGTGCTTGGGGGGGCCCCATTGTAAAACTTACATCGGAACCCACAGCTCCTTAGCTACGCCACTGCACTGATTGGTCTGTTGGACGATAGTGGGGTATGTGAACTCGTGACAAATGACTAGACAATCCAACAGGCAGATCAACTCACACGACTGTTGGCCTGATATTGTGCAGTTGGCCACATGTATGCAAGTCATTTGAACGATTTGTACTTGTTTTGAATGTGGCCATAACGTGCAGTCTGTCGTTCTACTTCTGTGCGCTGTATGCAAATGAGTTGGTCGTTCAGTTGATTGGTGCGCAGAAAATACAAGTTGCTTGGTCATGGGGTCGGTCATGTTGTCGGATTGGTCATGCAGAAAAGTTGCATGTGTGTACGAGCCTTAAGATGGATATATTATATCCCATACAGCACATGTAGTGTAGTAAGATTGCTAAGTATATCATGTACTGCATTGTATGTAGCAGGTAAAATGGTGTATATAAAGTTTATCACAGCGGTTACAGCAGAGAAGTTGGAGGTATATAACAGTGTTTATAGAGTAAGGGGTACAGCTGTTGTCTGCCATGCATATACATCACTATAGTCTCTTTGGAGAGATTAGCAGAGATTTAACCTGTAAATTAGGCTAGGTTCACACTGGGACATTGTGCTGCAACACATGCAGTGCAGCATACAGTTCATGAAAACTATACTTTACTGCATCTGTAAAAGTGCATGTTGTCCGGTACTTCAGAGCATGTCTCACCATCATTACAACGTATTCCGCACTGCTGCGCTAATGTGAACATATCATTACAATATAATTCATTGCATTTGCTAAGGGAGTATATTGTCAATGCACAGCAACCTAGCCTTAAAGTAAACTGAGCAACTAAAATAAAATATATATCAAACATACCTTCCCCTAAGGGAGGTTAGTAAATGGTGTCAGCTGTTAGTGGGACGGCAAGCATTTAATTACCTTAGGGGGGCTGCTTTTCTAGCCCACAATGTGTATGCAGGCCCCCATCCTGTCTGTACCCAAAGTGGCTATGGTGATATCAAGTGGCCCTAGCCACTGCAGTGCATGCTGGGAAGTGTAGTTCATCAATCTAACTACATCTACAAGCCAGGAGATGTAGTCACATTAATGGACTAGATCTGCCGGCATGCACTGCGGCGGTCGGGGCCTGCGCAATTTCACTGCAAATATTTCAAACTTCTACAGCAGGGACAGCATTGCAGATGCTTAGTGACCCACAAGTATAGCAGATCCATTGCTAATCAGACACATATGTATCATTTTGATTTTCAGCTGGTCAGTGCTATATCTCATGCAATATTGCTTGATAAATCATTCCGCTGAGTTTTCTTTACACTCATAGTCAGGTAGACTGGCTTACACGTATGTGACATGGATGTTATAACTTGGTATGGCTTTTCTATCTGTCCAAAAAAATAGCCAGAACAGGCTTTTCTCATTATTGCCCATGACAATAGCACATAACCACTGACTGACTACTATTTAGGATGAGAGGATTAGGTTGAAACCATACCTGATTATGTTTATTGCTGTGACTTCAGTGGCAGGTCATAGCTCCACCCCCTTTCCCTGTTCAGCAAAGTTGAGCCCAGCACACATTTGGACCCTGCTGACCCACAGGCATGCCTCTGGCAAGTAGATTATACTATATGATCAACAGGCCTATCTTGTTTGTGGCACTTGTATGTCTGCACCATAATGATTAAAAATATATTTACATACACTTTAATTATCCATAGTCCACTGTAATGTGTAATAAAGCATATTGCAGCAAGCAAGCTAAGGGATGACCTTCCCTGGCCATATACTTTCCCATACATAAAATTGTGGCCTCTTTTTGATCAAAAAATGAAGCACTGTCACACAATGCCACAGAGATTCCCCTGGTTACCAGTGTCAGTGACCTTGATGGGAAGGTGCAGCTCTGACTGTGGGAGTTTTAAATAAGGGGCTTCTAATACCTCAAGAGGTTGTTAATTAAATCAGAACTATGAAAGAACAGAGCTTTGATTGTCTCTCTCTGGGAAGCGGCCTCCATGGCTTGCAAACCTGTTGAGAGAGAAGGAGAAAGGGTTCTGGGAGGGGAGAGGCAAATGAATGTCATTAGCTGGTCCCTGCAGCTTTCCATGGGAACCCACCGGCTGCCATTCAGCAACATTCACAGTTTAGGTTTTCAGAGTTCACTGACCGCTCTGTGCCTCAGGCTGAATGCACTGACTAGGCAGTATTGAAAAGCAGGTTTCCTACAGAGAGAACTGGTGGAAAATGTATTTCTTCTGTGTGAGAAATTCCAATTAAACCAAACCTTCAACATATGTAGCTGTCTTTTTTACTGAAATAGATTTTATATCTTATTTTATTTTGTATGAAATACATTCGTATTTCATTTGCATCATATAGCAAAGCAGATCATTTATTATCATTCAGTTTTGATAGGCTTAATCAGTTGGAACATATTCCACCTTAAATGCTAGACTTCATTGTTGCTTTTCTTTTCTCCATTGAGAAAATAACACCTATGCCCCCCTGTAGGGGTATTTTAGGATTGCATGACATGGGTTTGGGTGGGGGAGCAAAGTATCAGGAATAGCTCTTGCTTTGGCTCTGTGGCAAGGTTTTTGATGTTTCTGTTCTACTTCCTTTCAGTCGCCTAACCCTAACCAGTCCCCTTTTTCGGTAAAACTTCTTCATGATGCCTAAACCTTATCTCTCCTCCTAACACTTATTACCCCTCCATCTCCTTAACCCACACCTCTCTACCCAATGTTAAAATCCTTCCTGATATCTACGCACCATCTACTATTATTAACCACTTACTGATACCTAAGCTTAAACTTCTAATTCTAAAATCTAAAGGTGGCCATACACTTATAGATTTGCAGCAGATTCGACCATCAGATAGATTTCTGGCAGATGCCTGTCAAGTCCAATCTGCCAAAAATCTATCTGATGTGTGCCACACACTAGGAACAGATTTCCAATAGATTTCAGAACGGAAGAGGTGAGTCATCCCTGCCCGCTGCCTCTTAGTAATAGCCGCGGTGGCTGCTGCTGAGCTTAAGCTGGAGGGGGAGTGCAGATGGGGGACCGACCCAGATGGGGGACCGACCCGCCGCTGTGCCCAATACCCCCTTCCTGCCGGCTACCCTCTTATGCGGCGTATGCTACGCCGCGGGTCTGCTAGTAATATCTATCTAAATAATTTTCTAGCATCTCTAAAACTTTTTTTTTTTTAACTATTCTCAACTTGCAAGCATGTTTAATGTATTAGCAGTCCCTCAGCGTTCATAGCATTGTTTTCCCCATTCATTAGTTATATGCATACATAAATAATCCATTTGGCAGTCACAGCAGATTAGATATGAAGGGTTATTTTTCTGCTGTGCCAGGAATACCTTTTGCTGGTTCAGCCACCGGAAATCCTTTTCTTCAGCCAACAAACGTTTCTGTTCCGCGTGGTACATTTGGGAACTACAAATAGAGTACAGCTGACAGCTATGTGAGCAGGGGGAATTCATCATACTTGACAGATTCCCCTCTTGCTTCTTCCTGAATATGGAGTGTTAGAGTACTGTGTGTGTTTTCTTTGTCTGTATAGATAGATGAACAAGATAGTCTGGCCATATGTAGACATATCATTCAGCATTAATAATGAATTATTCCACTATATGTATTGCCCAGTTTAGCATCAGCCATAAATATCATGGCTTTTTTATCCTTTACTATTTGCTACTTTTTGGAATAATGTCACTTGTTCAAAACTTTGCATAATACATAGGGGCTTATTTTTAAACAAATGCATTCTGTGCATGGATTGCTAATTTATTTTGCAATGCTTTCAAACATCTTGTTTGCCAGTTATTTAGTGCTACAATTATTAAAGGGCACAGAGAACAGGTAAGAGAAGAGGAATTCTTCCTGGCAACCCAGACAGACAGAGGGAAGAAGTACCATAATACCCCCAAACAAGTAGTGTAAGAGTGCTGAGCAGAAGTCCTATAACTTGCACTGATTTCACCCAAAAAGTTTGATATGTGCCATGTGACTATGAGCAACATTGTAAGCATGCATTTCTAATGTGCTATTGAGATGCCCTGGGGCTAAAAAATGCTGCTTAGTTTGCTTTAAAAGGAAATAAATATGGCAGCCTCCATATCCATCTCAGTTAAAGTGTCTTTTACATGTCTTTAGCTAGTATAGGAAACTTCAGATGTTTGCTTTCATATTGTGGTATGAATACACCGCCTTATAATCAAGTCAGAATCTTTGGTTCTTCATGCAGAATGTAATTAGTGATTTAAAGTAAAGAATGTTCATGAGAAACATAACTCTATATTATACATTGCAGAGAGTCACTCTAGCTCGGGTGACAGACTGCATAAGGTGTGAGTAGATGGAGATTAATTTTCATAGCGGTTCTCAACTAAGGTATAGCGTTCACATTTACCACAGTGGCATTGTGGCCAACCCTCCCGCAGCTCAGCACTCGAGTCTCTCACGTTCAGTTCTCTTCCTGAACACTATCTGTGTGAAGTCTGTATGTTCTCCTTGGGTTTTCTTCAGTCTCCTCCCACATCCTAAAGACCTACTGGTTACCTACTGGTGAGTTATTGTCTATCGATGTTCTAACATCTTGTAAGCAAACAGGATTGAAGTCTGACGAAGGCTGCACACTGAAAGCTTATTCTTATTCTTTTACGGTAGCCAGTTAATGGTATCATCCTGATTCAAAATTTCTTGCTTTTACTGATGGCTAACACGGTACAACACCCTACTGCTACTACTTATCTTCCCCAAGGAACTGATCCTAGGCTATTGCTATGGTAGCAGACTACGACATACTATACACACCCATACTAGGGTAACTTGCTGAATGACCTTAAATGGCCACTACTCTCCTTTGTGTTGCCCGTGCCTTTGGAATCTTTCAGGAAAGATAAATCCATTCAAAAGTGACAAACAATATACCGATATACTTCGCTATTATTTTTAACTGGCATAGGCTTCTTGAGCACTTCTTGTTTTGTATATAGCAGGATCCTGTATAAGGGATGGGACTGTAATTTTATGGTGGATACTAGTCACTGAAGAATCGCATACCTCTAATCCTATATAGCAATCCTAGTTCGGCTGGCACACCAGTAATAATAATCAAGCAGTTTTATTGTATGCACAACATGACAATTGTTTCGGGGCCACGGCGGGTCCCCTTTATCAGATAAAGTGCAGACATGCCGTGGCCCCGAAACAATTGTCATGTTGTGCATACAATAAAACTGCTTGATTATTATTACTGGTGTGCCAGCCGAACTAGGATTGCTGTTATTGGATCGATGTTGCTTCTGCATCAAGGCTGAGCACCCAACATCCACGGCAAGGTGTGCCTATCCACAACTAGATACTGCATCTAATCCTATATAGGTGGTGAAGAATGCCAGGAGCATTTGGCAATTACTCAGTAGTACAAACACCGTGGTCAGTACACAAATAGACAATTCAAAGAGATTACAGTTTAATGAGCAAACTGTTAGTCCTGACTCCTGACAATTGTTTTGGGTTTACAAAGGGTCCCTGTTTTCAAGGCACAAAGAAACAGTGTATCAAGTGTATGAATGCAAACGTATACAACGCTAATTTTATATAATGAATATATGTTTACACTGATACACTTGATACACTTTTTCTTTGTGCCTTGAAAACGGTCCATTTTGGTAGAGATAGTTTGTTGATTAAACTGTAATCTCTTTGAATCTCCTATTGTGTGCTGATCACTGTGTTGCTGTGGTGGTAAGTAGATTCCTTTGAGCTTGCCTATTTGTTTAGAATTTGGAAATGCTAATAAAAATATATATACCGTAATTTTCCAGTATGAGAAGGTGCTTCATGTATATAACTATAGGTGGGTATGTAAGCACCTGACTGACCTCATGGTGTGCCAACCACAAAAGTCTGAGAGCTATGGAGTAGGCTGACCTTCTTCTATTGCCCAAACTGATGATACTCTACTGATCTATCAATGTGTAATTTATAGCTGTCTGAAGGCTTATTAACATAGTATATCTGAAAGAAACATATAACCCAAATTCCAGCTGCTGTATTGCTGTGTAATATATCAGGCTGTCTCTGTACAGTATATGTGTTTAGGATGTTGAAAAAAGTTTGGCTTATTCTTTTTACTCTGTTGATCCTTCCTTTACTTTGTGCTGGACGCTGTAACGCTTTCCTTTAGTCTGTGAATATATAAATGTTAATCATTGGGATGTTCTGGCTGGCAGATTCCGTGCTGAAAAGTAAAGTTTATTGTAACCCCCTCTCTGATTTAGTGGATCTAAGCAGAGTAGCATTCCATGTCACAAAGTAATAGAAGTCTTTGAAGTGCAGCCACAGGAGGAGTGGAGCTCTGCTGCACGCTACTTTCTACTGCTCGGAGCAGCTAGTTCTCTGCAGACTCACAACATCTTTTTCTCTTTGCATTCTGCAGGAATTGATAGATGTTGACAGCGAGGTGGTTTTTGAACTGGCAGCATACATCCTTCAGGTAAGAAACTTTTCCTCAGTCTCTCAGATGCTGATAACGAGGAAGCTTAAAGTGGATAATCAGAGCAAAACCTTTGTCCTGTGAATTATATACACAAAGCATGGATTCAAGTCAGCAATCTGACATTGATTATGACAGTGTAACATGTCTTTCTTCAGTATCCAGCTGTTGTATAGAATGTGTAGGCTGTTCTGCTCTTTCCTAACAAAAGCGTACATATTTACACATCATTCAGTCCATAAATTGTACACTCTGAAATGGCGTGTAACATGATGAGATAAACATGTGAATGTACAGTCCCAATCCTGCTTAGTTTAGGAATCCAGGTCTCTGTAGGTGCTCACTGATGATACAATCTTGATTGTACAATCTTACCACTTCTATCTAAGAATTACATAAAGTATCCGCTATAAGTATATTCACTCAGTTTACATTTCTACTACCAGGGACGGATCTAGACCAAGTTGCGCCTGGGGAAAGGTCAGGTTTTTGTGCCCAAGGGTCAGGTTTTGGCACCTAAACTGCCATACATTTTGCCGCCTTTTTAAGTATTCAACAAACTGCGCCTGGGGCAAGAGACCTGACTGCCCAGATCCGTCCCTGTCTACTACACAGATTTGGTAAGGTTGTACAATCAAGATTTTATTATGGGCACCTTCAATGTTCTGCAGACACTTCCTGCTTTAGCTCTTGAGCACGAGCAGCAAATCTAAACCATACAAATCCATCCCATAATCTCAAGTATTTTTCTCCTTGGTCCTGCTAAACATAACCTATTTTGGTTCCTGGACGTAGAAACTACGTCCAGGAACCATGCGCGCTACCGCGGCCTATCGCGCGCATGCACGCGTGCTCCCGGCCCGCGGTTCGTTAGCCAGGCATTCAGTGTATCGGGCTATGGTGCCCGATCACTGATTCCTCTCCCCCGCTGAAAAAGCGACAGCTTCTCTCGGAAGCTTCGCTTTTTCTGGCTGTAACGTACCCCATACTTCGGTCTAAGCATGTGTTACGCTTAGAGTGACGTCATGTAAACAACCTCATGGCCGCCATCTTGTGGCCAAAAAGTAAAATTACAACTAAAAGTAAAAAAATTAAATTCAAACACACATTTACATTATAAATCACATGTTTACATCTCACCCTCCCAAAACTACCCAAATAAAATGTTTAATATAAAAAAAAACAACATTACAATAAAAAAAAAATGTAAATATTTACATAAGGGTCTAAACTTTTTAAATATCAATGTAAAGATGAAATACTTCTATATATTTTAAACTTGTAAATAGTGATAGATGCAAAACGGAAAAAATGCACCTTTATTTCCAAATAAAATATTGTCGCCATACATTGTGATAGAGATATAATTTTAACGGTGTAATAACCGGGACATATGGGCAAATACAATATGTGAGTTTTAATTATGGAGGCATGTATTATTTTAAAACTATAATGGCTGAAAACTGAGAAATAATGATTTTTTTTCAGTTTTTTTCTTATTCTTCCTGTTAAAATACATTAACAGTAAAGTGGCTCTTAGCAAAATGTACCCCCCAAAGAAAGCTTAATTGGTGGCGGAAAAAAGAAGATATAGATCAGTTCATTGTAATAAGTAGTGATAAAGTTATAGGCTAATGAATGGGAGGTGAACATTTCTCAAGTGAAAACGACGGAACGCGAATGGGTTAAGGTAAACTACATATGCTCGTGTCATATAAGAGATGTTGGGCCTGATCCAATTCACTTTTTCACCTAAGTTTTCTCCTAGACGATATTTTCACATCTTATCAATAAAAGGTATTTTAAGCCACCAGCATGCAAGAAAATACTCCAAATAATTTTGAGAGTACATTTTCATCTACTTTTTGGAATTTGTTTATTCGCAGAGTGCTGAAAAGTTATTTTAAGCAAAACATAAATAATTAACCCCTAGGAGAAAACTTCGGAGAAAAAGTGAATTGGATCAGGACCATTGACTTTTATCTGCAACTATTTATTAGGTAGTTACTACTAATGTTATCCAGTGCAGCTGCTGGTAATTGTGGCACATTATTAATCCCATGTTTGTATAGCACTTTTCTCCTACTAGACTCAAAGAGATTGAGAGGCAGCCACCACAGCGCATTCAATATTCAGTAGCAGTGTTAGAGAATCTCGCCCAAGAACTCCTTACTGAATCGGTGCTGGCTCACTGAAATAGGAAGAGCTGAGATTTGAGCCCTGGTCTCCTATGTCAGAGGCAGAGGCCACTATCCAGCCACAGCACAACATTACAGCTGCAGCAACAAGTTGCTCTAGTGTGCCATGGTTGTTGCATCTGACAACATTAGTAGCAAAGACTTAGAAAGTTATCCAAGGGACTAGTTGAAGCTACTTACATGGCCCATACTGTAAGCTTAACTGGCTTCCACTGAGAACTGCCTAACAGAACATGGTAGGGACTTTACGCTGTTAAGTTAAAAAAACCAATTGTTCTGCGTTAAGTTCTGCAACACAAGATAAACAGGTAAAATAAATAAATAGAAATTGATACATCCATTTCATATCAGTGTCAGTTTTGTGCAAGGATGACATTTTATTGTTTCTCAATCTCCCAAATCTGTTCCCGATATGAATGTTTTCAGCTGGAAAATGAAAACATTTTGCTGACCAAGGCTACAGCCCAGATATCCAAAAATGAAAACTCGTTAAAAAAAGAACTATTTCATGTTCAGTGTGACAAGATGTGACAAGTTAATGTGGCTTAAAACTAAAAGCAAATAAACTGTCATCCCATCATGAAGCAGCCCTTTACTGTAGTCCAGGTGGCACAGCAGGGAATGCAGGGATATAGCTGTACAGAACAGTCATGCCATTCAGCATAAGACAGTGGCAGTATACTGCAATAACATAAAACCAGCTCATAGAACTGCACTGCCAGTAAAATCAGGACTTGTGGACAAAATGAACAATTTTTGGTTTGTATTAACTCACTTTAGAGTCATTCCGCTATATAGACACACTTATAAATTCTGTAGTCTAAAAGCTATTGCTTCCATGATGGTCCTTATCATAAGACCCCCTTTCATAACACTAGCATGAAGGAATCCAGAGGAAGGTTCATCTCAGTATAATATCCCCCTACACAAATCTATTCCAGCCATACATCAGACATCAAATCCCCACAACTCACAGAGGGTCACACGGTTAGACTGCCGTTGTTTCACAAAAATGCAAAGTATCTTCAGAAGTAAAATGTTACTAAGTGGCATATGTGTTCTTTGCTTATTAAAGAGAGACATTATAATGAGATTGTTATACATCAGAGGCAAAGTCCACCTTGCAACTTACGGGGTTATACGTAGCACTAGATGAGACTATAAATTGGAGGCTAATAGCCCTGGATTTTCTGCATCATTAAACTTGAGGTTTCTGTGTATCAGTAGTGCTAGTGTTAATATTCAGCAGTGTTAATGTTTCAGTGATATTAAGAGTAGAGCGCTACCACTAAATCCACAGACTTCTCATGCGTTTAGTGGGCCTCTTCCAGACTATTCCATAAACACAAACTTATTGCAGGGCCATGGAAAGGTTCTTGTGTCACAACACAACAGAGCAGGAAATCTTCCTAAACATGAGAACATGTGCTCTTTGTCTGTCTAGAACTCTCACTTTATGTCGTGCTCCTACACATCCCATGACTCTTATGGAACTTCACACTCTATTATTTACTAGATTACCAAACAATCACTTGATATTTCCAAGCTTAATGGTGACCTGCTGTATACAATCTGCAGTCATCATATGCAATACAATTATGGAAATTAACCATTGCAACCTCTAATATTTGTAAGTTCTGAAAATATCAGTGATGCTTGACACTAAACTCAAAATATTCTGCCTTTTTTATGCTCCTTTTTTATGTTTTCTCTGGAATTTTATATCATTAATGTTGGGCTAAGTATACAGTTTATTCCCAGGATATGTTCATATTGTACATATGTTAATTTATTTATAAAAATCAGAATTGCAATTAAAGCAGCGTGAATGGAGCACTTATATACACATGGGTGCCGAACTATAAGGTCAGAGCACAGTCTCATGTATGACCACACTACACAGATACAGACATAGTTCCTATTAGCCCAGCAGAGGTATACATTCTTTGACTGAATTGATTTTACTTGGCATGTCCAGAGATCCGGAATCTTGATAATGTGTAAAAGATACAGCCAATCCATGACTTGACTGCCCATATACATCCAAGGATGGTGTCCAATCTGCCCCAAATCCTACATAAGGGCTTTCAATGAAACAGAGAGACAGCTCCGTTCCACTCAAGAACTCTCACTTCCTGCACCCACACCTCCAGAACTTCTTCTAAAATATCAGTCTCTAAACTTCAAAATATTTCAGACCTCTTTGGTAATGGTTCAAGATTGCAGCAGTGTTTTTAATGTCCAGTTAAAGCTGAAAATTAGACAATCGAATTTAGCCAGCACTATAAATGATATGTGAAAGACTTTGATATTTGGCAGCTCTCTTCCTTGTGCCTATCGAGGGTCAAATATAAGCTTCCTATAGCTGTCAGTGAAACAAATCAAGCCCTGGGAAAAAAATCTGCTATTGAAAGGATGCCAATGAATAGAAGCTAGACGGGAATGTAAAACATTGTGAAATGGCAAGCTACTGTCACTTTGTAGCTGTGCCTTGGTACAGTGAATTCACAGTTTTCTTTCAGTTATTATTTTGCTGCTCTTCAGAAGCCCCACAGAGCAGACAACAAACAGTTGCTTCCTTTAAAAAACATAGCAGTGGCTTTACATTCTGCCAAAAGAAATGAAGGCAACGATAAGTTTTATAACGGCATGAAAACAAAGAGAACGAGGACTGTAGAAAGTGGTTTAAAAAGCTTGTTTCTCCAAGTGATCATAATCAGGATTGGATACAAATACCATAAGTAGGTTATTCTAGGGAAATTGTGTTCAACAATGTGAGCAGTCACCAAAATGGAGAGGCACTCTCTTTCCAGGTCATCCAGCATCTACAAAATCAGGCCAATAAAGTCAACAAAATCCTCAAACACTAAAACATAAGGCCGGGATAATTCCTTTTTTTTTGTATAGCGCTTTTCTCCTGTTCGACTCAAAGCACTTGTGAGGCAGCCACTAGAGCGCACTCAGTAAGCAGTAGCAGTGTTAGGGAGTTTCGCCCAAAGAACTCCTTACTGAATAGGTGCTGGCTTACTGAACAGGCAGAGCCAAGATTCGAACCCAGGTCTCCAATCAATAAGTATTATACTTTAAGAACAAATATGGAAATCTTGATAGCATGAAAGGTAGCATATGGATGGGAAATCATATCAATTTGATTGGTTAAAATGACCATAGACACAAATGGGCATCTGACTGCAAATTTGCATTTCATCCACCCTTGGGTATGTCTTTTTGCTGACACTAACATAAACCTCAGCACACTGGGTACCTGTAGATTGTGAGTCCTCAGTGCTAGCTTATTTTTGTGCATTTTTGCTTTGGGTCCTGTGGTCACCTTTATAGGGCAGGATTTTTAGTTGCCGACGCCTCACAAAAAAAGGTAACATTTAAGCACTTCACTTCTGTTACTTATTATTATATGGCATATCTAGTTCTCTACCTGATAACTGGTGTTAAAGCTAACATTAACCATTATCCCTACTACAGACCACACACTAAGCTTTAACCCAAGACAGTTTCTAGGATATAGAGCTCCCAGGGCGAGGGTCTAAAAATTGCATAGATTTGGGCACACTATTGCAATGTGTTAGCCAGAGGTGCTCCCCAGTATCAGATAGCCCCCAGTATAGCTAGCCAGAGATGGTCCCCAGTATTAATTAGCCACTAGATGAAGCCCCCTAGCATAAGTAGCTACAGGAGCCCCCAATATTAGGTTATTGGATTCAGTTTAGGTAGCCACAAGTAGAGATGGCCCGAACGGTTCACCGGCGAACTTGTTCGCATGAATCTGTGGTTCGTGCTCACCACGAAACGCAAATTTGTGTTCGCATGTTCCCATAGACTTTAATAGGGCCGACTTTAACGGTTAATAGCTAAGCCCCATTACATGCTATAAACACCAAATTTGCAGGGTATGGAAATAGGGACAGTGGGTATAGGAGGAAAAACATTTTTTAAAAAGACCTTATAGTTTTTGAGAAAATGGATTTTAAAATTATCCTTCTGATTTTAAAATTCTTCTTGCTATTAACCGCTAAAGTCGGTGGGCGTTTATATTTCCCACGGTCAGAAGGAGAATTTTAAAAACCATTTTCTCAAAAACTATAAGGTCTTTTTGAAAAAAAAAATTTCTCTTGTAGTCACTTTCCCCCTCTACATACCCTGCAAATTTGGTGTTTCTAATATGAAAGGGGACTTTGCTATTAACCACTAAAGTCGGCAGGCATTTAATTTTCCCACGGTCAGAAGGAGAATTTTAAAATCCATTTTCTCAAAAACTTTAAGGTCTTTTAAAAAAAAAAAAATGTTTCCTCTTGTAGTCACTGACCCCCTCCAGGTGTTAGACCCCTTGAAACATCTTTTCCATCACTTTTGTGGTCAGAAACAGTGTTTGTATTTTTCAGTTCGCCTGCCCATTGGTTCCATGGTTCGCGCGAACACGAACTTTTGCGGAAGTTCGCGTTCGAGGTTCCGAACCCAAAATCGGAGGTTCAAGCCATCTGTAGTCATGAGAGCCTCCCCAGTATTAAGCATCCAGATGCAGCCTCCTTAGTATAAGATGCCTCACCAGTTTAGGTAGTCAGATAGCACTCCTGTGTAGGTAGCCAGAGATCCCCACCCTATAGGGAGCCAGAGAGTCCCCCTTTAGATAGCCAGAGTCCCCTTCCTTTAGGGAGCCAGAGAGCTTCCCCCCCCTCTTGCAGGGAGCCAGTGAGACCCCTATTTAGGATGCCAGGGAGACTACATGTAGGGAGCCAGTAAGACACCCTTTAAGTAGCCAGGGAGACAACCCCCCCTCCCCTGTAAGGAGCCATTGAACTTTTCCGTTCAGGTAGCCAGGTAGACCCCCTTTAGGTAGCCAGTGAGACCCCCTTTAGGTAGCCAGAGAATTGCCTCCCCTCCCTGTTAGGGAGCCATAGAGAACCCCCCCCCCCCCCCCATAGGTAACCAGAAACTTGCAGAGCGCAATGGGAAGATATGTAGACTCAACTGTTACAATAACACCCACCTGCTCAGTGTTGGAATGGGAGGTGGGAAAGCTGGAGAAATCCACGTGCTGGCCAAGCAGCAGTAATCAGGTGTAGCTGCTCACAGTGAAGACTTGCTGCAGGTTTCTATTGGGAGAGATAACACAGGGTTGTTGCTGCTTGGCCAGCAGGAGGATTTCCTCAGCTTTACCAGCTCCCAGTCCAACACTGCACCTGCTTGCCAGGTTCCACATGCGCTGCATATTCACTTCCTGGTCCTGGTCCTCAAAGTGTGGCACTGTTACCATTAGACAGGGACCCAAGACGAGGAAGTAAATATGCAGTGTGTGGATCCCGTGAAGGTGAGTAATGGGAATGCTCCTGCTGCGCTCTGCAAGTAACCATACCCCCCCCCCCTTTCGCCCCTTGAAATGCCCACGCCTTCCCATTTCTAGAAACAGGCCTGCTTGAACCTACACCTAATGCTGACTGATAACTAACACCTAATACTAACAACTGCTAACTTTAACCTTTCTTTCACACTAACTTTTTAACTTATCAGGCCCTTCAACCTCCTTAGTTATACCAGCCAATGAAAATTCTGCGATCTTATCATGTCTCTTTACTATGTTTGCCAGCCAAGGCCAAATATAAAAAACAAACAAACAAAAAAAAAACATATTTCCTGTGCATTTGTTCTATGGGAACATGGAACTGTACAGTCAGACCTTATACTGTTAAAGCAAAACAGTAAGCATAACCAAGGCAATTTAACTGAAGTTAAGATCAGCATAGAAAGACTTAGTTTCTTCCAGCCTCCCATAGTTTTTTAGATCCCTTTGTGTCCTCTGGGTTCCCTCCATTGTGCCGCTGCCCCCTCTGAAAAATCTGTGACTAGAACTCCAGTTGTGGGCTACTGCGCATGCGCATTCCCATCAGTGCTCCTCCTCAATTGCGCTCCCATCTCCAGGAGCGTTCTGCGCATGTGCGGTTCTTGAAATAATTGTACCACACATACGTAGAACACTCCTGGTGATGGGGCCATGATTGAAGAGGCGCAAGGACAGGACAGCGCTTGCACAGTAGCCCATGACTGGAGTTCTCGTCGCAGATCATTAGGAGGTAGCAGCGGCACAATGGAGGGGACCGGGAGGGAACCGAGGGACCTGACAAATTACAGGGGCCAGGAAGAAGCACCAGATAAGTAAAAATCTACATTTTTGGTCCAATTCAGGTGCGCTTTAATAGTTTTCCTCCTATGTCAAGTCGCTATGTATTTCATGTATAGCAAAATGAAAGATGACTATCTAGATCTTTAAATGAGAACGTTACAACTAATTTTCTTATTCTTTTATTTTAGGAAGCGAAAGGAGATTTCTCAAGGTACAGTCACATCTCATGATTATTTATTGCTGTACGAATATATTTATAGTAAGGAATGCTTTTTTGTGTAACTTTGTCTACATGTAAGGATAACTCACACTTTGCATATGATTGGTTTTTAAGCATTATCAGTTTCATTACAACTCAAAGTTCAAACCGCATATGATTCATGTATATGTCTAATTACAGTATATGCTTGTGAAATCAAATTGACCATGTCATGGACAGATGACTAAGATTTCATATGACATGACATTTGTATTATGTTTAGAGTAGACAACTGTCACATGTGTATGATAGGGATAGAATAAGGTCTCTGGCAGAAAGGGTCATGTTGATTGACTCTTCTGGTTATT
This sequence comes from Hyperolius riggenbachi, assembly GCF_040937935.1. Taxonomy (NCBI): domain Eukaryota; kingdom Metazoa; phylum Chordata; class Amphibia; order Anura; family Hyperoliidae; genus Hyperolius; species Hyperolius riggenbachi. Next base: position 249,886,692 of record NC_090648.1, on the reverse strand, counting down.
TATTGATGTGATTTATAATAGTTTCCTTTTAGGCTAATGCCTAAGGGCTTTAGTTATCAAGGCAGGTGTGAAAAAACTGAAGCAAAAACAAGTAGTTGCTCTGAGCATCCAATTAAAACCTTAGTTTTGGTTACCAGCTGAAACATTATTAGGTGCTCTGTGCAGCTGCTGTACTCCTGCTCCAGGTCTTCACAAATCTGCCCCTTTGTTTCATATACTTGTTGCAAACTTACCACCATGGGCTTGTCTCTATTGTCTTCCTTCTTCCACAGTGCCCCCTACAGGCACTCAGAAATAAATGCAACATATGTAACTAAATATCAGTTCATGCAATTTATAACTGCTCTGCAAGGAACCCTTCTAATCTCACTTATATTCACATAAAACACAAAGAAACGTATACAGATGTACATTTGATGGGGGTATCTACTCATCGGCAGCAGCAATGAACAATAAGCAGCCATTAACCTTATTCATTAAAGTGTCTGAAGAGAGGGAGATGCTGTGTGGTCTATTAGATTCTGGCTTTCATGTTAGGCTCTTATTTTAGGATAAATTAGGCCCAGGGCCTCACATGACATCAGATGGGGATTGCCTTCTTGCCTGCAGTGTCCATTCATCAGTTATACTAAGTGGATCTGGTTACAGGCAAATCCAATTCTTTCCATCTCCATCCGTCCTCGGTGTCGGTGTGTGTAGGAGACTATAGTATAGGGCTGCAGAGTAAATAGAACAGAACACATTCAGAAATTGTGTATAATAACATATAATTATCATTAGATGCCTTCCACGTAATAACCTATCGTGCCTGTTTCCAATCATGGCGTATTTGGAGAGATCTGGCGTTTCTCCCACATGTGAACTGCAGTTGTTAGCGGCGGCTCAGCAATATCATATGTTGCAAAGCTTTTTCATCACTTAACCTTTTCATGTCTGATCAATCCTGAGAAAGACGTGGCTGAGGGGTGCCCAGCTGGTAATGATTTGAATATAATAATCTACAGGTCCTATTTCCTGCACTCTAAGGAGGAAAATCTGAGGGGTCCAACTGTGTTTCTCTTTCATTTTCATGGGCTCATATTTCATGTTGAAGCAAGGGAATTCTGCCATTTATATGACAGAAATTGCTACAGCTGTTCCTTTCATGAACTGTGAGAGATGGCAGTCTCACTAGATGTTCTGAGGACACATTAACCTGGCCAAGGCCCTGCTTATACTTCCAGAAGTACTTTATAGCCAGTCTGATTATGGGGGGATGACCCTTGGTCATTGGGAGTTATTCAAACTGGAGGCTTGCCTTTTTTATAAAGCTCCTGATTTTAGCAGAAAATGCTGCTTGGACTTCTCTGCAGAAATGTGCTATAAAAGATGGCACTTGGAGTATGTCCTAACGGTGGCGTAGTGGTTAGCACTCTCGCCTTGCAGCACTGGGTCCTCAGTTTGAATCCCAGCCAGAGCACTATCTGCAAGGAGTTTGTATGTTCTCCCCGTGTCTGTGTGGGTTTCCTGCAGGCACCCAAGTTTCCACCCACATCCCAAAAACATACAGATAAGTTAATTTGCTCCCCCCTAAATTGGCCCGAGACTACAATACCTACACTACATGATACATACATAGACATATGACGATGGTAGGGATTAGATTGTGAGCTCCTTTGAGGGACAGTTAGTGACAAGACAATATATATACTGTACAGCGCTGCGTAAGATGTTGGCGCTAAATAAATACTAAAAATAATAATAATAATAATGTAGTCTATGCATTGTGTAAATGAAGTACCAAATGTCGGTGCAGGGAGCAGGGATTCTCAGCCCATCTGCTAGGAGGGGCGTTAGTTATAGCAAACCTGGACTAAACATTTCTCCCCTTGGTCCACCTCTGGCGTATTTTACTAGCATAAATGATACAGATTTACTAGTGTATAGTGTCATTTTGCCTTGCTGGCCTGAGCTGCAGGATCTGCCATGTTTATGCCATTTGGCAGACTCTGCAGCGATATGGATAGAAGCTTGTTTTTATTAGAGGCCACAGAAGCATCAGACTGTCAGGCAATACTGTTAACATGCCAGAGCCTTATGGAGAAAGTCAAATACTCTTGGGAAAACAATGGTATATATCGTTGTTCCCCAAACCTGTCCTCAAGGCCCCCCAACAGTGCATGTTTTGTGGAAATCCACAGAGGGAGTTAATCAGCTCTGCTGAGACACTAATTACCCCACCTGTGAATGGTTGTGGTTTTTTGCAAAACATGTACTGTTGGTGGACCTGCCCTTGAGGACAGGGTTGGCGAACTATGGTATATGTGACACCTCCAGTGGTGTAGCAATAGGGGATGCAGAGGTTGCGACTGCATTGGGGCCTTCCTTCATATATCTTACTAGCTTGTTATTGGTGCTATGCTGATAATGAACACAACTATATGTGCATTGAATAGTGGTTACCCTTAACAAGCTTATTTTCTTACTCTGATTACACCTCTCTGCAACTGTCCTTGGTAGGTTTTGGGGCTCCATGTCAATTGAGTGCTTGGGGTCCCATGTAAAACTCGCTCCGGGACCCCAAGCTCTGTAGTTATGCCACTGCTGCATATCTCCTTTGAGAAGAATATTACCAGTATTAGTAGCTAAGTACAGTGGGGAAGCCTTGTGCACATCAGTAACCCTACTGACAAATTAGGAATGGGCAGATATTGAAAACTAGCATGTCTTTGTATTTATTTATTTTTTTGCTTTTCACACAAAGCGTACTGAGGAATTAATTCTGCTGCTATATATAGTGCATAGTAGAAGGTCAAAATGTTCACTATTAATTCCTATACATTAGTCATACAAAAGGTGAAAGTTGGTGTTAGGTTTCAGTAAGGGCAACAGTATGTCACATACAGTAGATGAGGGGTAATTAGTAGCTGCAACTAGCCCTAAATCCATTTTAATGGAAGTTGCCAGTGGGAGCAACCAGTCACTAGCATTGTTAACTAGTTGCAGCAATCAGTTGCTAATTCTAGTGAAAAGTCTAAGCAGCTAGTAGTATGATTAACGAGTAGTTTCTATGGTTTATCTCTTCCCCCATGAAGAGATGGACTAGTCCGAAACCTGCCAATTCTGTCAGATTTCTACCACCTACTGTAAGTGACTGCAACATAGCAGAAAAGTAATTTATGGCTCATTTTACTCTGGGAGAAACACACTTCTTATTTATATACGTTTACATGTATTCTAAATTTTACAATTTTTCGCCATAGTGCCCCTTTAACTTTTGTTCAGCTGACATATTATCTTTAGTCCTAAAGCAGGCGTAACTGCTGTTAGATGCCAGTTGTTTGGTTTTTCCTAGTGTATGCAGGCCTTGCCTTCAGTTTGAGTTGTAACTGTAAACACAAAATTCATACGTAGCAGAACAGAGCATGTTGGGTTTGACAAAACGGCAATGCAACACAAGCACCTGTTTTATGACCCTTTGGTGAACACAACCTTTATTGATATTATTATTTTTACATTTACAACTCAGTAGTGCACAATGCTATAAATAAGCATCATGTGGCTGATGATTCAGCTGGAATTATGGATTCTAATGAACCCAAATGCCATCATGCTGAAATGTCTGATCAGTTCAGGTGACAATCTAGTGACTATACAACACTTTACAGTCATACTTGTCCAGTGCAGTGGACAGTGCAATATTAGTATGCTGTTATTATGTCTTTCTTACTCTGTATGCACTATAATTAACTGGAAGAAATTAAAATTTGAAAAGCAAATAAGCCTCTCTGCTATCTGTGAAATTTGCTAGATGTTTACTGGTCTGACTATATCCCATTAGTGCCATGCTTTCACAATGACACTATGGCGTTTCTGTGAAAACCTGCTGCATCATTAGACTGACATGTCTTGGCAAGGCACTGTTCCTTCCTATTTTGTTTCTTACAGCAATCAGCTTCATGTATTCCGGTTGTAAAGGGGTTAAGAGAGTCAGCAGAGCAGGCCAGGAAATGTAATATGGCTTTAATCTTTCGGTTACATCTCATGCCATATGGGGTGGGGGATTTTTATGTTTCCCATAAGCAGACACACAAAAAGCCTTTTAAGGAAACCTGTGACTTTTGTTTAATAAGCAGTTGAATGAGATACCTGATTTTCTGGATTAATTGCTCAGTGAAATGTGATCCGCTAAAATGGATTGCTCAAAGTGAATGACTGCAGAAACAATAACCCAGACAGAATTGCCGCACTGTTTATAGGTACACAACCTGCAGCGTTTAACAAGGACGGCAGTGCATTCCACACTAGGTGCCGTTAGGTCACTGAAACCCATGACAGCAAATCAGAGCAGAGTTCAGCAGTTTATGCTGGCCGAAGGGCCATTATCTGGAAGCAATACAACTGATTTAAGCATTGCTTGTGACAACTCTGCCATGTGTGGCTCATTTTCCAGACATAACAAGCCTTTGCCAAAATCTCACAGACCAACAAGACACTCAACTATGTGAATCACACAGCAGTTGCCTCTTTTTACTTTTTTCCCTCATGCAAATCATCTGTATGTTGGCCAATGTTTCTCATGCAGCTCGGGGAAGTGTGACAGGATAGGAGTGGAAAGATGCTCTTCATTTCCTAGGGTTCCAATCCCATTTCTAAAGAAAGCTGGGTACCATGTGACATGTAAAGAAAAATACAATGGGATTGCAAAGGATGATGCTGAAAATATTATTAGAAGTAGTATTAGTAATATTATTATTATTTATATAGTGCTGCTGACATTTTCCTTAATGATTTACAGAGTAAATAGTCATGTCACTTTCTGTCCTTCAAAAGAGTTAAAATGTATTCCCTACCATGATCATGACACGGTGTGTCTTAAAGTGAACCTCCGGGCTAAAAATCAACTCAGCAGCACTGAAAAGGCCTGGTGTTTTTTTAACAGTTTCACAGCATCAGAACTTTGTTTCTCTTATCCAAGCCTCATTTTTAGCTGCACAGAAGAAAACTGCCCGGGTTTTTTCCCCCTGATGCTGTGCAAAGCATGATGGGATTTCTGATGTTGTTGCTCTCGTTCTGCTGTTTTGGTGCAAATTTTTTTTTTTTACATTTTGAATTTGACATTTGAAGCCTAGCGTGTGCAGCTGGGAGGGGTTATCAGGACACAGGACAGTTGGAACTGTGTCTCCTGCTCCTTGTAACCTCCTTTCAACCAAAAAGATGGCTGCCCCCATGACAAAGATGGCAGCCCCCATGAATCACAAACATTTGCCTGTTCTTTTAAAACAGGGTGGGTAAAAAAAATATATTGCCTATCTATTCTAATTAACATAACTAATGTAACTTAATGACAGTATGTTTGTTTAGGCTGAAGTTCCCCTTTAATGAGGACAGATTGGGGGGGTCACAGGGTTAAATACTTACCTGTTCTGGCATCATCCATCCAGGCAGGTGATTGCTCCACCTCCCTCTAAGAATGGGCCCTGGCAATTTTTTTTTCAAATTGCTGCCAGGGCTCTGGCCACAGCCACCTTTTTTGCCGTAGCCTGTCCCCAGCTCGGAAGCCACGGCCTAATTGGTGGCTGCCGAGCTGGGGGCAGGCCGCACCAACACAGGCGTAGATTTCTGTACAGCTTTGAAAGCGTTCGAAAACATGGCCATGACTGTACTGCCGAAGAGGAGTGCAGAGCATCACCTGTGACCCAAAGACACCTGGACTGGTAAGTTTTGAACCAAGTGACCCTCCCATCTATCCTCATTAAGACAGAGCCTGTCATGTCAGCTCTGTCATTTTTAACCTTAGATACTCTTAAAGGAACGTCATTGTTGAATTGTTGCACTATTTGGCTGCACAGCAGGGGCGTAGCAATAGGGGGTGCAGAGGTAGCCACCGCATCAGGGCCCTTGGGCCAAAGGGGCCCCGAAGGGCCCTCCCTCAATTACAGTATTAGCTCTCTATTCCTCCTGTGCTCATAAGAATCACGTCTATAGATACTTTGAATAGTAGGGATCATTAACAAACAGCTCCCCATCCCCTTCTTGCACCTCTGACACTGTAGTTGCCATTGGGAGGTTTTGGTGTTCCGTATCAATTGTTATGTATATAGTGCTTGGGGGGGCCCCATTGTAAAACTTGCATCGGGGCCCACAGCTCCTTAGCTACGCCACTGCTGCACAGTGTTTCACAGAGTGGTGTACCCCTCACCGTCTTTTCTTCTAAAAGACTAATGCCCTTTTTGTACTCATGTTACTGACCTGTTGCCAGTCAATCTAGTTCATTGTTAGATGCTCAGCCAGGTGTTTTATTTATGTATTTATATTATGCGTCTCTTTTATTCTTGCCTTTTTTTAAATGAGTTTCTGGCATGAAGCTGAGAATACATTTTTCCTTGAACATGAATATTTCTCAGTTTTAGCATTTGCTATATTATTTTTGAACCATTTTCACTTCACTATAAAGGTTACATGATTTGCAGTATTCATGCACATGCTATTTATGCAACTTTTTTATATATGATTATGGCTACAGACTAATACAAGCCAGTTTCTTACTGGTTGCCAGAAATTGTCTGTACTGCAGTTCATATCAGTGCATTTCTCCATCATCACCAGCAAATAAAAACAAGTGCAGCGACAACTGCAAGCATCTCTGGCATTGTGATCTGGTAGTGAAGAGACTGAAATGTGAGACATTATACTACTTGTTTACATAGCCAGGATTAGCTAGAGCATGTGCCAGTAAGTGCTGTGCGCCTGTTATAATAACACAACGGTTGTTTGGATTTTAAACAAAATAATTTCTTTAGTGTCTTTCACTGAGTAACTACCCATTTGTAACAAAAAATAAAGAAAAAACCATCAGAAGCGCATCATTAGCTAGTAAAGGACATAAGCAGAGCATGCAATGGCCCGTGCTCTGTAAAGTGAGGATAGTGAGGATATAGATACTCACCACAGTAGAGGGAAGTCACAGGATGCTCTAGAGCAGTGCTGTCCAACTTCGCGGGCATAGAGGGCCGTTTTTTTTCCAGGCCACATGGTGGAGGGCCGGCAGATCACCACCCATCCCCCCCGGGGGAAAAACAAAAACAAACTAGCAGCAGATTTCCCCACAAAATGCACTCAGATTGGCTGCAGATGTCCCCACAAAACACCGTCAGATTGGCAGCAGATTTCCCCACAAAATGCCCTCAGATTGGCTGCAGATGTCCCCACAAAATGCACTCAGATTGGCTGCAGATGTCCCCACAAAATGCTGTCAGATTGGCTGCAGATGTCCCCATAAAATGCTATCAGATTGGCTGCAGATGTTCCCACAAAATGCTGTCAGATTTGCTGCAGATGTTCCCACAAAATGCTGTCAGATTGGCTGCAGATGTCCCCACAAAATGCTCTCAGATTGGCTGCAGATGTCCCCACAAAACGCCGTCAGATTGGCTGCAGATGTCCCCACAAAATGCTGTCAGATTGGCTGCAGATGTCCCCACAAAATGCTGTCAGATTGGCTGCAGATGTCCCCACAAAATGCAGTCAGATTGGCTGCAGATGTACCCACAAAATGCTGTCAGATTGGCTGCAGATGTACCCACAAAATGCTGTCAGATCGGCTGCAGATGTACCCACAAAATGCACTCAGATTGGCTGCAGATGTCCCCACAAAACGCCGTCAGATTGGCTGCAGATGTCCCCACAAAATGCTGTCAGATTGGCTGCAGATGTCCCCACAAAATGCTGTCAGATTGGCTGCAGATGTCCCCACAAAATGCAGTCAGATTGGCTGCAGATGTACCCACAAAATGCTGTCAGATTGGCTGCAGATGTACCCACAAAATGCTGTCAGATCGGCTGCAGATGTACCCACAAAATGCACTCAGATTGGCTGCAGATGTCCCCACAAAACGCCGTCAGATTGGCTGCAGATTTCCCCACAAAATGTACTCAGATCGGCTGCAGAATTCCCCACAAAATGCTCTCAGATCGGCTGCAGATTTACCCACAAAACGCCGTCAGATTGGCTGCAGATGTCCTCATAAAATGCACTCAGATCGGCTGCAAATGTCCCCACAAAATGCACTCAGATTGGCTGCAGATGTCCCCACAAAATGCACTCAGATCGGCTGCAGATGTCCCCACAAAATGCACTCAGATCGGCTGCAGATGTCCCCACAAAATGCTCTCAGATCGGCTGCAGATTTACCCACAAAACGCCGTCAGATTGGCTGCTATAATGTAATATTTCCAGCCCCCCTCCGCTCCGCTCCCCTCCCCTCGTTCCCCCATGCTGCTGCCGCCGCCTCACCTCTCAGATCGGACCGGGCAGGAGATAGCAACCAGCCACACCAGCGTACGGCAGCCGCGCGGCGAATTTAAATGCAGGAAGTGACATCATCGGTCAAGTCCAGCATTTAAAGTCTGCCGTGCGCCAGTGTGGCTGGTTCCTTCCTATCTCCTGCCCGCCGCCGATCTGAGAGGTGAGGCGGCAGCAGCAAGGGAAAACGAGGGGAGGGGAGCGGAGGGGGGCTATAAATATTACATTATAGCCGAGGAATGGGGGAAACTGTTTAAAAAAAAAAAGTCCCCTCAGCTCTGGGGACTTGGGGGCTAACATTGCCACAGCAGGGGGGCCGCAGCAGAAGGCCTGGCGGGCCGGATGCAGCCCACGGGCCGCCAGTTGGACAGCACTGCTCTAGAGGTTTCTCGATCTTCATTAAGCCCATCTGCTTCTCACCAGTACCTTCTTCTTTGCGGCTGTGCATTACCGTAATCTGTGCACGAGCGCAGCTGCACCGCACAGAAGCCTGTAGGGTTCGCGTCACTGCATTAGCATGGAGCCACTCGTATATATGGTGCAAAAAGCTGTGCACAAGCTGCTCAGATTCAAAATATTTCGAGAAGGCCAACAGAAGGCCAAAAATGTAGAGGGTGGTGCAAGAATGGGTGTCCACGAGCATCAGTAAAGCATTGCGGAGGTGTGGTTTGGGGTGGATTTTTGCACATAGGACTGGGAACAAGAATTGGATCAGTGTAAGTATAGACAGATAGTTACCCATCATGCAGTACCATCAAGGAGGCATTTGATCAGTCTCAAATTCATTCTGCAGCAAGACAATGGGCTATATTCTCTAAACTGTGGCAAGCAAAATAACATGCGGTAAGTCTTACCACATGATGAGTAGAGCATAATGTAATAAATGACATGCAAGGTATTATGTGCTACTCATCATGGTAAGACCTTACCCCAATAACCTCAATCATACAGCCAAAGATTTAAAGGGTTTTTGAAGTGGCTCTTCACATGACAAATGGGGCACAGAGGCATATTTCCACCTGATGGACATTCCTCCGTGTCCCCTCCTTGCCACCCTCAGCCGTCCTGCGCCGCGTTGCCCCACCCCATATCTACTGACAAATAACTTGTTGGTAGACTAATAGGGAAAGGGCGTCCCTAGCAGAGGCACTCCTGCGTAACGCCCCTTCACCTCCTCTCAGAGCCTTATCATTGACTTTCCCACACCTCTTCCACTCTTTTCTGCACTCTGTGGTCTCGGAGGAGAGTGCAGAGCTGCATCTGCAGTGTCGTGACCCCAGGGTCTCGATCAGGAAAACTAGAGAAAGGAGCAGTGGTAATAAGCGCTACCTTTTTTACTTTTATTAATGGTTCGGGTTTTCTTTAGAGAAATATGATAGGTAAAAATAAGTCTTGGAAGAGATGATATGGCCCACATAGAGACATGATCTCAAAATCTTTGAGTCTTTCTGGGATTAATTGAAGAGACTGCAGCAACTGACACAATCTAAATCCACAGAAGAATTGAAACCAGTTGTCATAGATGTTTAGAACAACACACAAACACATTCATGTATATTATATAGTAAGTTATGGATAGTTGACGGTTTTACAACCCTTCTTCTGGTTCCAGGACATGTATGTAGCAAAAATAAACAGTTTACATTAAATAGTAATTTGACTGTGTCCAGGTGCTATCCTTCTTATAATGTTTATGACGTTTAAATGTCTTGTTAATAAAACTTGCAGTTTTGCATTGCTCTGATTAGATTTCTTATGCGTCCTGTGATATTCATTTTATTTAGCACTGAGTCTAGCCAGCTCCATTTAACATTGTCGAAAGCTTTTTCTGCGTCAATCAACAACACAGCATAGTTTTTACAGGATTTGGGATAGGCTTTGACATAATCCTGCGCCAGGAGGAGCTTGCGTACATTGGAAACCGCTGACCTTTGTCTGATAAAACCTGACTGGTGTGGGGTCACCAATTTAGGCATTAGCTCCGCCAGGCGATCTGCCATGATTTTGGAAAGAATTTTAGAGTCCACGTTTATCAGAGAAATGGGGCGATACGAGTCTGGGGCTAGGGGGTCTTTCCCATGCTTGGGTAACAGCTTTATGTATGCCAGATTGGATGATGTTGGGTAGGTACCTGTTGCTAAAATATGATTGAATAATCGGGTCATTAAGGGGGCCAGGTCGGACCTCAGCATTTTATAGTATTCAACGGACAAGCCATCGGGGCCGGGTGCTTTGTGATTTGACAGGTGCTTTATTGTGTTTAGTACCTCTGTTGTTGTAATTTCAGCATTTATAAATTCTAATTCTTCCTCATTTAGTTTTGGAAGATTCAGACTGTCTAGCTTCTCGTAACCTGTTGAGAGTCTGGTCTGAGAATCCCCCTCCTGGTAGAGGTTTTGATAGTAAGTTTTGAAGGTGTTGTTTATTATTTTGTGATCATATGTTATCTGGCCGGACTCAGTGCGGATACCTGGTATAACAGCATTTTGGTAGGGGGGCTTAGATAAACGTGCCAGCATTGTGCCCATTTTGTTTCCAAATTTATGGAAATATAGATTTTTATAGGTTTTCAGATATCTATCTCTATTTTTCAGACAGTTATCCATGTTGCCCCTGGCCCTCAACCATGTCATTTTATTTTCTGGGGATGGGGTATTCAGGAATGCTTTATGCGCCTCCCGGAGAAGTCCTACCGATTCAAGGTATTGTGTGTTGGACTGTTTCCTCCTCCGTGCCACATAACTGATTATCCTACCCCTCATTATTGGTTTAGATGCCTCCCAGTACAGTGCAATATTATGAGAATGTTCTGCATTGTTCTCCTGGTATTCCCAGAACCACTGCTGAAGCAGCGCCTTAAACCCCTCATCCTCATAGAGATAAGCTGGGAATTTCCACAAGATGTCTGTTCCCCTCGGTAACATGGGGATTAGCCTTAATTGTATTGGCGCGTGATCAGAGATCAAAAGGTCTAGGATATCAACTGATTCGATTTGGTGCAGCATTGTTGGGGTTATAAAAAAGTAATCCAAGCGGGACCAGACATCATGCGGGGGTGAATAAAACGTGTACTGGGGCTCGTCTGGGTGAAGGATCCTCCAGCAATCCATCAAATTTATCTCTGAGATGTAATCAGACAATATCTTTGATTTAGCCTTTGAGCAAGCGCTTATTAAATTTGTGCCTGACCTGTCCTCTCTTACATGCATCAGTGAATTGAAGTCCCCCCCTTGTGTTACCCTGACTGGATTTGTAGATATTGTGTTGGTAAGGAGACTTGTAAAAAATTGTCTGTCTTCTACCGTGGGGGCGTATACACTCATAATGTCATATTCTTCACATTGGACTCGCGGTCGGATCCTCACCCATCTGCCTTCTCCATCATTGCTATATTCTAAGATTTCTCCCTGAAAATGTTTATGGATTAGGATTAATACCCCAGATTTCCTCCCCTGTGCCGGTGAGCCATAAACCTGGCCAACCCATGATTTTTTCATATATAGAAATTGCTCCTGCGAGAGGTGGGTCTCCTGAAGAAGAGCTATCTCTGTGCGCAGTTTTTTTAGGTGTCTAAGTATTATCGAGCGTTTACATGATGACCTAAGCCCTTTTACATTCCAGGATGTGATCCTAATAGCCATTCCCCCCCCCCCCCCCCGGGTCTGGTGTACCAACTGCGAGTCCACACATAATAATCAACCATGTTAAACCACATACGATAAGAGCTGACCAAAAACTCCCTCCCCCTCCCCTAAACCCCCAACTATGCTGCAGACCAAGATCCCTCAACTTGACACTTCTGTCATGACGTTCAGCTCCTAGCAAGCCACGATATATATCATGGAACATGTCGTGCTGGGGCCGAAAGAAATTTGTGAGGATCATGGAGTGTGCTTTGCAGATCCATGTGGTAAAATGAACCAAAAAACAAAACTTTGCAACACAACTTCTCTTCTTCCCTGGAAGCAGATTCATCTCCCTACCGTTTACAAGATGGCGTTAACCCCATTTGCCCGCCCAAACCCACCCCAAGAATAATAAGAGAGGATATTATAACACACTTTGTGACATATGAGTTTAACCATTTTGGTAACTTAGTGATTCTAAACAAACCGTCTATTGTACAGCCATGCTGTGTGTGCAGTGCCCCCATAAAAGATTCAACATATCAACTTAGCTGCACGGCTGATTCAGTCTGGGTCGTGAGGAGGAGATGCAACTTTGTATGAGTTAAGAAATTTCATGGCATCTTTGGGTGAGCGAAAGATGTGCTGTTGTTCAGCTTCATCCGTTATAGATAGTATAGCTGGGTATTGGAGAGCAAATTTTAACTTCAGATGGATGCACTTTGCGCAAGCTGGGTTGAACTCCTGTCGTTGTTTTGATATCTCTGCCGAGTAATCATTAAACAGTTGAACTGTAGATCCTTGAAAGATTAGTGGACGCTCTAGTGCTCTGTATGCTCTGAGTATGGCCGTTTTGTCGGCAAAGTCCAGATACCGTGTCATAACCATGCGTGGGGGTCGTTTGTCGTTGGCGTTACGTGGAGGACCCACTCTGTGAGCCCTTTCCACTTTGTAGCCCTTTTTCAGCCCCAACAGCTTTGGTAGGGACGATGCTGCGAATTCATGCAGGGCCTGTGCTTGCAGTGACTCAGGGAGACCCACCATTCTTAAGTTATTTCGTCTAGATCTGTTCTCCAGGTCTTGCAATTTGGCGCGCAGTTGCTTATTTTCCTCTGCTTGCTCTTTTGCTTTAGTTTCTGTAGTGGCTTGAAAGTCTTCTAAGCTTTGGATTCGGGTCTCTGCCTGATCAAGCCTGGTGTCATGCTTTTGGATCTGTCTCTGTATGTCGCGGAGGGAGCGGTCGAGCGCTGCCTGTATTGCTGAGTGGAGCTCTGGTTTAAGGGTCTTGACTACCTCAGCCGCTATTAATTTATAGTCTACTATATGTGGCAACCGCTCACCTCCCGTTTGTAGGTCATCCCCAGCTTCCGAGTCCTCTTGCAGCTGATCATTCTCCCAGACTGGTGAGCCTTCTCCGCTGTCAGCGTGCGAAGGAGAGCTGCCGGGCGCCATCTTGCCTTCTTCTTCCTCCCCGCCTTCGGGGTTTCTCTTGCGGCCGGATCGCATTACATAGCGATCCATGGTGGATGTCAAATGGAGCGGGTGAGCGTCCTCTCTCTAGCCGCCGCAGGATTAGAGGTGTGGGGGCACTTTAGCTGCGGTGTGGGCTGGTTTGGGGCAACGCGATCTGCGGAGCTCTCATTCGCCGCTGCTTACATCCAGGCGCCGGAACCGGAAGTCTCACAATTTTTGTTTTTATTACAGTCTACAAATGTGAAAATCATATTTTCCTTAACCAAATATGGCTGTCAGTGATCTGGTGCAGATGGACTGAGCCTGTCCATCTGTGACCATGGCAATGAGCTTTGGGCACAAAGGAATTTACCTGCACATTAACACGCATTAACCTAACATAACACATTAACATACCTTGGGAATAGTGATACTTCCTCCTTCCATGAAGGAGGAGGTATCAGAGAGCTGGAATGCGATGTGGAGTGGAGTGCAGCGGTCAGAGGCGGTGACAAGGGTGAGTTGATCCCCCCTGCCATGTTTTGCATGTATAAAAGTTTGGGTTCTGTTCAGAACGCCATTCTGAATTTGAATGATCATCACTATCTGTCAGTAGTATATGCATTACAAGCATTAGAGTGCTTCTTTTAAACTGTACTCAGTTAATACAGCTGTGACAGTGCTTGGATACTGGAAAACACAACCTTTTAGATTTAGATTGTAAGCTCCTCTGAGGAACAGGACTTGCTCATTGTACTCTGTGAAGTGCTATGGAAGGTATGAATGGTGTATAAAGGATATCATGTTAATAACTTCTGAGCAGATATTCACAAAAGCATTTAGGAAAGTTGAACAATATAGGAATTGTTTATGCTCGCATCATGCGGGAAATGAGTTAGGTCATCGGAAGCTAGTGTGGGGGAGTGAGTTCTGGTAGCAGCTGTAATGGCTGTGTTCATAGAACACTGGACTGCAGCTGTCAGCTATCTAGCTGCTTGTATCTACGCACAGCACAGAGCCCACACATCTATGGTTACGTCTCACACTTTACTTTCAGCTTCCTCTATCTTGGCTGAAGGAAATCAAAAGCTAAATAATCATTTGGGATTTTCACATTTTTTAAAAAATCAGATGTCATTTGCAAAAAGCTTTGAAGCATGGCAATGTAAAAGTTGTTACAAATTGTTACAAATTAGGAAATGCACAAAGCAGATCTTCCAAAACCTTTCTTGTATATCCAGGCAGCACAGGCGTAGGCATGTCAATTATGTATACCTTATTTCTCCAGAAATGCAATGAAGCAAGCGGAACAGCTAATTCAGTGAAAATGTTAAAGCTGTTTCCTTGTTTGATATCCATAGTCTGGCCTAACTGCACCAGAACTTTTAATTTTGGTTTTGGATACAGTGGAAACAATTTAGAGTTGACATTTCCCCATTAATTAAATCTTTCTTCTTGACCAGCCTATCTGAAAAAAACGCACTTTAAGCAAGCATTTTTTGTCTTCATTTGATATCAAAATACAACTTTTTAATTAATAATACAACACCATTAGGTACTGTGAAGATGGACTTGGTTAAGAAGTTCAGCTGTGATTTTATCATGAGTTTCAGTGTAGGCTAATGACAGGTCAGATGTAGTTTTCTGCTGCTTGCTCACTTTTTCCAGATGCACATAGACATTTGCTTTCATTTTTAGGCTAAAGTCAGAAAGTGACCTGGGCTTTGTACTCTGTGTATACAGGCCCTTATAGTACTCCTGAGAGCTGGTGCTAAGGAAAATCACGTGGACAAATTGCATAGTCAGCGTTATCAAAGTGATTTATTGGCTGATGTTTCTGACAGCAATGCCATTACTGCCAGTTCATACTTCAAGTATTGACAGCTCATAAGGAGACAATTTGCATATTCAGCAGAGGTGCATTGTGGGCAGCCACAAACTCACTTAAAGCTGAATTATCACAAATACCTTCTGTTTTAAGAAGGCAACTTACACTGAGTGTGGCTTTTTAGCAAGAGGGCTTTATGGTCCCTTTTAGTCCCATATACTTTCCTAGTGGTTGTTGGTCATGATGAGCTATCTGGGTATTCTGTATATCTTACTTGTATCCTTTATATTTGGTACTGTAAGGGCTTGTTCACATTCGGGGCGATTTCCCTTTTTTTAGCGCTGGTGATTTTAAAAATTGCCTTAAAAGCGCTTGTGTAATGTTCGGTTATGAGTATTCTCACATAAGCGATGAGCTTTCTATCCAATCACAAACGCGGCTCCCGCACCATTTTCAGAGCGTTTGCGATTCAATAGAAAGGATAGGGAAATTGCTAAGCACTTGAAAAAGAGCTTTGAAAAGCTATTTCCCAAATGCTTTTAATGAAAAAATACATTGCATTTATTAATTTCTGAGGCAATTAGTTCACTTCCTGACTGACGTCAGTACGTGAAAAAAAAGATACACAAAAGCGCTTAGAAAAACGCTTTTCGAAGCGAAAATCGATCTGAAAGCGCTTAGAAAACGCTTTCAAAATCACTTAATAAATCGCTCAGTGCTTGCAATATCGCTGGCGATTTATAATGTGAACTAGGCCTAATGGCTTGTGATCTTAGCAGTCTTTACCAGGCAAATAACACGGTCACCCAGCTATCATGGTACTAATTATAGTCATGTAATGGTAACTAGTATCTTCCTGTGGTTATAGGACCAGGTCTAATATTGCTGTATCCTCCATAGCAGAGGTGTGGTGGTGTTACTGTGGTTATCCCATGGTTATAGGTAACATGTGGCATGGAGTAAAGGTGTAGATGGGAATGGTACAATTGTGGAGATAGTAATGGGGACAATAAAATAGTATTATTTAATAATGAGGATAATCCAGGCCCTGTTACTATGCTGCATTACTGTGGTTTTACCATTATCCCCTCCTTATGTATACAGGTCTGTTGTACGCATTCCCGTAACCACGGTCTTACTGCATTAATACCACAGTTTCCATTCCCGTCCACAACCCATAGTGTTCAAATCAGTTGAAGAGAATGTTATTATTTCATTATACACCTGTGAGCCAGTTGGACTGGCTGCAATTCTGTTAACTTAAATTAAATGTACATTCCTTACCTTAATATGCCACATGTAGGCATATATATTAAAAGATAAAAATCAATTGTAGAGAAATGTAAAAATAACAGGCTTATTCAAAAACACTGCCAAGAGCATTAAAAACATCTACAGGCATTAGTCAATATGAAACAACCCCAACCATCAGTTAACTGTCTTGTAAATCTGAATTATAATTTGTTGCTATGGGTTACTGCCTACATGTCTGACTGTGTAAGTGTGTAAATAAAGTTTGTTTTCTAGCCAAATTGTAAAGCGCAGTATAGAAAAATATGAAGAACTTGGCAGAGTAGTATGATTTTTCATGTGCTAAGTCATGTAAAACAGGCATTAGGTACTGCCATCAGCATTTGTTGGATCTAAACTTAGAATACCACTTTGATTGTCACGCATAGTTACTAAATCAATGGTTGAATACAATGAACTTGTTTAAGGTACATGTTCAAACCTGACTGCAGGTATTGCCTAACAGGAAACCTCTCACCCTCCATATTATATATCATATACCTGTGCTGATTATGCAACAAAGTAAAGTATAACATATCTTTCTCAGGCATTCCATGTCAAATATGTATCTTAGTAAGTTTTTACAAATGGCAAAATGCAATGATTTTACAGTATAGAAGGTTGTTTGTTCAGGGTGGATGTCCTATCTAGATGTGGTTTGCATTTACATGATTGTTACACATTCCATACTGCAATGTTTTCATAGTTTGATAATGCTGTCACAGAAAAGTCTGCATTAGTTTTATTTTCAGCAGTCACTACTCATAAATCTGTAGATGAATATTCAATTATCTCATTCACAAAAACAACTAACCAGCCAACTTTGGCTTCCTGAAGTAAAGATCCTGCCACTTCCCTATGATTCTATGGGCTGTTGAGTTGATCATGTGACTCTCCTCAGAACTACAACAGCCAGCAAGTTTCCCTCACAGCAGAATCAATTATTAGGTTCTCTTGAAAGTCCAACTAAACCCAAAATTGAACACAGCAAATTCTAATGGCAGCCAGCTTGAAAAGTGAGTAGCAATAGTGTATAGAATCAAAAGTACTGTAGTGGACAAAGTACCTGTTTGACAAGCCAAACTTGATTGCTAAATTCCCCAGCAACTTTAATCATTTTAATTAATTGCAGTATATGGATAATGGTACAGCTGCAAGCGAGCACAGCTGCACTCTGTATCTTCATCTCAGTTTCAAAGGGTGAAGGTCTTTATTTATCTAGGTCATGGTATGCCCAGGAAAAAAAATTAGAACCAGTTAAAGGGGATCTGAAGAGAGAGGTATATGGAGGCTGTCATGTTTATTTCCTTTTAGACAATACCAGTTGCCTGGCAGCCCTGCTGATCCTCTGCCTCTAATACTATTAGCCATAGCCCCTGAACAAGCATGCAGCAGATCAGGTGTTTCAGTGGTTCAGACTTATAAGTCTGATCTGACAAGACTAGCTGCATGCTTGTTTCTGGTTTTATTCAGATACTACTGCAGAGAAATAGACCAGCAGGGCCGCCAGGTAACTGGTATTGATTAAAAGGAAATAAACATGACAGCCTCCATATACCTCTCTCTTCAGTTCCCCTTTAAGGGAGCCTGAAGTGAGAAGCATATCTTCACTGCCATATTTATTTCCTTTTAAACAATACCAGTTGCCTGGCTGTCCTGTTGCTCTATTTGGCTGCAGTGTCTGAATCACACACCTGAAACAAGCATGCAGCTAATATTTTCAGACTTCAGTATCTGATTTGCATGCTTGTTCAGGGCCTATAACTAAAAGTATTAGAACCCGTTTGTACTGGCGTTTAGGATGTAAGGCGATCATCCGCATCGCCACGCATGCCTCCACAAGTACTACCGGTTTTCTTCCATACAACCGACCGGATATGGCGTCATGCGGCTTCTCGTCGGAGGCTATGCATGCTGTGGAAAACTGCAGCATGCTATCCATAATTTCCGTCGCATCGCTCTGGATCGTGTAGGTAAATTCATGTCAATGGAAACTACTCCATTGACTTGAATTGGTTGCACTTTCCTTGCATTGCGATGCGGGGCGGTTTCAGCATTGCAACGCATCTAGTGGAAGCGGGCCTTTAGAGGTAGAGGATTATTAGGACAGCCAGGCAATTTGCATGGTTTTAAAAGATGTAAGTATAACTGCCTCCATATTCCTCTTCAGGTATGCTTTAAGAATAAAGGAGATGCCTAGCAATTATAAGTATAAGTAATCCACTCACTCCAGCCAACAGTCTACCTAATTGACACTGATTATGTAAACATATTTTCCATAATCTTGAACTAACTTTAAAAAACATCATAGCCCAAGTAAATAGTCACAGTCACATAAATAGGCTGAGCAACAGTCAATCTAAACAGATTCTGTTTATCAACCTTACTGACCTGGAAACATAATACAAAACATGTGTCCCAAAGTGATGCATTGTGGGTGTTGTTTCTTGCTCATGTAAAAGCCATATTTGCTAATACCTCTGTTTTAGGAAGACAAAATTGTGCTTTCCATGGGCCTCTCGGAAGAGTTATACTTTTCTAGTGAAGCAGGTGTTTATTTTGATTTAAGCTTAATGTTAAAGACATGCAAGCATTTTAATTTGCTTTCATTAAACAAAAATAAACAAAATGAAGCGTGCTTGTACTGATGCCAATGCAATTAAGCAATGACTTAACACACATTTGCTTAATACTCCATTGTATGCCTTGTTCATTGTCTGGCAGATCATAGAAAATATGTATGTAGCTACACAGGCAGAACTGCATTTGCCATTAAACATTATAGACAAGGTTAATATTTGATGCATGTTCCACCTGTGTACTGGCAAATGCTTGCCATTAACAAATTTGGTTAGAGACAGTATAATGTGCCTTTCCTTACATTTTTTGTGCCCAAATGGACACAATGGGCCTGATGCAATTGTCAGACTCGCCAGCGTTAAACGCTGGTGAGTCCGATAATCAGGCGACAATAAAGTCGCCTGATCCAATTGCATTTAGCCCTAGGCAGGGTGTTAAAAAAACTCGCTTGGGCGATATTATCACCCAGCAAGTTCCTTACACCCTATCCTATTACACTTTGCATGCCTCCGGGAAGCGATGCTTCCCGGCAGATATGAGCGTTAGCTTAGACCTGCAAAAAGCAGGACTAAACATGCTAACACACATTATCGCCGCTGCATCTGGGGGTCTTCTTTAAAAAGGAGACCCACAAAGCTCCCCGCCGGCCGCCGCTAGTTTGTGAAACTCCCCACGTAGCTGCAAAGATAATTGTAAGCCATTTCTCTACCGCCGCTTAACACCCGCCGCAAGTCCCTGGCGTGTAATTACAGTGTATGAGTCACTGTAATTACTCTATACTAGCTCCCCATTGCCCGTAACATGGGAGCATCGCTCAGGCTTTCGCTTGAGTAATGCTCCCTAACGATTGGCCGACTGCCATCGCACGAGTGAAACTGGCAATAGGATTTGCTGGTAATCCTCGTGCGATGGCAAGGTGATAAGTAGCTCGCATCTGCAAGCTACTTATCACCTTGAATAGCATCAGGCCCATTGTCTTCTGACCAATGTCCTTAACCTGTCTGTTTCAACCTGCACCTTTCTGACTAACTATGGCATACAGCCATGCTTCTCTGACCTCAGTGTGTGATTGACTGTAACTACACCAATATTTCTTCGTATAACCCTGTATGACAGACTGCAACCTCTGTTGCCCCCCTACGCTCTCTATGTGACAAATTGCTTTATCTCCTGCCCCTAGGCTGAAACAGACTTCTAGCCGCCTTCGTACACCGTATATGAACAGGCAGTTAGCAAGCAACATTGCATAATGTACATATCATGGGAAAACTTTATTCCATGTGGGGATATCTCTATCAGGACAGCAGCTGGCACAGCAGGGATGGAGAGTGGACAGACACCAGCATTTGCAAAAAAATTGGAAAGTAGGCATTCAGTGGTCCATCTGGGCAGTTGGAAAGCCTAAAAGAAAAAAAAGCTAACAGAAAAGGAATTGTGAAAAGAGGCAGCACTGCAACCACTGTAGTGAAATAAAGTGCATGTGCAAAATCCTCTGCTTCTTTCTTCTGTCCTTTAGCCATTTTACATTAAAGCTATGTATACATGCTGGTTTAAATTCAGTCAGAAAGCCAATATAGACCACCTCGGACTTGGATCTAGTTGGGTACCCCCCTCCCCCCCAATCTGCTTAAAGAACTGGCATGCAGGATCTATAGCAATGTCTGATGCCCGAGTGGCCCCCAAGGGCTTTGTTCTTCTACTTCACCTTTCAATAGAAGCAGCTCCATCTTATGCTTCTAATTGTCCCTCCCTCCTTGCTGGAAGCAACTGAGCTCTTCACCTTGGCTTCCCACATAATTCTAAGTAAATCCAGCATTATGTGTATTCAACTTTTAAATCCTGAAAAGCAATATACATAAGATCATTTAAAAAGCCATTTAAAAGTCTAGCTGAAATGAGAAGTCCTCTAAGCTACCGCTTCTCACATGGCTTTTTTTCTGAAGATGCTTGGCCAGGTGATATGGTTCCAGGAAGAGTCTTACATTAAGCTCTATTAACCCATCAAAGGAAATCAGGCTCAATCTTAATAAAAGTCAAACAGGTTCTTTTGGTCCTCTATTAAAATAATAACATCAAACGGCTGGGAAACAAGCATATTTTATGTTTTATTGTATGTGGCAGAGTCACAGAATAACCCAAGAATGATCCTTTAATATCGGGCCTGTAATAACAGGGCTTCCTTTATATAAGGAAACAATGGAGGAGTTATCAAGGGGCCTGACTTCTTTAAGCCACCGGGCTGGGACAACACAAAGATATTGATTGTTTTCCTCTTTTTCTCATCCTTACTGATTTACACTGTGATCTGCATTGCTTCAGTAGGTAGTACAGCTGTAAGTGTACTGTACATACGTTTAACATTAGAAAAGGAAAAAAATATGCACAGCTTGCAGTGTGCTAGAAATCACACACACTGTTAAACAGAACTTTTATTGGTTCTCAGTTTTATGATCTCTGTATTATTTCTGGCTCCTCTAATAGATTTAAAAAATAGTTCCTCTGGACATACACACTTACTCAGCAGTTTGAGGCATGTCGCAGAGCGTATTTGGTGGAATTCCCATTCCGCTGAACTTCACCATGCAGGGACTCGCTTCACATGTGGAAATGTTAATCCCTTCATTGCCAGTAGGCTGCAGTTTGCTTTCTCCCGCTATGCTAACAGAGATTTTGGAAAGCACTGTGTAACATAGATTAACCATTATATTTAAAGGAGCACTGTCACAAAAATCTTAAAATGTAAAATATGTGTAAACATATACAATTAAGAAGTATGTTTCTTCCAGAGTAAAATGAGCCATAAATTACTTTTCTCCTATTTTGCCGTCATTTACAGTAGGTAGTACAAATCTGACAGAACCGACAGGTTTTGTACTAGCCCATGTCCTAATGGGGGGTTCACAGGAATTTCTTTATTTTCAAAATGCACTTAGTGAATGGCAGTTGCTCTGTCCAACTGTCAAAAAAGTGTACGATGAGCATGTAGGCTGGCCAGCATCTTTGTATAAATCTTTTTTCAGCAAGTGTCTTTATAAAGAATAAAGGCCATGCTGAAAATCCCCTATGGAGAGATGGACTAGCCCAAAACCTGTCAGTAATGTCAGATTACTTACTGTAAATGACAGCAACATAGTAGAGAAGTCATTTATGGCTCATTTTACTCTGGAAGAAGCATACTTCTTATTTGTATTGTTTTAAATTTTAAGATTTTCGCGACAGTTCCTTTTTAGCCATTAGTTTATTTATTTTTAGTAAAAAGTAATGTGACATCACATTTTTGAAATACAAGCAGGGCCGGCCCGCTCATGAGGCGGGGTGAAACATTTGCCTCAGGCGGCAAACTTCTAGGGGCGGCACCCGCCCAGGGGGGCCGGCCGCAGAGCCGGAGGGGTAGCGGGCAGATCGGGGGTATTGGGCCTAGCGGTGGGGAGGGGGGTCGGACCCTCCCCTCCCTCGCCTGGGTCCCCTAATCTGCGCTCCCCTCCAGCTGTAATTAGGAAGCAGCCGCTTGCAGATTGTAAGAGGCAATGGGCGGGGAGGACTCACCTTTTCCGCGTTCCAGCGAGCGCTCCACTGACGTCACTTCCTGCATCGCCGCACACTGTATTGTAAGTGGACGGCGATGCAGGAAGTGACGTCAGTGGAGCACACGATGGAACGCGGATAAGGTGAGTCCTCCCCGCCCGTGCCTCTTACGATCTGCAAGCGGCTGCTTCCTAATTACAGCTGGAGGGGAGCGCAGATCGGGGGACCCAGGCGAGGGTCCCCACCGCTAGGCCCAATACCCCCGACCTGCCCGCTACCCCTCCGGCTCGGCGGCCTGCCCCCCCGCACCCATGGGCAGGGGGGGGGGAGCAGCAATTTTCTCCTAAATTTGCCTCAGGCGGCAAAAAGTCTAGGGCCGGCCCTGAATACAAGTAGTCCTCGGTTAACGAACAAGATAGGGACTGTCGGTTCATTCTTAACCTGAATCCGTCCTTAAGTCGGGACGCTGTGCCAGCCACCTTTTCCCCCATTCTATAAGCAGAGTAGGTGCAGCAGAAGGCAGATAGGGGACATCTCACCTGTTCCACGGTGGTGTAAGGTCCCAGCATGCTGCACGGAAGCTGCACGGCCCGTCCTCTCTCTTCGCTCACTGTCCCCCCGGTGGCTTCTCATGCGTTGCATAATGACGCATCAGGAGGCGCCGCCACTAGGGGGCTTTTCCTGATTGTGTCATTATGCAACGCATGTGAAGCTGCCGAGGGGACAGTGAACGAAGAGAGGGGACGGGCCGTGCAGCTTCCGGGCAGCACGCTGGGACCTTACACCACCGCGGAACAGGTGAGATGTCCCCTATCTGTCTTACACTGCGCCTACTCTGCTTTAAAAACGGCAGCAGACGAGGTAGTCCCCGGTTGCGTGACGTCATCGTGGCGGGTCGGCGGCCGTTCATATCGGGAGGTCGTTCGTAAGTCGGGCGTTCGTAAACCCTAGGACTACCTGTATATCAATACTACAGCCCTACTTCATCCCCCCCTCCCCTTCAAGAGCAGGATTATCCAGCAGGCAATCTAGGAAGGTGCTTAGGTCCTAGTGGGTGTCAAAGGACCCACCTGTTACCTTTTTTTGACTCTCCAGCCTACCAATCAGACCACAAGAGGACCCCAAATTGACCACCTTGCTTTGGGTACTATTGCATCTTAACCCATTCTTTTTTGCACTGTATTTGTATTTGTGGGTGCAGGCACAGACTGTTAGAGTATACAGCAGTAAGGAGGCAAGGTAGAATTGCAGAGGTTAGACATGCGGAGCTCTATTCAGCTGCTGATCCCATTCTTAATACTATCTTTCCAGTGATGAACTTACAAGATTGGATTTAAAGAAACTGCCAGCACTTCCAACTCAGGCCCTGAAGGAGCACCCCTCGCTTGCTTACTGGTAATATAACCATATCACTTTATGCTTGCAAATGTTATACTTGTGCCTATGGTATTCATATCTTACCTAATGGAAAAACTTAGCAAATATGAGCAAACTGCAACAAATTAGTTTTATTGGTTTTGAGATGTGTCTTGTTTTTTTTCCGCTTTGATTAGTCTACATCACGTTTTGAAACACTACAGGGAAATTACACCTTTGGTGAAAAAAGTCAGTCCATTTTAAGTATTCACTGGATAAAATGAAGGCTTTTTTCACACTGCAATATGAAACGGCCTGTTTTGCAGGATAATTTGCAACAGATCGCAATCGCAAAAACTGACAGTTGATGGTTGCTATGTTATTAAAAGGATCCATTCACACTGTCAATCCGAAACACATCTGTCCGTTCTGGTAAATACAACACTTAAATCCGACCTGTCCAATTTTTACAGACAGCGGATATACATCTGTTACGAACTCCAACCAGACACAAAACACCGTTCTAACTGACACTGCACTGTCTGCTCCAAATTAGCTTTTTGTGAACCGGCTCAATGTGAACCAAGCCTAAAAGCAAACAATATTTCTGCTTGTTTGCACATATATCCTAGATGTAGATAGTGTCCAGGCCTAAATGTGAATTAGTGTGCTGCAAGGCAATAGTGTTATCCACTACACCACCATCCCAGCAATTGTTAATAACCCTAAACTACAGAAAGATATGTACAGCACCGACATATGCATATAGCGATTGTATTGACAAAATGACTCTTGAAGTAGACTTGAAAGTATTATTTGTGTGTAATCATAGTAAATATCATACTCAGATGCATTGCAGTAAAATAACAACAAAAGCTGTCCTGATTTGACACAGGTCGAGTCCTATGAGAATGGAGGTGCTTTCTCTATATCAGCACTCCTGTTCTGCATTATTATAAAGAACTACGTTGTAGAATCTCCCAGGGCTTAGAGCATTGTTGTTCCCGAATTACAATGTTAGGGAGATCAAGACCAGAAGTATGTTACCTCTGCTTTCTGATCTCTGCTGGCCATATTCCTACAGATAAGTCAATTATTGCCTCTAGGGAAATTTCTCTAAGAGTCATATGTAGAATTTGATTTCAGTGATGATGAGAATGTGTTCAAGTTCAACTGTACTGCCTGGGATACGTTACAAAGGGTGCATGCCCAAACCATTGGGTCACATAATTGGCTGTGATTGCCTGTTCTAAATAAGGGCTAGTGTACACATTTTTACCTTTGATCTGCTTTTATGAAGCACGCTGGACTTATCTTACATGGGAACATTCTGAAGTATCTTTGGATTGGGTTTTGAATAGGAATAACATCTGTAATTCATACAGTTTAATTTTATTTCGTCTTTCAAAAATATCAGCTGCAAAGGTTTTAAACTCCATCTCTATCCATCTAGCTGACTCACCTATTGGAGTCTGGAGATAACAGGAGAGATAGATTAGTTGCATTAAGGCTGCAAGAACGTTATTTTGTATTACTGTTTGTGCCTATCTGGGAGATTCTTTTCTGCATAAATCTTTCCAACATGACAGAGATATCAAAAATATTTGTTTTAGACTGGTGAAGGATTAGATCCCTTGTTAAATTTCCATTCTAATCTCTTATTTTCTGGCCCAAGGGCAACCTGAGTTCATAATAATGTGTATTTCATAGAAATGAAACTATAAAGCTTTCAGTATGGCCAAGTTGAAGTTCTAAACCACCCCCCCACCACCACATACCGCCACTTCCTTCCCTCTTCTTCACTGAGGCGAGTGGGCGGCGGCCTGTGCTATGCACAGCATGGACTCAGATTTGTCCATTATCCAAAAAGTGATGTAGGCCTCTCCAATGCATTGTTCTCTGACTCTAAACTCAGATAGTCCCTCTCCCCCAACTCTCCCTACATTTACTCTGAACAGGGGGATGAGCCTGAGCTAGTCTTATTTTCCTCCATCTGTCCTGAAAAATTAAAGTAAGTGGAATAAAAGAGAGCCCGACAAGGATGAAAATGGACATTGGGCACATTCCCAGAACAGTCATCCAAAGGAATGTTGCAAATAAGCGCACAAGCCATGGATCTAGCATTTCAGGGTCTGCAAAGAGCTATATGAGCAACATGAGCATTAGTGTGATGTTGTAAATTAGGCATGGAAGTCGAATGGACAGGAAATGAGAGGTGATCTCCAGAACTGGGACACAGACAGCAGAGACCCCACAGGAGGTTTTAACAGTTTGCTGCACTATTCATAATTAAAATTATTTTTGAACCCGGGGTTGGGCCTTATGAGTTTTCTTTGTATTATCTAGGCAGTATCTGGAGAAGGAATGTGACAGGATATTTTCTTAATGACTTCAGCAGTGTAGAAATGCAGCAAAGCAAAACAAGACGGCCTTCTTTTCTTAGAAACAACACAAATGTATTCAATATTCAATCACTTGTAGCCAGCCTGTCAGAAGTCTGGAATCTGTTATGTCACATTTTCAGAATTCAAGTACGGTACTAATTATAGCCATGGTATGTTAGCAGGGTTTATATTAAACAATTTCTCTAATAGGAGTGGGATAAACTATTTTTTTTTATTATAACTCTATTTCTTATTTTCCTGAATTTTTAATTTTTTTATTACTTCTCCAGTTTAAGCAGGATGTTTTGAATCAGGATGATACCATTTATTGGCTAACTTAGAAGAAAAACAGTACGCTTTTGGCTATGAAGCATTCATTAGATTCCTGTATACTGTAAAAATTTAGGACACAGCTTATATACATCAAGAAGGTTTCACTGGCATGCTAGCTAATTTATGACCAGAAGATAAGACCACTGGTTAACATTGCATGCTTTAATTAAGGCATCCAATGACTTTTATTGCAGAACACTGTATCTCCTTTTTAATGACTAGTACATATAAGCTGTATTCTAAATGTTGTCAGTATACAGGAATCAGTCTGACAAAGGCTTCAAAGCCGAAAGCTTACTGCTTTTCTTTTAAGTTAGCCAATAAATGGTATCATGCTGATTCAAAACTTCTACTTCTGCTGATGGCTAACACAGTACAACACTCTACTGCTTCTCCAGTTTAGAAATAAGAAATAATGTGTGTAAGTGAGTGTCATTTACACAGATATAGAGAAATGTTACTTGATCCAAACCTTCTATTGTTTTCCAGTGAGGACAGAGTTATAGAATACTACAAGAAACTAAATGGACAAACTAGAGGACAAGCTATAGTAAAGTAAGTTTTCTGCTACTGTTCCTAACAGTTCTTCATGGCTGGTATATATGTCACATGTTGTAATAACTCCATAACTGTAGATGCTCCAGCTGGCACCTTCAGCAAAGCATGTCAATAAAATGGTTCTAGCACAGAATGTGATGGTTGATAGATTCTCTTGTACGCATTCAACCAACCATGTGATGTTTGTCGGGTGGAAAGTAGGGGGCTTTAGCACTGGTGAAGTGATCAGTGGTCGATTATACTCATAGGAGGGACAGTGGTCAGCGCTGATACTGAAAAAGCTTTGGTTATGCTGTCAGGTTGTCTGAAATAATTATGGCAGAGGAAAAATATACTGGGCAGTGGCACTGGAGCTAAAGCCAAAAGGATGTAGTCAACAAATGTAAATATTAGTTAGAGTTAGGATTCCATTAGAAAGATTAGGGTTAGGTGTGTTAGAAGGTTTAGGATTTGAGGGCACATGGTGGGAGAGATTAGCTTATTAGTTAAGTTAGGCATCAGGGAGGGGTTGGCAATTGTTTTGTGCCAATAAGACAGGGTTTTGTGTGAGCCAAGACCCAATAAACAATATATTCTAGATTGCTCCACATACATACAAACATCTCACATATGTCTCAGATATTCTCAAAATTTTGTATGGAGAACTGTCTTGACTGGGATAACCCACGGGCTAAAGTCACTAGTAATTATTGTAATCCAGTGAAAATATTCATGAAACTAATATGAAACCACATAATATAAATGTGAGAAAACAGAACCTAAGTACTATATATACAGTGGTGTGAAAAACTATTTGCCCCTTTCCTGATTTCTTATTCTTTTGCATGTTTGTCACACTTAAATGTTTCTGCTCATCATAAACCGTTAACTATTAGTCAAAGATAACATAATTGACCACAAAATGCAGTTTTAAATGATGGTTTTTATTATTTAGTGAAAAAAAACTCCAAATCTACATGGCCCTGTGTGAAAAAGTGATTGCCCCCCCTTGTTAAAAAATAACTTAAAGGTGGTTTATTACACCTGAGTTCAATTTCTGTAGTCACTCCCAGGCCTGATTACTGCCACACCTGTTTCAATCAAGAAATCACTTAAATAGGAGCTATCTGACACAGAGAAGTAGACCAAAAGCACCTCAAAAGCTAGACATCATGCCAAGATCCAAAGAAATTCAGGAACAAATGAGAACAAAAGTACTGTAATTGAGATCTATCAGTCTGGTAAACGTTATAAAGCCATTTCTAAAGCTTTGGGACTCCAGCAAACCACAGTGAGAGCCATTATTCACAAATGGCAAACACATGGAACAGTGATGAACCTTCCCAGGAGTGGCCGGCCGACCAAAATTACCCCAAGAGCGCAGAGAAAACTCATCCGAGAGGCCACAAAAGACCCCAGGACAACATCTAAAGAACTGCAGGCCTCACTTGCCTCAATTAAGGTCAGTGTTCACGACTCCACCATAAGAAAGACACTGGGCAAAAATGGCCTGCATGGAAGATATCCGAGGCGCAAACCACTTTTAAGCAAAAAGAACATTAAGGCTCGACTCAATTTTGCTAAAAAAAACATCTCAATGATTGCCAAGACTTGTGGGAAAATACCTTGTGGACCGACGAGACAAAAGTTGAACTTTTTGGAAGGTGCGTGTCCTGTTACATCTGGCGTAGAAGTAACACAGCATTTCAGCAGAAGAACAACATACCAACAGTAAAATATGGTGGTGGTAGTGTGATGGTCTGGGGTTGTTTTGCTGCTTCAGGACCTGGAAGGCATGCTGTGATAGATGGAACCATGAATTCTACTGTCTGACAAAAAATCCTGAAGGAGAATGTCCGGCCATCTGTTTGTCAACTCAAACTGAAGCGATC
Source organism: Hyperolius riggenbachi (assembly GCF_040937935.1). NCBI lineage: Eukaryota > Metazoa > Chordata > Amphibia > Anura > Hyperoliidae > Hyperolius > Hyperolius riggenbachi. Next base: position 249,857,605 of record NC_090648.1, on the reverse strand, counting down.
TTGGGTGCTGCAGCAGGACAATGACCTAAAACACACCAGCAAACTCACCTCTGAATGGCTGAAGAAAAACAAAATGAAGACTTTGGAGAGGCCTAGTCAAAGTCCTGTTGAAAAAGATGTGACAGTGCTCCTCTTCTTAATAGCTAAATATCTGTAATGAACAAATTCCACATAGTGCATTACCAACAGTACAGCTGTTTTGCATGCAAAAAACACCCAGTGAACTTCCGTGCTCTGTGTTTCACTCCTTGTGACATCCACTCCCTATAATGCAGCCGCTCACCGGATAAAAGCCACCTCAAACTCCAGGTGGATCTAGCGCTTTGCCACACGGCAACAGAATCCACAGCTCCGGTCTGTCACTTGTATAAAACTCCAGTTTATTCCATACAGAACATGTAAAAACAAATAATAGCACATAGCATAATACTGTTTATATGCACTCCCCGGCCTGCGCACTTCAATACACTCACTTAGTTTGACAGGTTAAAGCGCATATCGGGCTCCTTAGCCCAGCAATATCTCTCTCTCACCGCGGTGTCGGCGTCCCGTACTCCCGCTTTCCGAGGTATGCCAGCGCTCAGTCTCCGTGCATGAGATCCCGCTGCTCTGTGACGTCAGTCGCACCTGGCTCCGCCCTACGCGTTTCGTCCAATCGGACTCATCAGGGGCTGACGTCACAGGCACGCCGACGTCTTTTATAGCAGCGAGCTCCTTCCTGGTCGCATCCCACTACGTAATTTTCGGGCCGCCTGGAGCGCATAATGCGGAAATTCCAGGCGGCCGAAAATTACGTAGTGGGATGCGACCAGGAAGGAGCTCGCTGCTATAAAAGACGTCGGCGTGCCTGTGACGTCAGCCCCTGATGAGTCCGATTGGACGAAACGCGTAGGGCGGAGCCAGGTGCGACTGACGTCACAGAGGAGTGGGATCTCATGCACGGAGACTGAGCGCCGGCATACCTCGGAAAGCGGGAGTACGGGACGCCGACACCGCGGTGAGAGAGAGATATTGCTGGGCTAAGGAGCCCGATATGCGCTTTAACCTGTCAAACTAAGTGAGTGTATTGAAGTGCGCAGGCCGGGGAGTGCATATAAACAGTATTATGCTATGTGCTATTATTTGTTTTTACATGTTCTGTATGGAATAAACTGGAGTTTTATACAAGTGACAGACCGGAGCTGTGGATTCTGTTGCCGTGTGGCAAAGCGCTAGATCCACCTGGAGTTTGAGGTGGCTTTTATCCGGTGAGCGGCTGCATTATAGGGAGTGGATGTCACAAGGAGTGAAACACAGAGCACGGAAGTTCACTGGGTGTTTTTTGCATGCAAAACAGCTGTACTGTTGGTAATGCACTATGTGGAATTTGTTCATTACAGATATTTAGCTATTAAGAAGAGGAGCGCTGTCACATCTTTTTCAACAGATCTTTAATGGACTTGTGGTAGCGAATACTCAACGAATCAGATTCACCAGGGCAGGCGCAGTTTGCTTATGCACTATCCTAGTCAAAGTCCTGACCTGAATCCTATTTAGATGTTGTGGCATGACCTTAAAAAGGCGGTTCATGCTAGAAAACCCTCAAATAAGGCTGAATTACAACAATTCTGCAAAGATGAGTGGGCCAAAATTCCTCCAGAGCACTGTAAAAGACTTGTTGCAAGTTATCGCAAACGCTTGATTGCAGTTATTGCTGCTAAGGGTGGCCCAACCAGTTATTAGGTTCAGGGGGCAATTTCTTTTTCACACAGGGCCATGTAGGTTTTTTTCTCACTAAATAATAAAAAACATCATTTAAAACTGCATTTTGTGTTCAATTATGTTATCTTTGACTAATAGTTAACGGTTTTTGATGAGCAGAAACATTTAAGTGTGACAAACATGCAAAAGAATAAGAAATCAGGAAGGGGGCAAATAGTTTTTCACACCACTGTATAATCCTTGATCAAAATAGTGCTGGAATTAAGAAAATGGGAAAAGCGTATAAGTGGATAGAAAAAAATAAGTGCAAGTGCATCAAGTGGGGTTGGGGGGGGGGACAAGTAGTACTCAGTAGTACCCAGAGGAGAGTCACTGAACACTGAACTGAATATTGTCACCAAGCCATTGGAAAAGTCTTTGGTGGCCTTGTAGTTAGAACAATCTAAAAAATAAAGTGAATTTTGTAAACTTGCTCTAAAAAATAAAGTGTGTTTTGTAAACTTAACTACCAGCAATGCAAACACCACACACCTCTTTGCTTTTATTCCTGGTACACCATGCAATTTTCTATCAGATCGGTGGCTCAAATTGATAATTTCCAACAGGTCCAATTAGGTTTCCAATCCATTTTCCGATCGTACAGAAGTGATCAGAAATAACAGTAGATCTGAAATCCGATCATGCCTTTTCAAAATTATTGATTCGACCTGTCGATCTGAAAGGAAATTGTATGGTGTGTATAAGGCATTAAATGTGTGACTTTCACTGATCACCTGACATGAACAATGTTGATATATTTTTAGGACAGGTAGGGCTTTCTCTTGGTTTGTGGTACTGAATAAATAATATTTATATCATAAATGTACTGTACTTAAAAAATGTATGCATTAGTACTGAATTGCTGAAGGTTTTTATGTTTAAAATCCATTCTTCTATTAGTTATTATGATGAAATTAACTGACCACTGTTTAGATCAGATATAGTTTAGAGACAAGTTCCTATAAAAAAAAACTGCTTTGCAGAGTTTAATTATAATAGTGAATCTGTAATATGATAAATCTGGAGTAAAAATCTATACTAGAAAATGAGGCTAAAAAGCCACATCACAGTTTTCTTGCTACGATCTCTGTAGACATCTGTGTGTTTGTAATACCATTGAATGGAAAGCTTTGCTGTATGCTGATTCTTGTTCAGCTTAATAGTTACCATGTGATTTTTATCTTCCAGTTACATGAGTGTTGTAGAATCACTTCCCACGTATGGAGTGCATTATTTTGCAGTTAAGGTAAGCAAAGCACTTGTAAATGTATGCTTGTTTTGGTCATATAAAATGGATTGTGCCTTATCCTGTGCCAAAGATGACAACAAATGGGAATACTCCAGACTGATAAACAGGTCACCGGTTCGCTCTTAAATTGTTGGTTACAATGCATCATGCAGATTCAGGCATATACTAAACTTGTGATATAGTAAATTATTTTTCCATGTACCTTGGAGTTTATTATAAAGGGATTCTACTGTTTTTTGAAAAAGCAAAAGCTGAAGCAGAATAAAGGATTACAAAATAGCTTATGCTGCCATTATTGGAACACACTGTATTACTTTAGGAGGTTTATGTGCATTTGAATAGTTGTTCCAGCCTGGAGCACATAAAGAACAGACACACAGGTGTCAGTGCAATGTAATTTTATGTAAACAAAGATGGCTTATGGCCTGAGAAGCTATATCCTGCATTTACAGGCGAGATAGGGTATTAAATGATAGTACTTCTCAAACAGGACACTACCTAGGTTCATCTATAGAGTGCAGCAAAACAAACACCTTTTGTTTTTAAGTGCCTTTAGCAACTTATAAGCACTACCTCTGACTCCCCCACTACCATGACCATCACTACCATTTTACTTGGGAGCACTTAAGCAGTGGCATTAGTTTATAATGATGAGTAGGGATAGTCAATGAGATGCAGATAATTCTGCGTTAACGTAGGATTATAGAAATGCATCCTTGGCAGGATTCAATCGGTCCACTTTCAAGATGCTTACATTTGTATGCAAAATTTGCATAATCCTTCATCAACTTGGAATAATTTGAAGATAACTGAGTACTGTGGTAAACTCTGACCTCTGCACCTTCACCCCTTCCTATAATTTTCTATGCTTTCTAGCTATACTGTCTGTAACAAAAATAATGTTGTTGAAATATTGATAAGACGATAGCAGGAATCTCTCTGGAGACTTACATAAGTGATTACTGGCATAACATAAGATGGATAATGTGCTTAATTGGCTGACACAGATTTACTCCTAGCCATAGCTGCCCATTTCCTGTTGATAAGGACTTTTATCAGCTTTTTTTTATTTGGAGAACAAAATATACTCTATTATGGCCTCAATTCACTAAGCAGTTTAGACAAGTCTACTGATGGTTTTTAGTCTACTGATGGTTTGGTCAGTTGCATCAAAGGGGAATTCACTATTACCAAATGTTTTAGACCTGTTGTTAGACCTGGTCTAAACCATTTGGCAATTAGGTTGGTAAAGCAGGGGAAAGGATCAAAAGATGCAATTCACAAACAAGTAGCTATGACTGAAATCCGTGTTCTCTCATGAGCTCTCCTTTGCATACAATTAAACTCCTGCATAATTAATTCAAAAGGTTCCATCCTCACATCTAAAATACCTCACAGAATTACTTTACCGACGAAATCAGCTGGTCTAATCTCTGTCAGAAAAAGTGGGCATGGTTACTCCTTGTTTACCTTTGTGAATTGTGTAATTACTGAATGTTAGACCAGGTCTAAAAACAGGTCTAAAACATTACACTAAACTATCAGTAAACTAAAAACCATCTGTAGACTAGTCTAAACTGCTTAGTGAATTGAGGCTAATGGGCTCAATTCTGGTAGCGTTTAGTTGATAATTACATCGTGGAATTGGATTTACCTCATGAGGTAAATCAACTTTTGAATTCTGGTAGTTTAAGTAAAGTTTTATCTCATGTAATTTTCATGAGGTAATTTTCGACTAAAAATGTGTGGTATTTTGTGATAAAATACCTCACACTTGAATTCTGAAGTGAAATAAGGTGCATATTTGCATGTCTTTTACCTCCCATAATTAGACCTACCTCTACCACACGGTAAATGCAGTTCTGTGACTAATGCTGGGAATACACCATGAGATTTTTTGGCATATAGTTGGTTTCAGACATGTCTGATCTTATTTTCAATCATTTTTCTGATCGATTTCTCATAGAAGTGAATGGAAATCGAATAGAAGAACGATCGGAAAATCTATCGGACAGTAAATCTGCTGAAAAATCTCATTGTGTATTCCTGGCATTAGACTTTAGCTATGAAAGGTATTAAGTATCCCCAATATAGCTAAGACACAAAGACAAGTATTACGTGTTCCCAGCAGTGGTGTACCTAGGTCATTTGACAACGGCTGCTAGGTATTAAATGAACCCCCTCCCCCCCCCCAAAAAAGGAAAGGAGTGAGTGTGGCGTGCTGAGCACGCCACGGTGGTTAATGCCAGTTATAGGTGCCCCCGTATAGGTAGCGTGGAATAGTTGCCTCCAGTATAGGTAGCCTAGAATAGTTGACCCCCAGTATAGGCAGAGTAGTATGGTTGCCCCGAGTATAGGTAGTCTGGAATAGTTGCCCCATTATAGGTAGCCTTGAAAAGTTGCCCCCAGTCCATACTATATAGTCTATACTAAATATATAGCCAGTATATATAGTCAGATCCCCCCTGTATATAGCCAATGTATATATTCAGATCCCCCTGTATATAGGCAGTATATATGTTCAGATCCCCCTGTAAATAGCCAGTCCCTCCCATTTATATACTTAGTATATATATATATATATATATATATATATATATATATATATATATATATATATATATATATATATAGCCAGATTCCCCCCCCCCCTCCAGTATATAGCTAACGTATATATAGTCAGATCCGCCCAGTATATAGCCAAAGTATATATTCAGATCCCCCCTGTATATAGGCAGTATATATTCAGACCCCCCTGTAAATAGCCAGTACCCCCCCTCCCGCCCCCCCCCATATAGCCAGTATATATAGTCAGTCACATTCCCCCATTTGTGTAGTTAATATATGTAGCCAGATCCCCCCAGTATATAGCTATTGTATATACAGTCATATTCCCCCTGTATATAGCGAGTGTATAGGTAAATTAATAAAGCATGCTCTGAACTCCCCTTAACTCCCTCCCGATCGCTCTGCCACCGCACCTGCCACTTGATCCCCCTGCAGCGCTGTGATATGTGCATCTGTAGTACTACACACCATCGTGGCTCTTTCCAGCGTTGATCACGCACCCTCCTCCTCCTTCGTACAACTCTGGCTGTTTACCGTACCGGGGACGTGGCTTGAGCCCAAGTCCTCCCAGCACGTTCACTTACGGTATATACTAATACCTACTTTACAAAGCAAGGAATAGGGTTAAGCTGGCCATACATGCATCAATTTTTACTGGCAGATTTGATCCCACCGATCAAATATGCCGGGTATCTGTTATGCAACAAGCTGCATCGATCACAGTCTAGATAATTCTGTGGCAAAATTGATTGAAATTACATTGGAACTGCATGGTAAATTTTGATTAATCGAACGCAACAGAAAACCGTTGCTAGATTGATGGTCCACTGCAGTTCCTTAGATTTTTAAAAAGATTTCATAGTGAAATCTATTGATAGTCTGTGTGCAGAGTATGGGGGATTCCTATCCTTCTCTGATCAGATTCAGAGAGAGATTGATCTGTTTGCTACATCGGATGGCTTTTTAAATCTGTATGGCCACCATTTCAGTTTCTTTCATTCGTTTTTATTATTACCCCCATCTTCTCACATTCTTGTCTGACAGACAAATGGTATAAATCTCTTGGGTCAGTGATGGCTATGAAATGAAAACTTTGTCTTTCAGTGTAGGGAAGAGTTATAAACACATTTTTGTCTGTTGTTTTCTAACTTCCAGCAAATTTCCCATAAGACCCCTGTAGGTCACTGGGGCAGGAGGTGAGGGCAGTTTTTACCAATGGTTACCCCGACAGCAGTAATAACTAACAAATGTTCTGGCCCTTTTGCACACTGGCTAAACATGCCATACATAAATCAGGAGATAAATGTTTTACATTGATATTGTGTACATTTGCTGCTCTGGATTGCTTCTCTATTTTCCTGGTAAATGTGCATGTCTCTAAATGGTCGGTGCATAAAGGGTCAGTATAAAGGTTGACTATTATAGGCATGCTTGCCTTTTTAGACTTGAGCCTTGTACACACACTAGATGATTATTGCTCTTGAATGTCAGTCTGGTCAGCCTCTGCCAAGAATCTATCTCCCTTGCCATTGGGTGTCTATTCACCCTGCCCACTCCATGTTACTCTGTAATGCACCATGCCATTGGCCCTCTTCCTCCCTCCATAGAGACAGAACACAATGCTAACCTCTGGGCTAATGAAGCATCTGTACAGAACTTGACCCTGAACTGTCGCCTGACGGATTGAGCTCCAATCCCTGCAGGTGACAATAATTGTGTGTTTGCACATACCATTCATCTGCTCTGCATACCAAATTATAACTAAAAAGATAGTAAGCACATATGATGATGACCTTAGTAATTATTTTATGCTGTAGTTTTATAGCTGCCTTTGTGCTGTGGATGTTTGTCATGTTAATGGCTGAATGAGCAGATTAGAGACTAAATAACTAGGTTTATGATACCTGCTTTTTACCAGCCAATCTAGCAGCTTCGGAAAACAGCTAGGCACTTTATATAACACTTTAGAACTCTGTGTCCTCAGGTAAAATAGTCTTCATTAGTACACTGACAAGAATGGTGTCAATAGCACAACAAGACATAAATAAGCAATATAAATAAGGTGTGTCTGTGAAGGGCTTGTCATTATCCATTTGTCATGGTATAGCCATAGGGGCAAACCCAGGATTTTCAAAGGGGGGATTCCTGAAAGGTCTCCCTCAGCCCTGCACAACACAGTATAATAATGTGGTAGGACATCATGCTGGGTGCAAATAATGCAATTTCCCACCCGACTGACAGGATCTGACGATTATTTACGACACTTGGGATACAGTTAATAATGAGGACAGCCAACATTGCTAATGAACAGGGAAGTGAAGCATTCACACAGCAGGGCACAGGGCTGTGCTCATACCTGACTGTTAAGTTCCCCAGAACTGCTCCATGCTCTGTACACATGCTGCTGCTCCATCCAGGGTTGCCACCTCATCCCTTTAAATACCGGCACATATGAATTATACATGCTTTGCAGGGCTGGGCCGAGGCAGAGGCGAGAGAGGCTCCAGCCTCAAGGCGCAGTGTAGGAGGGGGCGCACAACTCGCTCAGCTATCATTCCCCTAATACATTTGAAGCAGAGAGAAATAAGAAAAGGGGATACATAGCAGTGACCGCAAGCCACATAACTGGAGATTAAGGTGTAAGGAAGGATGGGGGCCCTGTGGCGCCTCTTAGTCTAATAGCAATCAGTGTGTGACGGCTGGGGTGGGAAGAATGGAGGGGCGCACTTTGCTGTATCAGCCTTGGTTGCTGGAGGACCTTGACCCAGCTCTGATGCTTTGCGGCTAGTTAGATGCAGTTTAAGCACTGATTATGTGTGAGTAGTCCCAGAACCTGTATAACTTAGATGTGTCGTTATTTAAAGGGATGAGGTGGTAACCTTGGCTCCATCCAAAGTCAACTGTAGCAGGGAAAAAAGGGGTCAGTGCTGTGAGCTGCAGAATGCCTGCAGATATTCTGGTGTCTTAACATGTGCCTGTCCCCAGACACTGCACCGGCCCTGGTCTGAGGGGGGATTCTGGGCAGCTGTAATCCACCCCCCGCGTTTGTCTATGAGCCAGATGAGAATAAGGCTGTTTCAGTTGCACATTTTCTTTTGGTATTCTCAATCACCACAACCCAAATTACATCCTCAATTCATGTGAAATAAAGGAATAGACAGAAATGTATAACAAACACCTTTAGGGCTGGGACCCACAGGAGCTGTTTTAGACACACTTTGGTATTGTCAGCAATGGCAATCAATTGAATTCCCCAAATCTCAATGGCGGGTCCTGCATTTTTGGAGCGATTTAGTAAATACGAAGGAGGCACTCAATTGGCTTCAAACTTGCGTTTTATCAAATCCCAGTAATACACGACATGTTTCGGGGCATATCCCCTTCATCAGGTGTACATACATTGAATGGCACACAGTGAATAAATACATACTTCTAACCACCACACCCTAAATTGGACCACCTCCATCTTGTCAGCTGACAAGTCAGCTGATCACTGACATCACACAGTCCAAAGTCTTGTTAACCCCTTAGGGCACTGATCAGAGGCATTACTATATCCGTCTACCTCGGTAAACCTGATTAACAAATCAAATTACTGCATCTTAGGTAAACCTAATACAGACAATACTGCGAAAAACTTCTGTTGCAAATATTTGGACCACAGATCCATCTTACCACCCTCCAACCGACACCCCCAACCAATCACGATGGTGTGTGTCCCATTAATACCTGGGGATTGGAGAGAGAGAGAGAAATTAAGTCAGTAACACATAATACAGCATCATAAAAAACATTTCAAGCTGAACATTTCATTCATCCCCTTGGGGTTGATGGACTCCAACTTTCTCATCCACCGGGCCTCCTTCTGTAGGAGAATCCGGTCTCTGTTCCCACCTCTCTGCAGCGGTGGTACGTGGTCCAAAACTAGCCATCTTAACTGTGACACCCTATGTCCGCATTCAAAAAAATGTCGGGCTACTGGGGTGTCACAGCTTTTTTCTCCTGGCTTATAACCACGAATGTCACCCTTATGCTCCTGAATCCTAGATTTTACTATTCTGGTGGTTTTACCCACATAGAACATCCCACAAGGGCATTTCAAGGCATAAACAACAAACATGCTGTTGCATGTATACATTGAGTTAATCTTTATTCTGACACCAGAGTATGGATGTTCAACATAAGCGCCTTTTATAATTGCATGGCAGCAATTGCACTCCAAACAGGGAAAAGTACCCCTTTTCCCTGTCAGATCACCAATACATTGTTTCCTGGTTGACAGATCAACCCTGCTCACCCTGTCACGTATTGTTTTACCTTTCTTGTAGGAGAATAAGGGTGGCTCAGTGAATAACATTCCAAAACTTGGGTCATGCTGAAGTATGGGCCAATACTTCATAACGACCCCCTTAATCATTCCAGACTGTTTACAGAATGTCTGTACGAACGGAATCTTGTTTTTACTCTGGTTGTTCCCCTGTCTACTACTATTCAATAGGTTATCTCTTGAGATTTGAGCCACCTCCTTCTCCACTTTCTCAAGCTCACCTTTCTTGTACCCCTTCTCTAGAAATCTGTTAGTAATCCGTTCTGCAGCAACTCTGTATCCATGGTCTGTGGATGCGACTCTCCTTGCCCTAAGATATTGCCCCTTAGGGATACCTTTTACCACTGCGGAGTTATGGAAACTGTCCGTTCTTAAAAGATTGTTGCGATCAGTCGGTTTTGTATACAAATCCGTATGTAACCCCTGGGGTGAAACCGAGATCGCCACATCTAGATAGTGGATAACCTCTGTGGAGTGTTCCAACGTAAACTTAATGGTTGGATGCGCATGATTTGCCTCATCCACCATTTCCCTCAGAGTTTCCACTGGACCCTTCCATAAAATTAGAATATCATCCACAAACCGCAGATACCCGTGTATCATGTGACAATATTTGGGATTCTCAATAAACATTGATTTCTCTAGTTTATGCATGAAAAGGTTTGCAAAAGAGGGAGCTACAGGGGACCCCATGCTCGTGCTCTGTTTCTGTAAATAAAAATCATCACAAAATTTAAAGTAATTATTCCTCAGTACTAACTCTAGGCAATCGAGGACAAAGTATATCAGGTGATGGTTCATTGTGGTGTCCAGTAATGCATCTTCTACCACATCCATCCCTTCCTCATGCGGGATTGAGGTGAATAAGCTCTGTACATCAAGTGTGGCTAAAACCAAACCTGACACCTGCCTGAGTGTTCCCAATCTTTGTAGCAAGTCTGTGGTGTCCTTTAAACACACCGGTATTGCCTTTACCAAGTCTTGCAAATACACATCCACAAATTTAGATAGAGGGTAGAGCAATGACCCTATAGCGGACACAATGGGGCGACCAGGTGGGTTTTCCAGACCTTTATGGATCTTTGGCAATAAGTACAATAAAGGTATTCTAGGAGATTCCACACTCAAAAAGTCAACTGTATTTTTAGTAATGAGACCGTTCAACATTGCATCATTAATCAACATATCAATCTTTTTCTTAATATCCCATGTAGGATCAGCAGCACACTTAACATAGTGACCCTGTATTTGGAGTTGTCTTAGACCTTCTGCAATATAAAGTGCTCTATCCTGAACCACAGTGGCTCCCCCCTTATCTGCTTTCAGGATGATGATTTGATCATTTTGACTTAATGACTGCAGTGCCTTTTGGTCAGATGCACACATTTTTGGAGCGATTGTGCTCCAATACTAGGTATAGGAGCTCTGCAAAATTGCTTTTCAAACGCTAATAGAAAGTGATTTTGCTACCCACAGCCAACAAAAAGAAAAAAAAGGAAAATTGCATTTGCTGTACAAATTGCTAGCTTTATTATTATTATTGAGTATCTATATATCGCCAACATCTTACGCAGCGCTGTACAGAGTATATTGTCTTGTCACTTAACTGTCCCTCTGAGGGGTTTTACAATCTAATCCCTACTATAGTCCTATGTCTATGTATGTATTGTGTAGTGTATGTATCATAGGGCAAATTTAGGGGGAAGCCAAGGAACTTATCTGTATGTTTTTGGGATGTGGGAGGAAACCCATGCAGATACAGGAGAACATACAAACTCCTTGCAGGTGTTGACCTGGCTGGGATTTGAACCAGGGACCCATCGCTGCAAGGCGAGAGCGCTAACCACTACGCCACCGCGCTGCCCACAGCTTTATGAGAACACTTCAAAAGTACTGGAAATTGATCCAGATAATGGTGCATGAATCGCTACCAAAGTGTACAGCTATTGTACTTCATGATTTTCAGTGGGCCCAAGCCTTACATTTACACTTTTTTGTATTTTTTTACCTCATCTGAACTGAATAAGCCTCTTGGTTAATGGGGATTTAATATCTAGAATACAAAACAATGACAACATATTGCAAGTTCTCCATATGGATGCACATGAGGCAGTGGTTGACATCCCTCTGTCTGACAAGTTCATTCTTTGTCTCAGAAATGCCACATTGCACCTTGTGTAAAGCTAAGTTCCTAAAATAGATGGTTGAACTCAGTTGGTGAACAGTCGTTCCACGATCTACCTATTGTTCAACATTGGAAGTGGTGTGATGCAAACAACAGGATGAAAAACGACCATTCAAAGTAAACGATTTTTTAAAACATGATATGATCCATCATGACAGTCTTTTAAAACAAATAAGTGTTGTGGCTTGAAGGCCACCTTTAACCGACGACTAATGAATTTTCATTAAATAATGGATATGCGATGTCGCACGGAATGAACCATCATCTGTCAAAATGACAGACAAAATCTTTCCATGGGTATAGATAGACCTTAACAAAAGCTTGATTCAGCCGACTCTCTGGTCTGTGATTGTAAGGGCTGGGTCACACTGGGGCGCATTTCAGAGCTTTGCTGATTGGCAGTGATCAGCATATGTATGGGATCATTCTCACTGCAGCATTTCCAATTTGCATTAGTAGCCAATGTGATGCATGCAGCATTTTGGATGTGCTTCTAGTTCTCTTGAATGTGAATCACAATTGCAGATATGCCTCAAAATCAAAAAACTTCTTGCTGCGATTCGCGATTTATGATCCAAGTGGGAACCAGCCATGATGACTGTGTAGACTGCCTTCCCTCAGCGCTGCTTGCAGATACCCGGCTGCATCTGTGAAACAATCCATGCTTTACATTTGGCAGCAGCTACTAACATTCGTCTTGGAACAGCTGAATATAGGTTATGTAGCGTCACATGTCTGTCTACAGTATGTCATTTCCAGGCTCCACTTTGAGACAGCTTTGTGTCACTGTTATTGAAACATTATCCTGTTTAGAAGTACGGTGACAGCTGTCTTAATCTGTGTAGGAATAATAGAGCCAACAACTCCAAGGCTTATGTACCATATAGGCCAGTTACCCACATCAATGAAAAAGTATGTCGGAAGAAGCAAGGGAATTTGTTTTTAATTATAGATGCTCATACCTTCTTATTAGGTATGGACAACATCTGTTTAAAGTACATGTATTTTACTAATGATGTTAAAAGTAATATAACAATAAACCAATATATAAATATTGTTTATAAAAAGGTATGCTAGCACTACACCATATTATAATAAAAAGTATATATATACCTCTGTGTCTTCCATTGCGCCTGCTTGTGTATTCACGTTAATAGTGTGTGGACAGCTGTGACACACCTCACAACTGACTATACTATATGCATGGCAGAGCTCTTGTTCTTACTGTATGCTCCCAGTATTAGTAAAAGCCTATTTACTAATAAAAGGGAATAATGCTATTGAGAAAACCCTTCCATAGACAACTCAGTTTTTACAAGATCAAGTAAATGATTGATATCTCCTAGATATTTATTGTTTCCATTAGATTGCCGTTAGAAACTCAATCAGATTTCAGAAGAATCAGAACATCACTACTGCTAGCTTTGTATTGCATCACAATGCTCAACCCTGCGCCCATCATACTCTCATCTGCATATAATGCAAATAATTGCCTTATTTTTACCTGTATAGCAATAGAAATTTGATGGAGATGTTTTTAATACACTGTATCTATGTATGGTACATTTAAGTCAAGGATGTATGTAAAATGCATGTCAAGAATCCTTTTATTATATCTACCAGTATGTGTAGTTTATTACTTCATATTAATATGCCTCCGTTTTACAGGACAAACAAGGAATTCCCTGGTGGCTGGGACTTAGCTATAAAGGCATTTTTCAATATGATCACCATGATAAAGTAAAACCACGAAAGGTATGTTTGATTTCATAATCTGAAAAAGTTATAGAATGTACTAGCTTTCACCTATAGACGTATACTGTGGCCTTGTTGCTGGAAATAAATGTAATGCTGATACTGCCAAGACTGCTTATTCATCCCAGCCTAGTCTCTTTATGTTACTTTGTAAGAATATTTGTAGATTTCTGGTTATACAAATGATATTGCCTGCTTTGCTACAGTTCAGATTTCTGAGTAGGATCACGCAGTGCAAGCCTAAAATACTTCAAAACTGTTCAAAGCCCAACTCTGTTCACAAATGTTCTCCTAGATCCATGCAGGCAGTATGTACACAAAATATTATTATTATTCATCGATGTGTTACGGTACGACGCACCCGGGAGCATTTTATCGTCGGGAATTGGCGGTTTCCCGTCGGATTAATGAATTACTACCGCCGCTACTCAGTGTTACACCGCAGATTCCCGACGACACGCCGCAGCCTATTCAATGTCTAATGTGAAAGAGGCCATAAGGCAGTGCCACCCCTCCTATTGTGTCCTGGTATTGCTATATATTGTCTTGTCCCCCAGTTATACACCTCTTAGCGGTTGTACTGAATGACTGTGCATTATCTGCATAAGCCTTGTATCATGTAAATGTATGTATAGTTTTTCTGTGTCATTGCAGTTTGCAAAGCACAATGGAATATGCTTGTGCTTTAGAAATGTGTAATAAGGATAAAAAGACAAATGTCCATTGAGAACTGATAGCTGTTTTAGTAGCTTGTTAAAATCGTGTCCAAGCTAGACTGAATGGCTTTTGATATTTACCTGTCAATTTGATTCAATATAACTATCTGTTGTCTATCTATCTATCCTATCCTATTTGTTCTTCAGTAAATTATTGCAGGGAAGAAGGCACTGGTAGCCAGAGGTTGCAGTATTATTTACTTCTAGCCAAATTCTCCTGAACAAACAAGGCGAGAGTATTGGTCTAGACTCCTGCTGATAAATGAGTGTTCCTCTCCTGGGTTTATGGTCAGGATAATAAATGTCAGAATTGCTTGCAGCACATGAGCTCATATAAGTGACAGCAGGTGGCAGAGAATTACAAGCAGAAAGGTAACGCAAACCATTATAAAACTAAAATGATGGCATTTTCTCCAACTTTCATTCTCAAACATGATCACATTTTTCCTCCACTTAGAAATATATTAAAAAGTGCCTAACTGTCCTAATGGAAAATAGTATGGAAAATGTCATTATTACTTACTCATTGTGGTTATGTATGCATATAATGATAATGGGGTAGCTGGCAGACAATCACGGTGTCATTGTTAGTGTAGTGCTCTTGTTTTATACTTTACTAGTTTATCATTTATTTTGCATATTTATGTAGCTCCAGCGTTATTTGCAGTTGTTTACAGAATGCATAAAACAATGTACATGCCTCCTTGTTCATAAATGCTTCACAATGGCCGTGTACCATGTGATGGTCACCTGATCTGCCACACAATTTATATCAACCTGATAGGAAAACAAGCAGGGACCAGCCAAGCCATTTTTGCACCACCTTGCACTTCCTTATATGTTTATTTACAGAATCTAGCTGGAACAGACATATGGATCTTAATTCAATGAACTTGTCTCTCAGCTTTTCTCACATGAGAGGTTTTCATGCCTTACCAATCAAATATTTTCTTCAGCATACAAAATGTACTTAAAATATGTTGTCCAAATTCAACTCTAGTTTGACTTTTATTACCTAAATTTTTAGCAATTTTTGGCTTGCTAGGTGAGGAAAGGGTGCTATATTAATAGGAGGAAAAAAACACATCCTGAGAGAAAAGTAAGGAGAAAAGTAATTTAAATCAGGGCCCTGATAGTTAAATCTTTCTTACTAATAAAATCTCTCTCTTTCATCTTAGTTTATAGCCAGACCTATCAATCACTTTTTCCAGATACTCTTACTGAGACTCAAATATAATGTAACAACTGTCGCTGCAACCACGTGGCAACCCCGTGTGTATGACGCGCGTGCCCCGAACCGTCGCTACTTAGAGCTGTCGCCAGGCGATTAGCCTGCTACAGCTGTCACCGCAACTTCGCCGCAACTGTCGCTAGTCTGCCATGTGTATGCGGACTAGCAACAGCAACACACACACAGTGAGCAGAGCTTCCGGCGGGGGGGGAGGGACCTTCAGCGACAGCTTCTGCCGAATCTGTGTCCCTCTGTGCGCCGTGTGTACGACTGTTGCTCAGAGGGACCTGGGGACGAGCTGTCACCGTTTTTTTTTTTTTTTTTTTGCGACTGGCAACATTTGTGCCTCGTGAGTACGAGGCTTAAAGGGATACTGTAGGGAGGTCAGGGGAAAATGAGTTGAACTTACCCGGGGCTTCTAACGGTCCCACGCAGACATCCTGTGTTGGCGCAGCCACTCACCGATGCTCTGGCCCCGCCTCCGGTTCACTTCTGGAATTTCAGACTTTAAAGTCTGAAAACCACTGCGCCTGCGTTGCCATGTCCTCGATCCCGCTGATGTCATCAAGAGCGCACAGCGCAGGCCCAGTATGGTCTGTGTCTGCGCAGTACACTCCTGGTGACATCAGCGGGAGCGAGGACACGGGCGTGCAGGCGCATTGGTTTTCTGACTTTAAAGTCAGAAATTCCAGAAGTGAACCGGAGGTGGGTCCGGAGAATTGGTGAGTGGCTGCGCCAACACAGGATGTCTGCGGGGGACCATTAGAAGCCCCAGGTAAGTTCAGCTCATTTTCCCCCGACCTCCCTACAGTATCCCTTTAAAGGTAGACTTTAGATAAGGACACAGAATAAAGACATACAAAACTACATATTATGTATAGAATGTATATTTAAAAAAGGAAATGGACAGTTTTGTCTAAAATGAAGAAAAAAAAAACATGTGCAGTACTTCAAATCATGTGTAAGGTCGCAATCTGGTGACCGTGAGTGCGGTGGCTTATAGATATGTGGCCAATGTAGCAGTCCTTTACTTTTTTTGCTCCCTGGATCAGTAGGAATGATGATTTCATTTCATTTATTTAATTAAGTATTTATATAGCGCCGACATATTATGCAGCGCTGTACAGAGTTTATTGTCTTGTCACTAACTGTCCCTCAGAGGGATATTATCTGTATAATATTTGTAAAGGTAAAAAACCTTGCAGCCATGTGTGAAATAAGGTTGAGTGAGAAAGGTAGCATTAGGTCAGAAGGGTACGACAAACTCACCTCCCTCCTCTTCTTATCGAACTTAATAAAGCTTTTAAATACCTTAATGTTTGGAGAGGTTTTAAAGAGACACTGAAGTCTCTTAAAAATCCTAACAAAATCCTCTTTAACATATTAGCCCTACCTAAACCGCCGCATCCCTGCGGCTGTAATCTAAATCCCCCCTAACTCACCCTCCCTCTCCCCTGCAAAATCCAGCACTTTCTTGGTCGTGGATTTTGCTGCCCTCTACTCTTCCGTGTGAGGCAGAGCTATGAGCTGCAGCCCTGCCTCACACGCGTCTGTCAGCGGCGGATCTCCGCCTCTCCCCCGCCCCTCTCAGTGAAGGAAGACTGAGAGGACGGGGAGAGGTGGCGATCCATGCTGACAGACGTGCTGAGAGACAGAGCTGCAGCTCATAGCTCTGCCTCTCACGGAAGCGCTGCCCGTATTGCCCCCCAAGGGAGTTTGGGGGGATTTAGTTAGATTAGAGCGGCGGGAATGCGGCGGTTTAGGTAGGACTAATATATTAAAGTGGATTTTGTAATAAAGACTGATTTTTTTAGAGGCTTCAGAGTCTCTTTAAGTGGCATCTCAGCCATGCTGTTATCTGCGTCCTGTCTGGGAGGAGTAGTGATAGCACCCCCTTCACAGCCCCATCCCCCAGTTTACACATTGGTAACAACAGTCAGTTTCTTCAAAATGAAGGTGATTAGAGGGTTTTTTTTACATTTTACATTGGAAGAAAAATGGAAGTGGGAGAAAACTTGGTAAAAAAAAAAACAAAGCAAGTCTAGACAGGAGAATTAAGGTGGTTTAGGATGAATTTATGTACAGTATGAAGAAACTAATACTGTTTTGGTGCTGCTGTAATGAAACAGGAGCATGTGACTGACATTAGCACTAGCTTGTGTGTGTGTGTGTGTGGGGGGGGGGGGGGGGGGTTGGATACAGGGTTTTTTTTTGAAGGGGAGAATCATGACTTCTAACGGTCTGACTTTTTTCTGGGGTAAAGATGGAACTGTGAAAGGAAATGCCAATACTGGGGGAAAGGGGTGGCACTGCAAGGGATACATAGCTGTATTAGGCAGGAGCAAAGGGAATTCATCAAAGTTTTGCCGAGAGGCACCATGAATTGCAATCATGCCCCTACTTCCCAATGTTTATTTTAATAAACAAAACTGACCCTGGCAGAATTGTGATAATAGTGTCTGATTCTCATGTAGGTGAAATATTCCTTTTTTTTCTCCTGTCAGATAGTGTGAGGTTACACTTTGGTTTTATTACAACTTTGCCCCTTGGTCCCAGGGCTGATGACATACAGTATAGCTTTTAACCTTTAGATAATATAGCAAGTTGTGTTGAGGAATTCCCTTTTGCACTTACAGAGCCACAAAAGAGAGAATCTAATAAATTAGTTAGTTGTTTATTTCCTTGGTTTCCTCATATGTTACATACCTTGTGCCTATAGCCTTGGGGGTCTCATTGTTTTTAGCCAAGCATGGCTGCAAGAGTGCTAGGGCTGCATTAGGGCATTTACTGCTTTCTTTTTCTTTACACACAGACAGCAGTGGGTAGACCATATAAGCACGCCAGGCTTACTTTCCTAAAGTTATTACCTTTATTTATATATTTTTAAATAATAAAATGAAATGCCTTCATTTTAAGCAGAGCTAGACAATAAATAGGGCTTTAGCTTTAATGTAGAATATTGGAACTGCTGGAAGTTAAAGATATCTTTATCAACTCATAACTAAGTGGAGGGACTGTAAACAGGAAGATATCTAGGTCTTTATGAATTCCATTGACGTCACAGGCCCTCCAATTAAAAGCAGACAACGGAAAGCATATAACAGTAATCCTATTGCTATCTATGATATGCATTTCTTATTGAATTAAAAAAGATGTACCTAAATGGGAAGCCATAGAACGTAAATGTAAGTATGTAAGTGAGTTGCTGTTGCAGGGTAGTTTGGAAATATACAGTCCTCTGGGTAGATGTCATTGACTTTGGCACTGGAAGCAGCCTTTAGTTCCCATGAAGATGATTTTAAAGAGGAACTCCAGTGAAAATAATGTAATAAAAAAAAGTACTTCATTTTTACAATAATTTATAAATTATTTAGTCAATGTTTGCCCATGGTAAAATCTTTTAAATCCCTGATTTACATTCTGACATTTATTACATGGTGACATTTTTACTGTTGGCAGGTGATGTAGCTGCTGCATGCTTTTTCGGCAGTTGGAAACAGCTGTAAACAGCTATTTCCCACAATGCAACAAGGTTCACAGACAGGAAACTGCCAGGAGTACCACGGTCCTCAGAGTTTCTTGTAGGAGGGGTTTCACCACAATATCAGTCATACAGCGCCCCCTGATGGTCTGTTTGTGAAAAGGAATAGCTTTTTCATGTAAAAGGGGGTATCACCTACTGAGTGGGATAAAGTTCAATCTTGATCGGAGTTTCTCTTTAAGTGTAATTTTGTATACAGTTGTCCGGGTTAAAGGCAACCAAGTTCAATAAAGCTGTTGAATACTTCCCATGACATATACTGCATGTTTCATGTGGAGTAGCAGGAACACATGCAGTGCATGACTAAAGAACAGAGGTGGCCAGAAGCATGGGAACTGGTTTAATCAATCAAACCTTCCGCCACCTTTTTCATCTATTGTGCACATTTACTACCTAGACCACCTATGCATGCCTCTATAGAAATTGGTGTAATGCTGGCACAGGCCGTTTCAGATGTGTGCACTACTTACATGGGTGAGTAAAATTTAGTCTGCTTAGAAGAATGTTAGGTCAGGATCTTGCATATTACTTAATGGGATTTTTCCATCGTAAAGCCAAGTCATCGTGACTGCAAGACGCTAGGCATTGACACAGCAAAATACAATTCTGTTTCAGTTCTTTTTTTGGTAAGTTCTCTGTAAGACCTGACCTAATTTGTTCTGTAGCTGGGATACAGAAGTGTGGGTGGCATGACTGTCACTGGGCCAGCTAACTTGTGCAAGCTGTGTTCTGATAAACAGTTATTCTGCAGCAGCTCTTCATTATCCCATGATGTAAACAAAGCTTCAGCTTCAGACTTCCATGTTGGGTGTTAGCAGGAGCCAGACAAGTAACACAGAGTACATATAAACCAGGGAAATCTGCTCTTACATCCGTAACTTTCACTGCACTGAGTAAAGGAAATCACACAACAACGGGCTGATTGCCAAGTTACTTATGAGGTTTAACGTTTAACATACTGACTCTACTGGCTTACACACAATAAGCTGTGTTTAGCTGTTTTTAAAGTGTAAGTTGGGGTTTGGGACTTAGAAACACATACATGTAATAGGGGCACTTGGAAAAATGGGAGTGAGTTAATACTGATAATAAAATATTGGTAATTTTACTGGTATTCTCCTATCCCCGATAGTACTGTAATTATACGGATATTCTACTATCACCCTCTTCAACCTAATTCTCACACTAACCCTCCCCTATCAACGCCTAAAACTAACCTCTCCCCACCTACTCCAACACTAACCTCCCCTGAACCCAATATTCAAAAAGCCCGAAGTTGGGCTACAGTGTAGTAAAATTCCAGTGCACTACTGCTCTCAGCCGAGCTACCATAAAGCCACTCAAAACCATCACCCCACTCCATCCTGCAACCCGATAATTTACAATCCAACCCTACACTCCCCTTCCTGGGCCGATAATTATCCCTTAGAAGTCACATCATTCATAAGTCCAGAGTTTATCTAAACTCTGATGCCCTACTGAGCTCAGTCTAGCAGAGTGTGCTAAGTCCCACTACATGGTAGCAGAACTTCACAATGCTATTTTTGCTCTAATTTAACATGGTGCAACCAAGGATGCAGTTAAATTTCTGAGCTGTGAATCATGCCCAAACTTACTGCTTTGCCTAGAAACCACCTAGGTACACTAGTGACCACAGTTTAGTCACTATTCAGTCATATCCAACTCTTAGAGGGGCCTGGTGTGCTATGGTCCATGGGGTCTCAATCTTTTACTGCCTCTTGAAGCTACTCCAAGCTCAAGTTTGTTGCTTCCATGATACTATATATTCATCTCATTCTCTGTCATCCACTCCTCCTTTTACCATCGATCTTTCCCACCATCAAGGTCTCCTCCAATAAGCCCTACCTTTTAATTGTGTGTCCAAAGTACTTCATCTTCAGCATTGCTTCTACCAATAAACAATCAGGGTTAATTTATTTAAGGATTGAATAATTGGATCCTCTTGCAGTCCAAGGGATTCTCAAAAGTCTTCTGCAGCACCATAATTCGAAGGCGTTGATTCTTTGGTGCTCAGCCTTCCTTATGGTCCATCTCTCACACATACATTACTACTTGAAAAACATGGCTTTGACTATATGAAACTTTGTTGGCAAAGTGACATCCTTGCTTGTTATTACACTGAGATTGAGTGGCACATGGCTGGCTGTGCAGTAACTCTGTTTATTGGCATGCATGTACGGTAATTGTAGTGCATTTAGCCGTTTCCTGAAGTGCTGTTTTAAAGAGACACTGAAGCGAAAAAAAAAATATGATATAATGAATTGGTTGTGTACTATGAATAATTTCTAGAAGATTAGCAGCAAAGGAAATATTCTCATACTTTTATTTTCAGGTATATAGTGTTTTTTCTAATATTGCATTATTCTATAATATGTGCAGATTACACAACACTCAGCATTAAAAATAATTCTTTAAGAGCAGTCTGTGAAGTAATGACCTCTCCTCTAGCAGAGAAAAAGTAAACAGTTCACTTACAGTTGAGATAATAAAAGTCAGATAACAGCCCTCTCCACGACTAACTTAGTCGGAGAGCTTAATGGCTTGTTTGCATAGAGATAACAACTGGAGTTTCTCAACTCTTCCTGTACTGGAAACAATTAGACTGATGTATCTGATCTTAATGTTTTATTTCTTAGCTGTACTACACATACAAATCATAATATCATAATTTTTTTTTCGCTTCAGTGTCTCTTTAAGACTTGTTTAAATTAGTACAATATTACAATAATTTACAAGTAGTATTATGTAGATTTTCTTCACATTTTTTTACTGTAATAGACTGTCTAATATGAGCTGTGTATGTCAAGTTCATTAACATCTGGAACAACACTGTGCACAGAAAAAGCAAAGTGTATTTTGTACTTGTGTTGTAATTACTACTCAGGGCATTGGCCGCCAAACCATTTGCTTCATCTGGTGAGCAATATGTAACAGCAGATAGCTGCATCAGACTGACATATTACTTACATAGCCTAAGTTGCAATATGACATGTTTGCTTAAATGTGTTAATGGATTCCACTGAGCAGATTGAAAATTTCCTCCTAAAATCAAGCTAAGAGCAGAAGAATTAAGTTTTTATGAATGAGGAGGTCATATTGATGTCAAGCTTTGCATCTGCCGCTGAATTAACAAAATCAATTTGTAAGAGTAGACAGTGCAGCAGTTTGATGGATGAGGAATTCATTGAAGGGAACATCTTGGATACATTAGCAGGCCATACTAGAAAGGGAAACCGGCTCTTGTCTCCGAGGCAGAATGTCGGCAGCTCACCGGAAAGAGATTAGGCCTGTCCTTTTTTTATTATCATTTCCAAACATTTGCATGATTCGAATGAAATGTAATAAGCAGTGGACTGAGACCACAACATTTATTGTAAGTCTGTGTGGGATATGATGCATGTGATTAATGGTTAGAAATAAGCGGAAGGCTGGACCTCCGGGATGTAAAATCCTTGAAGAAAATAGGCTGGCGTTTCAACAATCTTCTGACATTTTCATTTTAGTTGAGAATATTATTTTCAGCATGAATGGATTAATCTGAAACACACGTGTATTATTTTCTAATCCTTAAAACATACCTAAAGTAAACTTGTCTTAACTTGATCTCATCTCTGTCAGATATCTAAATGTCTCCCTAATATAAGAAAATGGCAGATGGTTCAGCCTAATGCTGTACACAAAAAGATAGCTATTTTGGATGGAGAGCTAACATTTAGGGCCTAAACTGCAAATTAGATTCGTTTTCTGCAGAATGCCATGGCCCATCCTGTTGTCATTAATTAGTTAACTCAGTTACTAAAAAATGTCGACAAAGGTGAGGGCTGGGACCCACTACAGCATTTCTAGCAGTGCTTTCCGATTTTGGGAAAGTGCTGCAACAGTGGAAGCTTATGGGGGTGGTTCCACTGTGGTTGTAAAAAATTTTTGCTACGATTTGGAAGCATTCAAGAGAATTAAGGGCAAATCGGGATCGCTCCGGGCATCAGGAAGAACATTTTGGTACTTCACCATTTGAAAAATCGGGAGTGGGCCCCAACATGAAATCTTTTTCTACTAAGTCATTGTTCTTTTTATTAAAACGGACTCAAACCAAACATTTGTTTTAATTCAAAATATTTAGTTGCACCACTCTGACACATACAAAGATAAATAAACAATCTTTCAAGGCTATGAGCATTTCAGTGCCTGCTTTTCACCCTTCTCTTTTCATAACTAGGGTTATACAGGTGGCAGCCATTAGCAATTCCTCCTTTGCCAGACACCACCTACTCCCGGGATTCTGTCCCGGCAATATGAAAGGAAGGGAGGGGTTCCTCCAATAAATGTAAAATATTTTATATTTCTCATCATGCAGCTGAAAAAAGGCTGCTATTTATTATTATAATTTAGAAAATAGATTTTATTTCTGAAATGTTGTATTTTTAATTTGAGTCCACTTTAAGGCTAGTTTAACACTGGGATGTTGCCTTGTGTTGTGTTATGAGCTGCACCTAACACAATACGAAATAACATTTGTGGTGGCATGCGATGAAATGCATGCAAACAAGGAACTGACCAGTGTGCTCCTTTATTGACTAGCATTGTGTGCGCCAACGTGTGCGACTCTAGAAAATCACTGCATGTTTTAGATTGCAACAGAATCTGTTGAATTGCAGCCCAACTGGTGAGGTGTAAACTGTTCATAGGCTTTCAATCGCAGCATGTTACAGTGCAAAAAACAGTGTCAGTGTGAAAGTACCTTTGAGGTTGAGACCTTGAGAACTGAAATTCGGCACAGACCTGTCTCATCCTATTAGGTATGGTGCATTAAAAGTGTGTTGATGAGCAACAAAGCACCAGTAACAGTCCACTGAGTGAGTCAGAACATGATATAAGTAAAGGAACAGTGAGGTCTGTATATACAGTACAGCTGAATCATGTTCACCATCAAAGCCTGGCAAGCTCAAAGCTACGTTGATTCTTTCATTTTCCTCCAACTCTCTCTGTTAAAAAAAGGCAGGATTGTAGTGTAGATCAATAAATTACATTGGAGGTAAACATAAGATATGCTATAAATAGCTGTATGCAGGGTTAGATGATCAGTATCACTAGTGTGCAAAGAAAGGTTGAGGAATGTATAGGAAATGTATACAGCAGAATGGCTATTAGAGTGATGAATGGTCAACCTAAGATCTTGACTATAAGAGCAGTGTCACACCAGTGTGGTTATCTTATAGATCTATGTATCAGGCTTGGCAGCCCATATCCTGGCATCTGGGCATTGCTATAATGAGATCTTTTAATGTACACCACATGCTAATGGATAGCAATGTTTTTGTCCCCTGCTCTGTACCTCAATCTGTGCTTTCTCATATATGGGCATTCTAATTGTACTGTGTAAATACAGTTGCAGTCTGTATGTCTTTCATATATACAGAGTCTAGTCATGTATTTATACTTCCGCACTGTGTAATAGCTAGTAAAGATGCATACGAAAAACCTCATTCTAAACGTGACTGGACAAGTGTAAGCCCAAGTTACTCAGTTACTCAGTATGGACTGAAGTACTCAGCTGAAAAAATCAGTTACTGCAGCAAAAACAAATCCATAACTAATTACCTATTAATAGAAGATCTTGCTTAACATGAAATCCCACTTTGATGCAGTGACGTCTGTGCCACTTGTGTTTTTTATTACAGATAATGATCCTCATCATGTGTGTATGATAAGCTGTAGAAAATTTATTAAACAACAAGCATGTGACAAAATACAGCCAATCACATGCTGGTAATTAAAGAAGAACAAGGAGCCTTGGCGAACAAGAGTTCTGCTCTTTTAAAAAAAAAATCTGGATTCAGTAGTTCTGATTCTGAACTACACTTTATAAAACTCCAAGTAGATGCTATTGGCCTGCAGAATCCTCATAGATGTCTGTTGGGCCTTGAGGTTTGAATGCAAATACAGCTGAAGTGATCATCACAGATATCTAGATGCCATTGCCATTCATTTAAGTCAAACATAGACACATTTGTTGATACCCCTACAAAAGATCAGTAGTGCGTTATAATTGTTTTCTTTAAAAAAGGATGTTCAGCTACAGAAGCACTGAGTAACAATGGAAAGGTATTTGGGGGCTGTGATTACTAGTTATCAGATATTTCTAACTGGAAACTGGCTTTACTCGATTGCAGAGCTTGCTTTATCTGTGTACGATTTCCTTGATTAGCTCATGTTCACCTAATTGGGATCTGAGCAATGGTGTAGCTATGGAGCCCCATTGTGAGTTTTACATGGGGCCCCAAGCACTATATTGATAAGAAGCTTCAAAACCTACCAAGGACAGTGTCAGTTTCAGTGTCAGAGAAGTGTAATCAGAGTGGAAAGAGTTAGTTAAGGATTGTTAGTATTCAATACACATCTAGAGGTGTTCATTACCAGCATTGCACCTATGCAAAGCTAATAAGATGGATGAAGGAGGGCCCTTAATGGGCCCTTCTGGTCCAGGGGCCCCGATGCGGTCGCAATCTCTCCACCCCTTGTTGCTACGCCACTGGATCTGAGCAGCTGCTTGCTAGCCATTTCCTGCGGCACCCTCTCTTCCAGGGCTTCAGGCTGCAATTTAGGCTGCATCTTCTCAAAGAGATCTGTACTCTACCCTCTTTCAGGCTGCACAGCAGGGTGATGCTGAGCCAAGCAGTAGCAGCAGCACCAAGACAGCGTGCTGTTTATCCCATCAGCTGCTTCAGGTCAGATTTTTGCTAAGTTTCTAATGGTAAAAGTTTCACTTAAAAAAAAGTTTCCAAGTAACATTATATTTAATTCATGGAGTCAGGCTAGATTTTATTAGAAGCAGCACAAACTCCTAGATGTTGCTGGACTCATCTTGTCTCCTTGCTTAGCTGTATGTGTTGAAGATACGGTTCTATATTTACATCATACTGGCAGTGTTATCTGCTTGAGCTGTAGGGGATGGTACATAAAAATAGACTGCACAGTTGCCAGGAAGTCCTCATTTTTGTGTATAGGCAGTGACAGTGTGAGGGTTAAAGCTTTGTTCCTGGAGAAGTCTTGCAGGAAGAATGTCCCTTTTCAGCTGCTCTTCATACAGTCCTATAGACTCACAGAAATGAGATCTTCCTCTGGCTGCCTGGCCTGTGTGTTGGAGATCTGCCATAGGTTTACATAAGCCTGACAACTGTAATGGACAAGGAGCTGAAGAAGGGCTGGAAGTCTCTGGATACAGACTCAGCTGCCTATTACTTTGTGCTCACAACAGCTTTTACCCATCCCATCTCCATGAAAGCCTTTGTACTAAGTCCTCTGGTGTCCAATGTGGATTTTTAAGTGGGATGTATTAAACAAGAGACTTAAGCAAATGTAAACATGAATGTTTGGATTCCTGGGCACTGTAATGTGGGGATTGCAGCGTAGTGGGTCCAGCCAAACAGTGTGGAGTATGGTGTCTGTGTAGAAGCCTCAATACCAGAGACAAATGGTAATTTACTGATAGGGTCACAACCTCTTTCAAGTTTTACTGATGTCTGTTCTCATTTGGGGAAATTCTGTACACTTCCTGTACTAACAGGAAATGTTATGAAGAAGGGTCTTAGACAGAAACAAAAAAGAACCTTTATGTAGATCTGGTAAATAATTAAAATCACTGCCTGGTTTTTATCATTATTTCCCACTCTTTTGGTGATCACCAGTCTTGAAATTGCTATAGCACATTTTCTTTTATATATTTTTGATTAGTTTAGATGCCGCCACCTCTTTCTTGTGAGCCAATCTTGTTGTCTCTCTTGCCCTCACCACTGACAGCAGCGTGTGTGTGTGTGTGTGTGTGTGTGTGTGTGTGTGTGTGTGTGTGTGTGTGTGTGTGTGTGTGTGTGTGTGTGTGTGTGTGTGTGTGTGTGTGTGTGTGTGTGTGTGTGTGTGTGTGTGTGTGTGTGTGTGTGTGTGTGTGTGTGTGTGTGTGTGTGTGAGAGAGAGAGTGTGTGTGTGTGTGTGTCTATTTAATTAGCTGGAATTTCTGGAGAGTGAAAAATATCCTTGGTAGGTGAGGCATTCCACACATGAAGTATTTCATCTGGCCATTTGTCTGTGCAGCTCATGTTGGCACATACAAACACTGTACAGATCTCAGAGCCAAGTCTGTCATTTTACCACACAGACAGCACTGACACAGCATATTTTACCACAGAGAATGAAAGAAAAAAAAACTGCAACCCTGCCTATTTTTGTAACTGTACATTCACATCACTGAGTTATTTTGTTTTACAAAACCAGTATTCCTATACAAAATTTTAGACTATTTAATGAATGCATTGCTCCTCACATTGACATTGTGCTGTGTCCAGTTCCATCGATAGATAATACATTGTCACCTCAGGCTGTCAGGGCGAGAGAGTTAAAACAATGGAAAAACAAAATGCATTCAGCAGGACTTCCAACCCTGAGGTGAGCGGAGTTTCATACACAAACTAGATAAAACTTGGCCTTCTGCCAAGAATCCAGCAAATGTACAGCAGTCCCTGACCCCCCTCAGCCTTGTAGATCACTTCAGCCAAGCAACGGCCCAGAGCATTGTTCTCCCCACTTACTACGCCTGCCGCATGATGTCACACATATGCAGCTCCGTCAACCCCCTCCTTCCCCCGCATTATAAAAGAACACGTGACTATCCTGTATGCAAGTGGAACGTCTGTACAGCCTTGGCCCTGCAATGTTGCCCGAGGGATCGGTAGGTGTGGATTAAAGAGGGAATGTCACCATAAAAATCTAATTTCAACAGCAACTGGTCTGAGTGTATTAAGTGATAATGCTATTCCTGCATTCAAAACTTTCAAAACTTTTTCTGCTGTAATGATTTGGAGTTATCACATACTTAAGGAACACTGGCCCTTTAGTAGTCAGTGCCAAACAGTTGCATGCTGGGGGTTCTTTTTATCTATAATATATTCCTCCTCTTCCATTTATTTCCCTGCCTGTCTGCTTATCTGAAACCTGATCCCCTGCTCACTTGTGTTTACAAGCAAGGCTGAGGTGACTCAGCAATTGGAGGAGAAAAGAAAAAAGTAAAGGGCAGAAATTACATCAGGATTTAGCCTAAACTGTTGGCAAAAGACATGGCCCCCACCAGGAACAGAATTATCTTCATTTACTATATACAATTCACTAAAATCAAAACGTGGACAGTACAATATATGTGTTATGTAAGTAGATCAAATATTTATCTACTTATATATGTGTTTTTTCCCCTGGTATAGTATGGCTAATCCTACTGCTTTAACAGATTAACATTAACAGATTATGATTCGGTAGAGGATGCAACTCGCACTCTGTTGGCATCTCTATACTCCTATAAAGGACTTTTTTTTTTGGGGGGGGGGGGGGAACAGGTGTAAGAAGGGTAAATGCTTTATTACACACTGAGCTGGGAGGAACTGTATTTTCAGGACCTCTCTCTGAGACTCTGTAGGCGTATAATGCTGCAGTACTGGGCACAAAGTGTTAAATACCATCAAAGGGTGGAAGTACGCTAAATTAGTTGATGAACTCTATGCTCACAGTGAAAGACTGTTAGGTCTTCCCATTCAGCCTCCTAAAGCAAACCTGAACTGAAAATAATCTAAGATAAACAATTAAATCTGCCTGAAATTGCTAGTGGGTTATTGTGAGGAAACACATATCTATGTAGAGAGAAGGCTATAGATACCATAGAGCCTCCCTGGTGCTCAGTCTGCCCCATCATAGCACCAACCACTGTTGAAGTTATGTCATCATCACGCCTCGGGTCTTAAGGAGTACTCACTTCCCTGAGTGCTTCTGAAGACGGGCATATCCATACTGCACATGTGGAAGCCCAGTATAGATACCCTTGTCTTCAGAAGGTTTGGGGGGATGTGAGTACTTCTGATGGCTGCCTGGGGAGTTCCAAAAAGGTATTCAACCTGGCAGGTCGAAAAACTTCATCAGGGACGGCGGTGGAAGAGGGGGACAGACCGAGAAACAGGAAAACTCTGTGGTATCCAGAGATTTCCCTCTACATAGGTATGTATCTAACCTGAAGTGTCCACTTCAGGTTCACTTTCAGAATTTGTCCACATGACCAAATATAGCTGAGTCGATGGAGTTAATAGCAGGTTCCTAGGAGAATCTGATGATGCTTGGTTTGCATCATCATGGGGTTTAGCTTTGAGGGGGTGGGGCATAGACCAAAGTGCCTGAGGAGATCCTCACCGTCAGCGATGCAAGCCTGTTCTTCAGGAGGAGGCGGGGGAGGTGGCAATGAGCACATACTACTCGATTTATTTGATGGTGAAGTATATTGTACACAAATAAAACAAGATCTTCCAATGAGTGCCGACCCAAGCCTGGAAGAATGTGTGTTCCAGGAGTAGGACTCTAATTGTTCACATGAAAGTATCTTCAATAATACTATAATTGATATCCTTGAAGTGGATGCTAGTGAAGTGACTGTACTGTGGCATGAATTCAAGTCTGGAAAGAGAGGTTCAGTGGTATGTTTTAAATTTGTTGGCAGGCTCTAGTTTTCTGCACACATAACAAATATCTCATATTTCATATACATTAATATTTCGGCATGTGTGTTATAAAGTCAGCCTTGTACATTTCAGTATGCATTTTATGGATCCATTTGTGAGGTATTTTTTCATGCATGAAGCTATAATTTTAGACGTTTCACATTACAAAGCGAAGTACGCTACGCCAAAATGTAACTCATATTTTCATTGAAAGTCAAACAGCAAACTGGGAGAAGGGCAAATGCAGCCCTTTGTGCTGTGATCTATGTGGCATTTCAGAAACTCTGAAGTCTGACTTCATGCTTGTTTTATATGTTTTGCTGCTGATGTAGCGATTGGAAGAATTTGAATGTCTTCCAGAATCCCACACGTCAGCCTGCCTCGGTCATGCCTCCTCAGATTTACAATGCTGCAGAATGAGCAGGCTGCTCAGTGACTACAGACTACAACTACCATACAGATACTGAATAACAGAGGTGACCAAGGAAGTCGCTCATTTTTCCAAGCTGAGGCAAATTGTGTTGCAGTTTGTATAGATTGAAACTGGATCAATCCAAAATGATAGTATATGCATTCAATTGGTCCAATTTCAAGCTGCATTCACATTGCAACAAATTTTGCATCTACTCAGAAAAATGTGAAATTCGTTGACCATCTCTGGTGAGCAGCAGAAACACTCAGTCAGTGGCTATTTTATCTGCCCATATAACTGGTCCTTCCAGATGTTCTGACTGGTTTGTGGATAGCAGAAAAGGGACAGTGCAGAGCTCCAAATGAGAAGGCCTGTATTCAGTGTAGACCACAGATACTCTCCGAGTACACAGAAAGTGATCTGGGACAAAACAAATGTTTTTCAGGCTCCAGCAGAGCAGGATCATCCACCAGGCAACCTAGGCAGGTGCCTGAGACCTACTTGGTCACTTGCCACTTTCTCTGACTTCTCTTCACTTTAGATTACCAAAAGGATCACAAAAGGGCACAAAATCTACTACTTTGCCTGGGGCCCTATTACATCTCAATTCATCTCTGGGCTCCAGCTAATGCTGGCAGCGAAATTACACTGTTTTTATTGTAAATGGACTGCCAGCACCCAAATGACTCAGTGAGTAATTCTTATTACGGTCTATGGCGGTGCCCAAATTGCGAGTACCGTGCAGGGCCCAGATACCTTGGGTAACTGCACATAACCAGCAGCCTGAGCTTCTAGACACTGGAAACCCTTATAGGTTCACTTTAATGCAGCCGTGTTTGTTTGAGGGGCTGGATTGATCTCCTGGTAAGGTTTTCCATTGATTGATAATGTGGTTACTCTCACATATATACACAGAACTAAAATGTCCATGGAAATAAATACAATTTAATTTTGTCAATAAAATCGATCAAATAATTATCTCTTCAACCGCTTGAATGATGTATGGCCACCATAAGCTGGAGGCCACCTTGATGTGGCTGTAGAGGGTAGCGAGCACTACCATATATTTGCAGATTTATGCATCTTACTAACTCCTAATCAGAACGTGGTGGCATGCTGTGTCTACACTTGTACAACATTGTAAGCCAGACCTTTTCTCTAAAGTGCATAATAACATGTTAGCACTATGTAAATTGTAGATGAAATAAAATTTCTTGTAAACACAATTGCTTTTTCCCAGAAAAGAGTTTTATGTAATTATTTCACCATCCCCATAAATGAGTAGCTAGCTAGAGAATGTGGGTCATCTTAGTATAATGTTCCTATATGTTGCTTAGTAAACATGGCCATTGTAGATTTAGGAATAGTATCTTCTTTGGTCTCATAGTTAAAATGTCAAAGTCTTTTGTGCATTAAACTTGTTGACTAAACAGGAAATAGACTGTCCATTCTCCTCTGAAGAGTGGATCCAATGCCCCAGGTTTCGCTATCTACTGTTGCGACAATAACAGGAAAAGATTGAGAGATATGTACCAAAGTAACAATTCTGTCTTGGAGCACATTGTATCCGTTTATGGTCATCTAATAATGCAGTCTTTGTCATAAAATGTCCAGGGGGATGTGGACGTTATTGTCTCTTACGAGATTGCTATAAACACCCTTTCAAGATGAAGACTATTAAAAATGTTTCAAATTCCATCCAGATACATTTCCTAAGTTTCCACTTGATAGCTTAGTGTCCAAATGCTATCTATTTTGTTGCACATACACTGTGGAATGTATCATGGTTTGGAACACACAAACCATTTAATTTCTGTCACTGGATTTCAAAGCTGACTTTTTATGTGAATATCAGATGCAGCTTGTTTAAACTGAATAGTTTAACTGAATAAATGAAGATTTTTAGACGGTGTGGATCCTGACAACTTATTTGGTACCATTTGACAGTAAGATCATATTGTTGATAGGAAACTTCCGCTTCTTAATTCTTGGCGGTACTGCCGCTGTGCACCGATTTGCACAATTTTTTTTGAAAACACGCAGTAGCACTTTGCTAGCTGCGTGTTGTACGCGATCGCCGCCGCTTGCCGCCGATGCGCCGCTACCCGTCGCGTAACAGGGCCCCCCCCCGAGACCCCGTGTGCAGCCTGGCCAATCAGTGCCAGGCAGCGCTGAGGGGTGGATCGGGTCTCCCTGTGACATCACGACGTCGATGACGTTGATGACGTCATCGCGATCGTCGCCATGGCGACGGGGAAGCCCTAAAGGAAATCCCGTTCAGAACGGGATTTCCGGATGGGCTTGATCGCCGGCGGTGATCGGAGGGGTGGGAGGGATGCCGCAGGAAGGGGGGAATCATGTAACTAGCGCTAGGCTAGCTACATGATTTAATAAAAAAAAAAATACTGCTGCGCAGCCACCCTGGCGATCTTAATAGAACGCCAGGGTGGTTAAATATTTAGGGGTTTGTTTCCACTAGGGTCAATTCACAGCATTTCCCCGCACGCAAATTCGGATGGGCATTGTAGCCTGTTGAAATCAATAGGCTGTTTCCAAATTCATGTGTGGGGGCAAAAATCCAAATCCTTATAGCCATGCATGTCATGAGGCTAGAGGGATTTGGATGTGTACTCGCATCAGCACAAGTGCCAGCGTCTGTCTCAGATAAATGGAGCCTATGATGTGTCATAGTAATTTATATATGAGTTTCTGAGTTGCTATTCCTTTGGTTGCTCCATGACTCCATACTAAGAGAATAGTGACTTGGAAGGTTTAATTAATTGAACAGCTGTAGGCATTTAGACCATTATTTTGGAAATGTATTGGATAGGAACTTTCAATATACTTATTTCAAAAAGTACAGATATGCAATGCACTAAGCTTTGTGCATTCTTCAATAATGCAAATGTACTTTCATATTTATTGAATAGTAGGAGAACAAACTAAGACTGCAAAGCTTTGGCCACACAAGGTGAAGCAGGCCAGCCAGAGGAGCTACCTGTGCAGTTTGGGGCAGGGTTGCCAGGCAAATGGTTGCAGCCTGCAGCTCTGAAAGGCTGTGCTACCAGAATTGTCTGGTCTGGGTCTTCTGTCCACCTTTACACTTAAAGGATACCACAACTGACATGTGGCATAATGAGATAGACATGGGTATGTACAGTGCCTAGCACACAAATAACTATGCTGTGTTCCTTTTTTTCTTTCTCTGCCTGAAATAGGTAAATATCAGGTATGTAAGTGGCTGACTCAGTCCTGACTCAGACAGGAAGTGAATACAGTGTGACCCTCACTGATAAGAAATTCCCCCTTTTTTATCTCTTTCTTGCCCTTTAGAAGCCATTTTCTGCTAGGAAAGTGTTTTATAGTTGGAATTTCTTATCAGTGAAGGTCACACTGTAGTCACTTCCTGTCTGAGTCAGGACTGAGTCAGCCACTTACATACCTGATATTTACCTCTTTCAGGCAGAGAAAGAAAAAAAGGAACACAGCATAGTTATTTGTGTGCTAGGCACTGTACATACCCATGTCTATCTCATTATGCCACATGTCAGTTGTGGTATCCTTTAAAATTCAGATTTTAAACAGAGAATAATTGGGTATAAACTTTTTCCTCCATAAATGCACTGGAGAGTGTATGGTAACCGTAAACGATTTATTACACACTGAGCAGGGTGGAACTAGACAAGAATCCTGGCAGTCATGGCTACAATATTAATTTTTCAGTTCAGTATCAGAGGAGTGGGCTGGGTTAGCTCTGTGTTTACTGTGAAATATTAGCTGGTGCCCCCTCCCAACTACCTCATGTGGATGATGATGGAATGGGAACCATGCAGAGACTGCTGTTCAGTTCAACCGAGCTGCATATGACATCACACAGGAAGACAGTTTTGCAAACTAGGTAAAAAAAAAATGTATTTTGTACATCATTATGTACTGATCTGAGACAATCTCATGTGCTTTGGGTGCTACAAGAGAAAAGTGCTTTACAGATGTTTTGTTGTTGTTGTACCAAGGATTAGGGTATACCATTGCCTGTATCATTATACACCTCATGTTTGTTTCTTACTTTGTACAGCCCCACGGAATATGTTGGCACTTTATAAATCAGTAATAATAAAAATAATGATAATGTATAATTAAAAGTAGTTTATGTGAATCTCACAAAACCTTGTACATTGCAAATTATCATATATTCAAATCACAAAACTTGAAGTGAGATGTCTCAAACTAAAATACTGTGCAGTGAAAACAACACTTTAGTTGCCAGTCTTTGATGGTCTGTAGTGATTGATGCCATGCTTTATTTAGAACGCTGCTGGTTCTATCATTGCTCTGTTTGCACATAACAGTAATGTACAAAGTGGATAATAATAACATAAATACGTGAATGATACAAAATGAAACTGTTGGTTATAAAATGTGTTTAGAGCCACACAAAGGCACACTTGGAATCTCTGGTAAAAGTTTTTAGCAGCTTCCTATCCTGACATAGAAAGGAAAACATGAAAGCGGTGTCAGCTTGTAAGTTTCACCTTTACACTTTTACCCTGACACACACACATACCAGTGTTTTGTGAAGTACAGATTAGGGGATGCCTTGAGAAAAGGTATAAAGCCCCCTGAATATTTATAGAGGGGCTTTCACAAGCTCACATTGTTATCTCATGTTGCCTTGCCTTGAATTAAGGTCAGCCCTCACTCTCCCCGCCCTTTCATAGAAACGGCTTGAAGCATTAGTGCTTGTCAGGGACTATTACACATTAGTGGGCAGGAAGTGGCTGTTCCAATGGGAGGCAGGGGAATATGAATTCCTAGCCATTCCAGCACGGTGAAAGGAGGAAGCTGCATATACAGATGGCTACTGCTTGTTGCTGCTGAGAGTTTCTTCTTTCCCTTACTGGAGGCTTGTATGAGATGGAGGAATCTGTGATCAGCAAATAGAACAGGAGGCAGCCAATACACACAGATACCACAAAGCGTATACTTCTTCTCATGCTGAGATTGTGCAGTCTCTGCTCTGAGGAAGAGTGAAGGATCTGTAACTGTTGGGATAGCTGTTATTACTAGTGCCGGAGCTGGAAACTGATCCCTGCTGTGCTCTTCTCTAGATCTTTCAGTGGAGACAGCTGGAAAACCTTTACTTCAGAGAGAAGAAGTTCTCAGTGGAAGTTCATGATCCTCGCCGGTAAGTGCCATTGTCACACGGTTCATTTTGTGAAGTGCTGCAGAATCTTGTGAGAACAGAGACTGCATTTTTTGTTCAGCATGTAAAATGACAGTGAGTGAACGCACTGTGATTGTGTAGGATTGTTTCCTATGATCAGTCTGTGTGGCGGGCAGATTCTAGTGTGCTTGCTGCTGGAATGTACTTGTAAAACGTTCACTGGCATAGCTTGCAGTGTTAAAACAAAGTGGCGTGACTGGAGCAGCAGTTGGAAGCACCCTTAGCCTTTGGACTGTATCAGCACATCAGTGTAACCTCTGCCCTGCACACACCTCATATAAAAGCCAGTTCATATTCTACAGGCTTAACCTACCACCTCCCAGAAATAGTAAACTGTTGACAGCCAAACAAAGTTTTTATGGCTCAGGAGTCCCACTGATTTTTTTTTTTTACTGTGCTGTATGTAATCAACAGGCCTGCCAGAAGGTAGAGCAGTGACCCATGGCAACCATAAATGACTAGTATTATGTATTTATAAAGCACTGACACCTTCTGCAGCACTTAATAGAGTACAGAGTCATGTTACTAACTGTGCTTCTGCAGCACTTTATAGAGCACATAGTCATGTTACTAACTGTCCTTAGAGGAGCTCACAATCTAATCCTACCATAGTCCTAGTCCTAGGCTCAAACGCATGAGCAAATGTCATGGCAGATTTTGCTTTTGAGAGAGAGAGAAAGATCTGATCAATATTTAGATCTGACATTGATCGAGTATGGAAGAAAGCTAGTGGTTAAAATTTTGTTCATTTTTTCAACTGGATATTAATTGAAAATTAATTGAGAGAAAAAATATGACTGGAAATGTGTAGGCAATAAGGTGTGTACATTAATTTCCAGCCTTTTCGATCTGCTTCTGATCGAGAAAGAAATCGAATTTGAAATTGGAATCGGTTGCTGGTGATCAATAGGCTGTGTACAAGGCTTATATTTTCCCCCCAATCAGACCACTTCTTTTGATAGGAAGTAGTATATGAAGTTAAATTTGCATAGTGTGTACCAGGCTTATAAGGAACAATTTGTTTGGGGGAGAGGGGTGAGAGGGAACCATTTAACTTGTCAGTATGTTTTTGGAATGTGGGAGGTAACTTGAGTACCCAATGGAAACCCACACACATACTGGGATAACAAACTCCACGCACATCGTGTTCTGGCCCAGATTTGAACCAGGGACTTAGCTCTGCAAGGCAAAGTTGTCTTTCATTGTCCTTGCTAACCTAAGCAAAAACTGAAATATGACTAACTCTTGCATTGCTACTGACATATAACCACAGAGCATAGATTGTGCTCACGGTCAAATACTGTGTTTGTGTATATCCATAGTGTTTTTTTCTTTCATTATGACAGCTAAGTGTTTACAGAGTGAGTCAGGAGTCACATTTGTTGAAATCGCAGGTGCTTTGCCACAATGCAAAATTGCATTCACAAACACCAGTAATTCCTTTGGGCCTGCTGCTTTTTCAAGAAACATGTGAGATTATGTATAGTGTGTAAAAAAAGGTACAACCTGCACTACTTTTCTGCACAAGGCATGCGATTCCTCATTGAAAATCACTGCCTACTATAAAAAAAATCCTGCGCTCAATTGCAGACAAACGTACATATTGTGCAGAAAAACGTTTGTAAGGAACAGTCTGTGTTTCCCGCTGACACAAGTGTGATCCCACCCTGAAAGATGGGACATTAAGTCCAGTGCTTCTAGTCTTCTGAACTCAGGCATATACTATACCATGAATGCTTGATTAGGGAAACAACTGATATCTCCCTGATTGATGGTTGGTCAGGAAAGGTGCTTTGTTTTACCACCTTGCACCACTTGATTTGACTCAGATTTCTGCACAAATCAGATTAATAAATGATTGGACCGCAGCAACCTCTAACTTTGTACCTCTTCATGCAGTACAAAGCTAATTAGCCATTGATTTCATGCTGTCATCCTATTATGTTCAGATGACAAAAGATTGGCCTAT
This sequence comes from Hyperolius riggenbachi, assembly GCF_040937935.1. NCBI lineage: Eukaryota > Metazoa > Chordata > Amphibia > Anura > Hyperoliidae > Hyperolius > Hyperolius riggenbachi. The sequence continues at coordinate 249,820,144 of NC_090648.1, read as the reverse complement.
CCTGATCAATGTGGGGGGCACGGTAGAAATCGTGACTTGATCCCTTGGGCAACAGTTTAGGACCAAGTGCTGTACAGACCTCTTTCTTTTTGTATCAAGGCGGGACAATGGTGCCATGCACAACAGAGCAGTTTCTGGCTGTCAAGGTAATTTACAGTCAGCCAAAATGATCTAGCACTTCAGATATTTTGGTGGTGCATCTAGGCTGTACACACACTAAATGTTCAGCAGAGATAGCCCGAAACAGCTGTTTCTGCTGAGCTTAGTTTAGGGTACGCAGCTTTAGCTTTTATCGGATTTTCACTTTATCAAATTAGCCATCTAACCTATTAAACATGGAGTAAACACTGCTCAGGGTAGCTGTGCTCAATCTCAAAATATCCACAGTAATTGATTACGCCTAAAACACAGTATCACCACTTATTGGAGCCAGTTGGTGGGAATGTATTTTGCTAGGGTTGTCAGAGGAATCAGAGAGCCTGGAGGAAACCTTTTAAATCATGGGACAGTGTATAAATTGTAAGATTATCATGTCCTTGGAGTGAATTGACACCTGGATCCTACAAACGCAGGGCTAGACTGTGCTAACTACAGAGCCACAATGTTCAGTAATACACTTCAAAAATGAGTTGTACCATTTTTAACACTTAACTTGCTAATGATTCACATGTTTTGCAGTTTTATAAGATGAGTAAAGCTTTGTTGAGGTGTTAATGTAGTAAAGAAGGTGCTGTTTTATTGTTACACTGGGCGAGGCAGGCCATGGGCTCTCCTTGTCATCCTCACCCTACAAAGGATGTAGAGCAGGCTAAACTTGCCCATTTCTACAAGCTGCAGTAACCTGTGCAGCTGACTCCTGAGAGTGACTTCAGTAATCCCAAGTCCCACCAAGTCCCATATACATGACTGAAGGGCTTTGTAGTAGTGTTCGTTTTCACAAAGGCTTAGAACGTGTTCTCTCAAACGAGTTCTGCACCTGGATTTATTTCACCCCCAGGGTGTTGCCTACCTGAATTCTTTCCTTTTCTACCTGAATGGCAAAATCATGTCCCACCTATGTGATCTCTAAAAACAGGTTCTGTTGCTGCATTTCAGCCATTGAATAGCCTGCTGAACTCTGTGACAGGTCACATCTCTATAATTTTCCCCTTTATCTGGAGTATTTGTGCCGATTGCTTAATGGCCATGCATACCATGTTTGTGCAGTAAAGCTTTTGTTGGATAGACAGATGCACGTACCTGCTAGCCATCCTACTGCAGTAATTTGTTGTGCATCCCACATAATAAGCTACATACACATGCTAGATTTTCATCAACTGACCCGATTGTTCTGAATTGCCTGAGGTTACAATCTGGTGCATGTCTTTACACATCTCTGGCCTTCCATGTAGCGATCCACTGTACTCGATCCTGCTCACCCAACTCCTATTCCACAAGTGTAGTTCCTGCAGCAGGGCACAGTCCTCTTGTCCTCATCCCACCCCTCTATATGGAACAAAACAGGCTAGTTGGCAGATAGCGAACACTGCTGGTTCCAAAGCTGTCACCTGAAGTGAGCAGAAACATTTCTTTCAGGCAGCATTGATCTGGCATATTGTGTAGCTTTAGCAGAAGCAAGGATGGCTTTTTGCTGGGAATACACGGTACGTTTTTAGTGCATCACCCTTCTGCACAGCGCATGTAGTCTGCACGTCAGACAGTGCACTCTATGCGTTTTTGATGTTCCTGCGTGTCGCACACCCTACGCATTGCCGAAATGCACACAACAATGTGTAAAGTGTAAACAAGGCCGGAGACACTGACAGGCCACAGGCTGTGTGTATATATTTAAAAGATCTCTTGATTCTTTCAATAAACTCAGCGTGTTTTTAGTGTTGTATGCATTTTTCAAGTGTGAGAGTTTTATAACCATTTGAAAGAAGCATACGAAGTGATCACAGCATATTCAGAGCAGCTGAGAAACACAACACTTATCATATGTCCCTTGTCACTCAGTGTTGTGACATGTTCCACATCACATCCTTCTGTTAGGCTTTCTTTTTACATGATCTGGGCATGGTAAATAAAACAAAGAAAATGCACATTTTTAAATCCATACGGTAAATAGTCATTAGGAATGGTTACAGGACAACAAAAATGAGAGGGAAATAGTCTGCCATATTTATTTCCTTTTAACCAATACCAGTTGCCTGGCAGCCCTGCTGACCTCTTTGGCTGCGGGAGAGTATGAACCACACACCTGAAACAAGCATGCAGCTAATCTTGTCAGATTTTCGTCAGAATCATATGATCTGCATGCTTGCTCAGGCTAAAAGTATGAGAAGCAGAAGGTCAGCAGGACAGCAGCCAACTGGTATTGTTTAAAATTAAATAACTATGGCAGCGTCTGTATCCCCCTAACTTCAGGTTTCCTTTAATTATATGATAATAGTCCTGAGTTGATGCAAATTTTATGATAATAATATTGAAATGTATACAGTTTAGAATTTACTCAATCAAATGCAGCAGCTACATAATCTTGAGCAAAATTAGCATTAGCTCAGAATGATTTCTTATCTTACTGACTATTCAATATAGTTCAGTAGATTGTCTAGTCAGTTTCACAAGCTATTGTGCATGGACCACTGGAGTACTTTGACACATGAAATAGGATCGCACTGCAACTGTGATGAAAAGCCACATAGCACAATTTCAATGTGACGTGACAAGTATGGTGCAGCATACAGTCCAGAGACTGATGCACCCTGAACCGCACACGTCGCCCAGTAATGCACTGTAGGCAATGAGTTGTTCTGTTGGGACTTGTTTCACTGCACTGCGAAACTATCAGTGTGAAAACCTCTATTAAAACATATTTGCATCGTGTTTCAATGCGATTATATTGTCTGTTGCGCAGCGGTACAACAGACGTAGTGTGAAATCAGCTTATTATGGCATGTGTTGATGTTCAGAGTACATTTGCAGCAACAATCAGAATGCATGTGATTCTTCTGTGACCAGTATATTATAATGTGGATCTGCTGAGTCTATTGCTACTAATATGACTTTTGCAATGTACCGTTTAATTGCTGCCAGCGACCAATTTGATTATCTGCCTGCTCTGGTCACGGCAGGATGTAGGCTGTTTCTGTTCAGCACAGTTGTAAACTGATTTATACTTCCTGCTCTCGTGTGTGTCTCTTGTGTGTCCAGAGGAAATCACAGCTCATTTCTCTCTGTGCAGGGCGTCTGTCACCAGGAGGACATTTGGTCATGGAGGGATTGCTGTGCACACGTGGTACGCGTGTGCTGCTCTCATAAAGTCCATTTGGGCTATGGCCATTAGCCAACACCAGTTCTATCTAGACAGGAAACAAAGCAAGGTAAGACATTCATGGTATACTTTATATCGGATGTGATTAATGTCTAGTGGCTACAGCCTAGGAGACATGATATCATTAGACCATAATAAAGGGATCACAAGATCTCATATGTATCAATCATTATAGTGAGATTAAGGGCCCGTTCACACTGCACGCGTTTCCAGCCGCGTTTTGGAAACGCGTGCAGGTGTCCAAAACGCACGACATCAGACATTGCATAGAGTGCAATGTCTGATGTTCACACTGCATGCGTTCCGGACCTGTGCGGTCCGGGAACGCATGCTGCACGCAGATTTTGCAAAAACGCGTGGCTGTCTCATTCACTTTTCAGTGATGGGATCAGCCACGCAACGCACACAAACGCGGATGGCCATGCGTTCGTACGCGTTGCGGTCCGCACGCGTTCCACACGCATGGCCATCCGCATTTCTGATCTGAACGGGCCCTAACGCTCACATTAGCCTTCACTCTGTATCGGTCCATTGGATTGCCTTCTCTTATGGCATATCCTGTCCCTCAGAGGACTGGATTTATAAAGCTGTATCCACTGTTCTGGCTGTTGTACGATTCGTGTCTATGCGTTGTCTATGACTCCACATCGCCCCCAGCTAGATTTATGATCTCACTGACAAGAATTCATATTTTTAAAAAGTTACTGACAATTTAATGAAAATCATGTCACAGACATGTAGCAAATTTACCAACAAGTGTCATCTGTAAACACTAACGGAATGTACAGAATGAGTATTCTTTCATAGATAAGCAGCCCTGCTAACCCCGTCACACTAAAGAACTATTTCAGCAATGGCAAGCTGCCACTTAGCACAAGTAACTGCTCCACTTCAGAGTGAGAATGTCAAATAAGTGGCCTCTCCTTCCTATTACATGAATACGTTACAAAAATGAAAGCACTTCAACCCTTGAAAGGAACGTGTCATTATATAAATATGGCTTCTGCAGTGCTTTTTTGTTGGTAGCTGCCTAGGTGGTGCGCTCACCTTTTATGGCTTCACTGCTTGCTGAGTCATTAAGGCAGGACAAGTATGCAGGGTTCACTGCCTGCATGATTGTTCTTAGCCAGTGAGTCAAACCATAGCAAAGCTATAGGATGTGTTTAATAGGGAGCTAGCCATCCCCAAAACAAGTCAGTCTAGTCTGGCTTCAGTAATGTCTTAATCACACACCTGAACCAAGCATGTGGTTGGTGTGGTCAGACTTTGATTAGAGCAAATGATCTGAATACTTGTTCTGACTTATATTAGAGGCAGAGGATCAGCAGGACAATAGGCAATTGGCATTGTTTCAAAAGAAACAAAAATGGCGGCCTCCATATTGCTCTTACTTCAGGGACATTTTTTCATTAACCCCTTTTGAACCCCTTTTCTTCAACCCTTCAACAATTTTCGGAACGCATGAGGTTTTCCGATTGGATTGGCACTATAATATAAATTGTGTTGTGCCATTTTTCACTAGTGTGCAGGACCTCAGACGATAATCTTAACTGATGCTTGCCTTTTGCTGTTTTCTTCCCTGCTGACAAATCCAAGCATTGGGGGCTGAAATCTTGACAACTGGGGCTTTTGGCTCTTTCACAGGGAAACTTCAGCACTCAATTTAACCCCTTGCAGTTGATAAACTTTGATGTACCTAAAAGCAGAGGGCTGGCGCCCAATGAGCAGCACTGATTTTTTTTATACATGTTCAGAGTGAATACTCTGTATTCACCAAAAAAGGTGGCAGCTGATGACATTTTAACTTATTTCATGTAATATACATCTGTGTTTTGTACAAAGCGTAGTATAATTTGAGACATTTGAAGCATGGACAGTTACAAATTCCAGACTGAATGAAAGTTTGTGCCATTGATTGATAGCTTTCATATACTGCGGTCTGTACTTTGAAAGCAGACCTTTGACCGAGCACTTCATCAAACCTTTGAGTTGTGCTTACAGGCATTTCTGGAAGAAGGGTGTATGGGAAAGGAGAGGCGTCAGAAATATGTGACATATCCATCTCTGTGCTATCAATCACACTGCAGGCATGTGGGTGTACAGCTAATAACTGCTGCACCGTCAGGGCAACATTTTCACATTTACTCTACTTCCCCATATCTCCTTCAGCATGTCAGTTCATGAGCCTGTACTGCTTGTTCTATTCTTTAGCAACAGGAGTGTTGTGTACAAAGAAACATTTTTAATCTCTTGTTTTTCCTGTATGATCTAAACTCCCTGCCTGGCTCTTTTTGCTATACACTATATTAAGCCATAGAGGGACATAATAAAGACATATTCATCTTGTTTTGTGTCATCATCCCTGAGGAGGCACAGGCACAAATAAAGACTCAATATTCAACCTCACTATCCAAATTTGAGAAACTTTTGGTTGAGGTCAGGCATTAGCATAGTACGAAAAGAGGATATCATTTAAAGGGAACCTTAATGCTGGGTACACACTATGAGGTTTTATGGCCAATTTACTGTCAGATCGATTATTTCTAACATGTTCGATTTGCTTTCCGATCGATTTCCGTTAACTGTAATAGGAAATAGATCAGAAAATGGTTGGAAATCTATTGAAAAGCAAATCGGACATGTTGGAAATAATCGATCTAACAGTGAATCGGCCAGAAAATTTCATAGTGTTTACCCAGCATAACTGAGAGGGATATGGATGTTTTCTTTTAAACAATACCAGTTGCTTGTCAGACCTGCTAATCTCTGTGGCTACAGTGGTGACTGAATGACACACCTGAAACAAGCATGCAGCTAATCCAGTCTGACTTCAGTCAGAGCACCTGATCTGCATGCTTGTTGAGGGGCTGTGGCTAAAAGTATTAGAGACCCAGGATCAGCAGGAGAGTCAGGAAACTGGTATTATTTTAAAAGGAAAAATCGATATCCTTCTCCATTTAGGTTCCCTTTAAACATAGGAAGCATTGTGGTTCCCCAGGAGTCATACTTTGTAGAACTTTGCAAGAGGCTTATCAGATTTAGAAGTTGCCAGTCAGTTAACCAACAGCTTGATTAATTGGCTACTATTTAATCTGCAAGTCCCAAATCTGATTAGCCTCTAGCAAATTCCAGTTCTTGTGAAGCAAATGTTTTTTGTTTAGTTAAATGTTTATACTGATTGGTATTTTAGACATTTTCAGGGACATAAAATTACAATAGGATAATTTTGGGTAGAAAGGAAGTAACCTACTAGGTTTTGGACTGAAGGGGGAATCCTTACAAATATGGGAAGGACATACATACTCCAAGCAGACTGCATCTCTTTGTTACCTTTTATCACTTATAACATTTGTGCACAGCACTTCTAAACATCACTCTCTACTTTATCATCCTACAGTCCAAAATACATGCTGCCAGAAGCCTCAGTGAGATCGCCATAGACTTAACCGAGACTGGGACGTTAAAGACTTCAAAACTTGCCAATATGGGAAGCAAAGGGAAAATCATTAGTGGAAGCAGTGGTAGCCTGTTGTCATCAGGTAAGACACTATGCAACTATTATGGCATGTGGGGCTGTGTTATACCGCCAGGTTAGATGCAAAACTTCTGTACTGTCTGCTGAAACATGTCACCCTTTAGCTGGATTCAAAACAGTCTGAAACACGGTTTAGTAAACGGTACTCTTCCGTTAGCCGGGCGCAACCGCTAGGTGGCATTAATTACTATTCCCCCTCCAGGCCGCCATGGATAGTAGGGAAAAATGTAACTCCAGCGATCGCTGGCAACAGAGTTACATCTTTCCCTACTATCCATGGCGGCCTGGAGGGGGAATAGTAATTAACGCCACCTAGCGGTTGCGCCCGGCTAACGGAAAAGTACCGTAAACTTGTATTATTTTATGATGTTCGATTTAATTTTGCATTTCTGTTTACAACATTCATTATACTCAGAATAGATCTACTGCATGGCAACTAAACCAGAAATTGGACAAGGCAAGTTCTCAAAGCAGTCATGTTGATTAATGTAAGTTTAAAATATTACCTTCCTGGAACTGGACTTCTCAGGTTCAATAACTCACTGTGTAGCAGTGCTCGCTTTGTAGCTATACTCTTATCCATAGAATCCTGTAAGGAGATCATGCATTTACAATTGCTCAATACTTACTTCCTGTGAACTCCAATTCTGCCTAGTAACATAGAGGACACAGATTCTCCTGTAATGCGGGGATGCTGGGAAATGTAGTCCAGCATCCTTTTCTTTCCTACTTAAGGCATCATATAGTCACAGGTGACTGAGCCGCCCACCAGCTAAATCTAGAGGGGACAGGAAGTAAGCTGTAGTGAAGCTTGAGGGTATTTGACCCGCGAAACAGGTGATCTGTCCAGCACTTTGCTCTTGAGCAGCATTAATATTCACTTAACAGTCTGATTGTATTAACATTTGTCTTCTTCTATTTTGGGTTTAGCTGGGCTTTATGCTGGGAATTTGCAAATATATGGCTCAATAGATAATTTCCGACTGGTCCAATCTGATTTCAGTTGTTTTTCTGAACAATATTCTCATAAAAGTGAATGGAAATCGATCGGAAAGTGATTGGAAAATCGATCAGAAAAATGATTGGAAAATCGATCGTAAATTCTATTGGAAAATCGATCGGACAGTAAATCTGCCGAAAAAAACTTGTGTATTCCCAGCATTAGAGGAAACTTGCCTTGTGGAAAGCACAGGTATTGCCATTGCTGACCTCCATTTAAACCTGCAGTTTATTCTAGCATTGCTTTGTTTGACAAGATGTGATACAAAGTCTGAGCAGTCATTGTTTGTTGTGACAAATAAGCTGTGTGCTTTGCTTGTTTGTCTTACTGCACCCTATTTATAAAACTGAAGGCAATGATGGTAATTCCTGCTCTGGTCACATGACAAGTGGAATGCACTGTGTTATTTCCCTCTGCTATGGTTCTTAGGGAAGAAAAACTGAAAGACTGAGAAATTCCAGTGTTGCACATTACAGTGAAAAATACACATACATTTTCACAACCAGGGTAGTAAAGGCTAGAAATGTAGATCTGCCTGTGGCACAGAAAGGATGGTCAGACTGTCAGACAAACAGAGAGGACCTATCTGTCAGAGGAGGACAGTCTATGTGCATGGAGGGAGTAGCACATGCCAACCGGTATCAATGCACAGGGAGCAAATGACAATTTTACAGGCACTGCTGGCAGGGGAGCACACTATCAGTGCACTGTATGGTAATGTCAGGGGAGCACCACACATAACACTATCAGTGCATCACACGGTTACAGCAGGGGAGCACCATCCATAACACTATCAGTGCACCACACGGTAATGTCAGGGGAGCACCACACTGCGCACCCTGCTGTAACCGTGTGGTGCACTGATAGTGTTATGGGTGGTGCTCCCCTGCTGTAACCGTGTGGTGCGCTAATAGTGTTATGGGTGGGACTCCCTGACATTACTGTGCGGTGCACTGATAGTGTTATGGGTGGTGCACCCCTGCTGTAACCGTGTGGTGCACTGATAGTGTTATGGGTGGTGCTCCCCTCTGCTGTAACCGTGTGGTGCACTGATAGTGTTATGGGTGGTGCACCCCTGCTGTAACCGTGTGGTGCACTGATAGTGTTATGGGTGGTGCTCCCCTCTGCTGTAACCGTGTGGTGCACTGATAGTGTTATGGGTGGTGCACCCCTGCTGTAACCGTGTGGTGCACTGATAGTGTTATGGGTGGTGCTCCCCTCTGCTGTAACCGTGTGGTGCACTGATAGTGTTATGGGTGGTGCTCCCCTGCTGTAACCGTGTGGTGAACTGATAGTGTTATGGGTGGGGCTCCCCTGCTGTAACCGTGTGGTGCACTGATAGTGTTATGGGTGGTGCTCCCCTCTGCTGTAACCGTGTGGTGCACTGATAGTGTTATGGGTGGTGCTCCCCTGCTGTAACCGTGTGGTGCACTGATAGTGTTATGGGTGGGGCTCCCCTCTGCTGTAACCGTGTGGTGCACTGATAGTGTTATGGGTGGTGCTCCCCTCTGCTGTAACCGTGTGGTGCACTGATAGTGTTATGGGTGGTGCTCCCCTCTGCTGTAACCGTGTGGTGCACTGATAGTGTTATGGGTGGTGCTCCCCTGCTGTAACCGTGTGGTGAACTGATAGTGTTATGGGTGGGGCTCCCCTGCTGTAACCGTGTGGTGCACTGATAGTGTTATGGGTGGTGCTCCCCTCTGCTGTAACCGTGTGGTGCACTGATAGTGTTATGGGTGGTGCTCCCCTGCTGTAACCGTGTGGTGAACTGATAGTGTTATGGGTGGGGCTCCCCTGCTGTAACCGTGTGGTGCACTGATAGTGTTATGGGTGGGGCTCCCCTGCTGTAACCGTGTGGTGCACTGATAGTGTTATGGGTGGGGCTCCCCTGCTGTAACCGTGTGGTGCACTGATAGTGTTATGGGTGGTGCTCCCCTGCTGTAACCATGTGGTGCACTGATAGTGTTATGGGTGGTGCTCCCCTGCTGTAACCGTGTGGTGCACTGATAGTGTTATGGGTGGTGCTCCCCTAACATTATTGTACGGTGCACTGATAGTGTTATGTGTGGTGCTCCCCTGACATTATTGTACGGTGCACTGATAGTGTTATAGATGGTGCTCCCCTGCTGTAACCGTGTGGTGCACTGATAGTGTTATGGATGGTGCTCCCCTGCTGTAACTGTGTGGTGCACTGATAGTGTTATGTGTGGTGCTCCCCTGACATTACCGTGTGGTGCACTGATAGTGTTATGGATGGTGCTTCCCTGCTGTAACCGTGTGGTGCACTGATAGTGTTATGGGTGGTGCTCCCCTGCTGTAACCGTGTGGTGCTTTATGGGTGGGGCTCCCCCGACACTATCAGTGGACCGTATGTAGATCAGGTGTTTCTGACTGAAGTCTGACTGCATTTGCCACATGCTTGTTTCAGTTGTGTGATTCAGACTATACCACAGCCAAAGAGATCAGCTGGGCTGCCAGGCAAGTGGTATTGTTTAAAAGGAAATAAATATGGCAGCCTCCATATCCCTCTCACTTCAGGTTTCCTTGAAAGTATGGATTGGCACTGACAATGTCATAGCAAATGGAGATTCGTTATGCTGGGAATACACAATGCGTTTCTGCCACTCGATTCTCCGTTCAATCGTTTTTGCCACTGAATTCTCCACTGGATTCTCTTATCTTCCGCTCATTTTTCTCATCTTTTTTCTATTCACTTCTATCAGAAACCGAGCAGCAAAACGATCGAACAGGAAATCGGACATGTCGGAAACTATCAAACCCATCTATCTGCAGCAGAAACGCAGCATAAAAAAAAATATATTTATCACCTTTTTAATGTACACCTAGAGATGAGCGTAATGACCTAATTACGATTTCGCGAAATTTCGCGTAATTAGTGTAATTACGATTATGGCCGTAAGTACATAATCGTAATGAAGAAGGATTTCGCGAAATTTCGCGTAAGCGTAATTTTCGCGTAATTTTCGCATTACAATGGGTATTTGTTCATGCCGTAATTTCGCATTAAACGCTACCGTAATTTCGCGTTAATCCGTAACGCTCCGTATAATATAAAAAAGCCGCCGACTTTAAGGGTTAATAGCAAAGCCCCCTTAAATGCTAAGAGCCTCAAATTTGGAGAATATATTAAGGAGATCAGGAGGAATAAGAGGAAACATTTTTTTTTAAAAAAGACCTTATAGTTTTTGAGAAAATCGATGTTAAAGTTTCAATGTAAAAATGTATACATTTAAAAACCCGCCGACTTTAACGGTTAATAGCAAAGCCTGCTTAAAGTTTAGGAACACCAAATTCCTAAGGTATATTAAGGGGATCAGTGGGAATAAGAGGAAAAAAAATTTTTTCAAAAAGACCTTATAGTTTTTGAGAAAATCGATTTTTAAGTTTCAAGGGCAAAAATGTCTTTTAAAGGGGAACTGAAGAGAGAGGTATATGGAGGCTGTCATGTTTATTTCCTTTTAATCAATACCAGTTGCCTGGCAGCTCTGCTGGTCTATTTCTCTGCAGTAGTATCTGATTAAAACCAGAAACAAGCATGCAGCTAGTCTTGTCAGATCAGACTTATAAGTCTGAACCACTGAAACACCTGATCTGCTGCATGCTTGTTCAGGGGCTATGGCTAATAGTATTAGAGGCAGAGGATCAGCAGGGCTGCCAGGCAACTGGTATTGTCTAAAAGGAAATAAACATGACAGTCTCCATATACCTCTCTCTTCAGTTCCCCTTTAAATGCGGAAAATGTCAGTTTTTTTTGCACAGGTAACAATAGTGTATTATTTTCATAGATTCCCCCAAGTGGGAAGAGTTTTACTTACTTCGTTCTGAGTGTGGGAAATATAAAAAAAAAACGACGTGGGGTCCCCCCTCCCAGACCTCTTTAACCCCTTGTCCCCCATGCAGGCTGGGATAGCCAGAATGCGGAGCACCGGCCGCATGGGGCTCCGCACCCTGACTATACCAGCCCGCATGGTCCATGGATTGGGGGGTCTCGGAAGGGGAGGGGCAGCCAAGCTTTCCCCTCCCCCTCCGAGCCCTTGTCCAATCCAAGGACAAGGGGCTCTTCTCCACCTCCGATGGGCGGTGGAGGTGGAGGCCGCGATTTCCTGGGTGGGGGGTTCATGGTGGAATCTGGGAGTCCCCTTTAAAAAGGGGTCCCCCAGATGCCCACCCCCCCTCCCAGGAGAAATGAGTATAGAGGTACTTGTACCCCTTACCCATTTCCTTTAAGAGTTAAAAGTAAATAAACACACAAACACATAGAAAAAGTATTTTAATTGAACAAAAAACATAACCACGAAAAAAGTCCTTTAATATTCTTAATTAACCATTAATACTTACCTGTCCCTTTAAATAAATGATCCCACGCAATATCCTCGGAAATGTTCTATCAGTTACAATGTAACAAAGTTATTACAATGTAACAACTTTGTTACATTGTAACTACGCCGCACCCGACGTCACTCGCCGCTCACCCGCCTCACGGACCCGACAGAGCTCCGAGCTATATAGCTCAGAGCTCTCTAAGCATCTTTGTATTTGGGCTCCAAGGAGCCCCATTGGTCCTTAGCAGACCAATGGGGTTCCTTCTGATTTGAAGGAACCCCATTGGTCTGCTAAGGACCAATGGGGCTCCTTGGAGCCAAAATACAAAGATGCTTCTCAGAGCTCTGAGCTATATAGCTCAGAGCTCTGTCGGGTCCGTGCAGGACGCTAAGTCCCTGCCGGCTCCGCTGCCCTCCCCGCCTCTCCCACATGTCACCCACATGTGGGTGACATGTGGGTGACAGATGTGGGCGGGGTGGACAGCGGGAGCCGGCGGGGACTTAGCGTCCTGCAAGGACGCGTAAGTGTATGCGGCGGGTGAGCGGCGAGTGGCGTCGGGTGCGGCGTAGTTACAATGTAACAAAGTTGTTACATTGTAATAACTTTGTTACATTGTAACTGATAGAACATGTCCGAGGATATTGCGTGGGATCATTTATTTAAAGGGACAGGTAAGTATTAATGGTTAATTAAGAATATTAAAGGACTTTTTTCGTAGTTATGTTTTTTGTTCAATTAAAATACTTTTTCTATGTGTTTGTGTGTTTATTTACTTTTAACTCTTAAAGGAAATGGGTAAGGGGTACAAGTACCTCTATACTCATTTCTCCTGGGAGGGGGGGTGGGCATCTGGGGGACCCCTTTTTAAAGGGGACTCCCAGATTCCACCATGAACCCCCCCACCCAGGAAATCGCGGCCTCCACCTCCACCGCCCATCGGAGGTGGAGAAGAGCCCCTTGTCCTTGGATTGGACAAGGGCTCGGAGGGGGAGGGGAAAGCTTGGCTGCCCCTCCCCTTCCGAGACCCCCCAATCCATGGACCATGCGGGCTGGTATAGTCAGGGTGCGGAGCCCCACGCGGCCGGTGCTCCGCATTCTGGCTATCCCAGCCTGCATGGGGGACAAGGGGTTAAAGAGGTCTGGGAGGGGGGACCCCACGTCGTTTTTTTTTATATTTCCCACACTCAGAACGAAGTAAGTAAAACTCTTCCCACTTGGGGGAATCTATGAAAATAATACACTATTGTTACCTGTGCAAAAAAAACTGACATTTTCCGCATTTAAAAGACATTTTTGCCCTTGAAACTTAAAAATCGATTTTCTCAAAAACTATAAGGTCTTTTTGAAAAAAAAAATTTTTCCTCTTATTCCCACTGATCCCCTTAATATACCCTAGGAATTTGGTGTTCCTAAACTTTAAGCAGGCTTTGCTATTAATCGTTAAATCGGCGGGTTTTTAAATGTATACATTTTTACTTTGAAACTTTAACATCGATTTTCTCAAAAACTATAAGGTCTTTTTGAAAAAAAAATGTTTCCTCTTATTCCTCCTGATCTCCTTAATATATTCTCCAAATTTGAGGCTCTTAGCATTTAAGGGGGCTTTGCTATTAACCCTTAAATTCGGCGGCTTTTTTATATTATACGGAGCGTTACGGTTTAATGCGAAATTACGGTAGCGTTTAATGCGAAATTACGGCATGAACGAAACGCGAAATTTCGCGTTGAAAATTACGCTTACGGTATTTTCAATTACGATTTTAATGGCAATTTCGCTACGCTAATTTCGCATCGTAATCGCAAATTTCGCATGCGTAATTATAGTAATGCGAAATTACGAAAATTTCGGCTCAACTCTATGTACACCTGAAGTGAATATTTTAAGTTGTTGCTATTAGTATTATTAATACTATTATTGATTTATATAGTGCATTCATCTTCTGTAGCACTGTACAGAGTAAAAACAAATGTGTACATAATATACAGACATTGGTATACATTACACCACTTCAGGATTCGGCGTACGCTTAACTACGCCCCTGAATCCTGAAGTGGATTGCATGGAAACGGCCGCTCGTATGAGCGGCCGTTCCATGTCAGTTCACGGAGGGTGTCTCCGTGAACACCCTGCGAGCCTCCGATCGTGGCTCGCAGGGTAAATGTAAACACACGGGGAAGATCTTCCCCGCTGTTTACATGTATACGGCGCTGCTGCGCAGCAGCGCCGTGGCGGAGATCGGCGATCCCCGGCCTCTGATTGGCCGGGGACCGCCGGCACCTGATAGGCTGAAGCCTATCCTATCCGGCGCAGGACGGAATTCCGTCCTGCGCCGCTCACAGGGGGAGGTAGAGGGAGGGAAGGGGAAGGCGGCCAGGAAGCGCTGCGGAGGGGGGCTTTGAAGAGAGCCCCCCCCGCAAGCGCAAGCAGCCGGCGGCGATCAGACCCCCCCCAGCAGGACATCCCCCTAGTGGGGAAAAAAGGGGGGAAGTCTGATCGACCTGGCTGCTAGCTGATCGGTGCTGCGGGCTGGAGAGCCCACGCAGCACCGATCAGCAAAACCACCCGGTATCTGGAAGTGGTTAAACACAGACATTGATGCATAGTTCAGAAATGGTAGACAAGATAATGAGCTTTAGTGACTTTTTTTAGTGATTAACAAAATGTACAGCAACTCACAAGGCAGAAAATAAAGAGCATCATGCCCTTGTGAGCTTACAATGTAAAGGAATAGGGAAAAAACTAGAGGTGGGGCAATGCAGACATTTTTCAGTGTGGGTTGTTGTATCTGATCTGAGCCTAGTCTAAAGGTTCGTATACACGTCCGATAAAGATCGTTCGTTACGAACGATTCGTGACGTTTACACGATATTCAAATTAGACCGAAAAGATCGTTCGTAATGAACGATTGTGTACACACGTGAACGATATAAGTATAAAGTACTGAACGACGAACGATAAAAAAATGCTTGCGCAAACGGTTACGTTATGACAGGCAATAAGAACATGCGTACTACTGCACAGATAATCATTATCGGACGATCTTTGTACACACTGCAACGATTGAACGATTATCTTTCGAAAAAAATCCGCCGGGTTGGATCGGTCGGATTGAGCGATAACGGTCGTTATCGTCCAAAAAAATGATCGTTGGAAAATTTGGAAAGCTGATTATTGGTCCAATTGTCGTTATCGTTCGTTTTCGAACGATCGTTATCGTACGTGTGTACTCAGCTTTAAAGTGAATGGGAACCGCATTTTTTTTAAAAATGAAGCAAATACTTACCAAAGGAGAGGAAAGGCTCTGGGTCGTATAGAGCCTTCTGTCTCCTCTCTCGGTGCTCTCTATCCTGTACTGGCTCCCCCCCCCCCCCCCCCGTTTCAATCCCCCACCGAAAGGGTATTTGGAAGTCTTCGGGAGCCGTGTCCTCCCGAAGACATGCGGCTCCATACTGCACAGGCGTGAGCGTGCAAGAGAGCGTGCTTGCGCAGGTGCAGTACAGGGCCGCCCTTCTTCAGGAGCACTTGGGCTCCCTGAAGACTTCTGAAGCCTCCTTCGGTCGGTTAAAGCAGTATTTTACTAAATTAGTCAAATACTGCTACCGGGCGAGCCAGCACCGGAATGAGGGGACCAGGAGAGGAGCCGGAAGGCTCTATAGGACCCAGAGCCTTCCCTCTCCTTGGGTAAGTATCTGTCTCATTTTTTTAAATGCGGTTCCCATTCACTTTAACCTCCTCGCTTCTTATATTTAAAGAGGAACTCCAGTGAAAATAATGTAATTAAAAAAAGTGCTTCATTTTTACAATAATTATGTAATAAATACCCCACCTGGTCGATGGCAGCGAGACCTACGCAAGCTCAACCCTGGCGTCCTTGCTGACTCCCTCCATGGCCTATCCTCCACTCTCCCCACCCTAACCTGTCCTAATCTTGCTGCAGCTCAGTATCACCAAATTCTCTCATCAGCCCTAGAGAAAGCTGCTCCACCAATATTCCGCCGCAACCGACCCCCTAACCCCCAGCCCTGGCGCACTACCCATACTCGCAACCTCCAGAGGGAAACACGCGCCACTGAACGAAAATGGCGGAAAACTCGACTAAACCAGGATTTCCTACAGTACAAGACTAACCTGCAGCAGTTCCACACTGCCCTTGCTCATGCGAAGCAGGAATACTTTACCAAGCTCATCGGAGCACAAGCTTCCAATCCCCGGCGTCTTTTTAGCACCTTCAACTCCCTGCTTAAACCCACCCCCCCACCTTCTGTTTCCTCCCTCTCTGCCACAGATTTAGCCACCCACTTCACCAACAAAATAGTCTCCATCCGTCAGGAAATATCCAATCTTCAATCTTCACCTCCCACCTGCTCACAACCTACTCCTTCTCCACCCTATCCTCCCCTCACCTCCTTCACTCCTACTACCACTGAGGAGGTCAACCACCTACTGCAGACTTCCCATACCACTACCTCCCCCCTTGACCCTATCCCTTCTGATCTACTTCAGCCTCACTTCACGGATCTGGCTCCAGTCCTCACTACCATGTTTAACCTCTCCCTATCCACAGGCACCTTCCCCTCAGACTTCAAGCAGGCCACTGTACTGCCTCTGCTCAAGAAACCCTCCCTCGACCCCTCGCTACCCTCCAACTACCGCCCGATCTCCCTCCTCCCCTTCGCCTCAAAACTCCTTGAGCGTCTGGTTCACAAACGCCTGACCCATTACCTCAATGCCAACTCACTACTAGACCCACTGCAATCTGGATTTCGGCCTGCCCACTCAACCGAAACGGCTCTCACCAAAGTGGTCAATGACCTTGCCTTAGCTAAAGCTGAAGGTAAATACACCATTCTCCTCCTCCTTGACCTTTCAGCAGCTTTTGATACAGTAGATCATCCCCTACTCCTCCAGTCCCTCCAATCCATGGGCATTCACGATCTCGCCCTGACCTGGCTTTCATCCTACCTCTCCAACCGCTCCTTCACGACCTCCTTCAATGAGTCCTCGTCCACCCCCAACCACCTCTCAGTGGGAGTCCCCCAAGGCTCGGTCCTTGGCCCCCTACTGTTCTCCCTATACACATCCTCCATTGGCAAGGTTATCCCCTCCATAGGTTTTAACTATCATCTGTATGCAGATGACACCCAAATCTATCTCCACACCCCTGACATATCCACCACTACCATGGACAAGGTCTCCTCCTGCCTATCTGCCATCTCCTCCTGGATGTCCGCTAGGTTCCTAAAACTAAATCTAGACAAAACGGAATTTATGATCTTCCCACCCCGGTCATCCCTGGACCTCCCAGATGTGCAGGTCACTGTTAACCACACTACTATTCACCCTACCTCTCAAGCCCGCTGTCTGGGTGTCACCCTGGACTCCGCACTCTCCTTCACTCCCCACATCCAAAACCTCACAAAGTCCTGCAACTTCCACCTTCGTAACATCTGTAAGATTCGCCCTTTCCTGGCCCCTGCCACCACCAAACTCCTCATCCATGCCCTCATAATTTCCCGCCTCGACTACTGCAATGCCCTTCTGTCTGGACTCCCTAAGACCCGAATAGCCCCACTGCAGTCCATCATGAATGCGGCTGCCAGAATTATCCACTCCTCCCATCGCTCCACCAGGGCGACTCCCCTCCGTGAATCCCTCCACTGGCTTCCTATCCAGTCCAGAATCAGATTCAAGATATTGTGTCTGACCTACAAATCCATCCACAAAACCTGTCCAACCTACATTTCTGATCTTACTCAGAGATACACACCAAGCCGCTCACTCCGCTCCTCCAATGAACTTCGCCTGACCGTCCCCCGCATCACCCAGTCCCATGCACGCCTCCAAGACTTCTCAAGAGCCGCTCCGACACTATGGAACTCCCTACCTCCACCCATTCGGGCAGCCCCCTCCTTCAACAAGGCCCTCAAAACTCACCTTTTCACTCTTGCCTACCACCCCTCACAATTGCTCTAAACCCAGCCGAACACTGGTCCTCTACCTCTCGTGTCCCTATCTCTCCCTCTAGATTGTAAGCCTTTGGGCAGGGTCCTCACTCCTTTTGTGTCCTACCTGATCATGCACCTCTATTACTGTGCACCCATGCTTTGCATTTGAGTGAACCTAACTTGCCTAACTCCATGCTCCCATCCAGTGACTGACTAAGCATTACCTTGTACTCATACTGTGCTGTGTGATCTGGTTTTCTTGTATTCCTGTATTGTCATATTGCTGTTTGTCACCCCTAAATATTGTCTGTAACCTAAATTAATGTCCAGCGCTGCGTAATATGTTGGCGCTTTATAAATACAACAAATAAATAAATAATAAATAAATATATATAATACAATAATTAAGTATAAATGATTTAGTCAGTGTTTGCTTATTGTAAACTCCTTTTAAATCCCTGATTTACATTCTGACATTTATTACATGGTGACATTTTTACTGTTGGCAGGTGATGTAGCTGCTGCATGCTTTTTTGGCAGTTGGAAACAGCTGTAAACAGCTATTTCCCACAATGCAGCAAGGTTCACAGACAGGAAACTGCCAAGAGTACGTACTCAAGAGTTTCTTGTGGGAGGGGTTTCACCACAATATCAGTCATACAGCACCCCCCGATGGTCTGTTTGTGAAAAGGAATAGATTTCTCATGTAAAATGAGGTATCAGCTACTGATTGGGATAAAGTTCAATTCTTGGTCGGAGTTTCTCTTTAACACTCCCATTAATCTTTCCATTACATTACCACTGACCATAAACTTAACCCTTCCCCTCCCAGCCCTGACTTTACATCTAAGGCGAATGTTAACCCTTCAAACAATCCCAGGAGTATCCCCTGATCTGTTGTTAGACCTATCCACTGAATACTTGTTAAACAGTACATTGGGTAGCAGGATGCTCAGTTCTGTCCACAACGTACCTAAAGTGCAGCTTAGAAAACTTTCCTGTTCTTTTCTACTGCACTAGTGAAGCCAGTGTGCTGTGGGGTATCCCCTAAACAAAGTGCTGCTTGCTGCATTTTGATGCATTGTGCCACCTCACCCCATGCAAGTGATGCACCCCATGGGAGTGTGCGTTTTGACTAGAAACTACTCTCTGCATGATATGAACAACAACACTGGCTGAGCTAACTTGTTTTTGTTGTATTCTAGTCTGAAAGTACTTCTGTGGCACTGTAGCCTTATCACCCAGCTCAGTGCCATGTCCTCCAGTGTTATCGCTCACTTAGCTTTTCCTGTATGGTAATGCTTTATATAGTAAACACAGGGGTGTGTGTTGTTTTGGTTTGAAAGTTGGTTGCTATTTATCAACCTAGCTTGACATTTCCACTCATTGTTCTGCAAGTATTGCTGTTTTTCTCTGCCACGAGCAAGCTGAAGCCTGCGATACAATTGTATAAATAAGAGTTGTGAATTTAACATGATTTGTGCATATATATCTGTCAGCTCCCAGCATTTTTGCCTGACACACAGATGTTTCCCTTCCAACCCTAATTTAAAGTGTAACTGAGGTATGACACATCCAATTTACAGCCAAATGGCTCGGAAACAGAACAGTAACAACCTGATGCAAGTAAATAACTTTCAATGGTCATTATTTAACCAGTTCTAGTCAGATCTGCTCAGACACTACTAGTAACCTCTGCTACTGTGCTAGAAATTATTACAATATTTTCACATACAAACCATTTTTTTTTGCAGCTTTAGTGATGTCGTGAGCAGTCTTACGCCATACAGCATATGTTCATTTCCAGTGTGTTTTACACGATTTTTCATGCGTTTGTATGGCGCAATTGCGAATTTTGGGACATTAGGGGCAGCAGGGCTTTGCGCTTTATAGGTAATCGCAAGAAAATCACATAGTACTGCACTTGCTGTGCACTTTTTGTGTTATAGTATTCCAAACATAGTAGTGTTGCTATGATTGCAAAGAAGTGGAGTTCGAACTTACTGCCAGTTTTGGAAATGTGTACTTGTCTTCAAATTGAAAGGGAAAGACTACTTTTAATAACCTTAAATTAGAAAAAGACTTGAACAGCACTGATCTTTATTATGGAATTTCCCTTTAGAAATTCAGTTTATGGAATTGTTGAACTAATTTCAGTATTTGATTTATTGCATGATGTGTAGGCCTGTACAGGCAAAGACTATTGTAGTGCTGCACTAAAGGGATGTGTGGCCGAGAGAGATTTTGAAAGCAGGGAACAGATGTAACATTCAATAGTTCAAGATCTGTTTGTTTGGGAGCAGAATAATATTTATAAAACCCTTTGAAGCTAGATTTTTAACCCTTAAAATTAAAAATTGACTATGGGAAGTCCTATTTATGATTAAGACTATAGATATGATGGTTATCTCATTGGTTTATTTTCACTTCAGATTATCTTTACACTTTGTGAATTGTGATATAGAAGGGGAATTTCACTTGCATTATAAAATTGACATGAGCATAGACCTAGATCAGGCTTTCTCAACCAGGGTTCCCAGGAACCCCAGGGTTCCTTGAGCACTCTGCAGGGGTTCCTTGGCATTTTCCCTCATCGTGGGGGAAGTATAATAGAGCACACTATAATAGGTGGTACTGTAACAAGAAGCACTAAATTGCGGGCTCAGAAGACAGTATAATGAGTGGCAGTGTAATAGGGGCAGTGAAATAAACAGCTACACATACTTTTAAAGACCATGCCTCCTGCAAAATAAATGCAGGGGTTCCTCGAGATTAAAAAATTACTTGCACTGGTTCCTTGCGATCCAAAAGTTATTTGCAGGGTTCCTCCAGGGTAAAAAGGTTGAGCTGACCTAGATGGTTACTGCATTAGAGTTTTTTCTTTGCCTTTTAATGTTCTCTGAATTGAACTTTCCATTTCAGTTTTTTTCCACTCACACCTATGCCTAGGCAAAGCATAGTGCAACCAATTGACAGGGCATGGATGCTGAGTAACTAATTGTAGCAGACTATGCCAAACCTCAGAGAACAGCGAAGTAAAGCAAATGTATCTTCACTTTAATTCAACAGCCATATGCAGAGAATCAGATTTAAAAAAAATCCTGCATGATTGGATCTTCAGCTAGCCATATCCTAGCATTGAATCAACCACAAAATGATCGCACAGCCATGGTTTACCTCATTTTTTGCCCCAATACAAGTTTTTGTTGAATCAAACCTCTAATTGAATTGTGAAAAAAAATATTGTAAAGCAGATTCAGATTAGTACACTTTAGGGTTTTACACTCAGTAAATCAAGTCCTGTATAGAATATGTACACTAAATGAGTATCTATGATGCATAACTGTTAGTCTAATATTAACATGCTATGTATTTCAAACCAGAAGGCGACTTTGTATATCTTGGATTATTTGAAAAGCAACATAAACAGGAGACTGATGCATGGAAGTTTAGACTGTGCATCCTCCATATATCCGTATGTGGTTATGCTCTGAGACAGTCAGAGACCAGTAAAAGCCCCCTGAGATTGTTATGAATCTGCTTGCTGTAATGCTTTGCACTGGAAATGGAGAGTGTGCATCTCTGTCAGTAGGGAGAGCTCATCAAGAAGGATGTGGGCGCGTGTGTATCCTGTGATGAGCTCCCGAGGGTCCCCTGAATGAGAGAGTCCATTGTCTGGTCTGGTCTATTAGGATATCCTATTTGTTGCTCAGAAATTCTGGATTGTGTTTGCTGGTTGCTTATTTTTTCAGCTTGAATTATTATGGAAGGATTTGTTAGTGCATTAACAATTTCACACCTGCAGTCTGACTTTTATTTGTAGCAGTACATAAACAATACATGGAAAAGGTTAACATAACCATTACTATTATGCTGAAGCACAGGCAGCTTGTATCCGCACCCTTATTTTCCTGGCTGCGTACATATCGCTTGGGAATGGAGCACGTGTCCTATCTGCTCTCCTTGGCCAACTTCTCTGTGTGCCTCCACCCCACGCCAACCTCCAGTGAGAAACTATTCTATAAACATTCCTGGATTTGCTGACATGGTGGTTCTGCACAGTTTCTCCTTATTGCCACTTAAGTGACATTGGCCTCAATTCACAGAGCTTTATCAAACACTTTATCAAACATTTGATAATTTACCTCATGGGTAAAATCTAATTTTGAATTCACTAATGTGTTATATATTTATTGAATGTTTTATTGATAAAACATTCAAGAAATATAGAATGCCTTAGTGAATTCAAAATTTGTTTTACCCACGAGGTAAATTATCAAACGTTTGATAAAGTGTTTGATAAAGCTCTGTGAATTGAGGCCATTGTGATGAATTGGCCACACATGGCATGCTAGGGGTAGGGCTGAAGTGATCTCCCATTCTTTATCGGTTCATCTAGAACAAGATCCATTAGAATTCATCTACTATGCGCCTGGATTGTAATCTAAAGGTGCGTACACACGTCGGATTTGTGCAAACGACCGGTCATTTGGACGTCAAATCGGGCGTGTACACTGTCCGTTGTTCAGCTGATAAGACCGGACTTGAGCGATCCGCTTGGCGGATTGCTCTAGCCCGGTCTTATCAGCTGAACGACAGACTGTACACACACCCGATTTGACGTCCAAACAACCGGTCGTTTGGACGTCCAAACGCGGGTCGTTTGCGGAAATCCGACGTGTGTATGTACCTTAAAGGTGCCCATGAATGATACAATCTTGATTGTACTATCTTAACACATCTATGACATTTGAGGGATTCCTGAAGTATCCATTCAAAACATATTAACTCAGTTTGCCCTTCTATTACATAGATTTGGAAAGATTGTACAATCAAGATTGGCATCTAAAGTGCTTTCCCGTCGTCCAATTGTACTAGGACTTCAGTTCTTAAAATAAGCAGTATAACATTTAGGTGATGCTCCTGTGTCCAAAATGTGCACATTTGCAAGTCCACCTATTCAAATAAACAAAAATGAATATTTGTATTCTCTGCAGGTATTTTACCTGGGGTTAAACCAGATACCGTATTTTTATTTTGTTAAGTTCGATGAAATGAGCAATTGTTCTTTTAGACTAGAGACAGTTCCCTAGAATACCACATTTTTCTAAACAATACCATTGCTTGTTATTGAAAGTGATTAACTTACACCAGTCACCACAACAGTAAAAACAAACAATACTATTATCATTAGCAAGTCTCTGTGTTCCCAGGCCATAGACATGCAGCTATAGAGAGGGGAGAGTCAAGCTGCAGAACTTGGATCATGTGCAGGACACAAAAACATTGTGTTACAAATCTGCGCTGCTTCAGTATTTTCAGAAGATGCAAGTGAAATGTTTGAATTTTTCAGTAGATAACCACGGGTATCTGGGTCCATATACTATAGCCGCAGGTGAATGCGTGTATCAAAAAAGGGCACGTGGAAAAAAGGGCGCGGGGTATAGCCGAAATTTTAAGTTTTAATGCAAAACCATATTTTTCTTTTAAGGGGTTGTAAACGAAAATTTAGTGCTAAATAGGTTAAATAAACGGAAATGAAATGGCAAAATACCATCTATAACAACAAACGAAATCTGAAAAGAAACGTCAAATATCGTCTATAACAAAAACGATATTTAGACTTGTATTAAGCATAGCAATGCAATGGTAGGTTTTACAGATATTTTACTGTAATTATACCAAACTGTAGGTTCACACAGATCTATCCCTAACCCCTAGACCCCTCTTTGTTTAAATATATATAATTTAATAAATTGTATATATTACATATATTGTGCTGTAACTATACCTAACCTTACTCTCACACAGAGCCCTCCCTGTACCTATCCCTAACCCCTAGACCCCCCTGGTGGTGCCTAACCCTAACCATCCCCCTGGTTGTGCCTAACCCTAACCACCCCCTGATTGCATATATTATACTGTAACTATACCTAACCCTCCCTGTACCTATCCCTAACCTCTAGAACCCCCTGGTAATGCCTAAACCTAACCATCCCCACCGCACAAACACCCTAAACACATATAAACAATAATATATTTAATCCTTAAAATACTTCTCTACAAATAACATGAATAAAATCATTTATATATTTGTAATAGAATAAATAGCCTTAAAATAGCCTTAAAATCACGTATACATTTATATTATAAATAGAGAAAAGTATATATAAATATATACAATACAATAGATAGCCTTACAAGCATTAGAAATCTTAAAATAACAGTAACATTAAAAGCAATATTTTAGTAACTATAATCAACGCATTATAAGTGTAAAAACAACCTTAAAATAACAGTAATATTAAAAGCGATATTTTAGTAACTATAATCAACGCATTATAAGTGTAAAAACAAAGTTAATACCAAAAGCGATGTATATCTAATACAATAAGGTTGAAAACGGTATTTACGCATTATACATATGAAAACAAATTTTTAAATGATCAAAGAAGTGTAAACGAAAATTTAGTTGTTATACTTTTGTAAGCGAAATTTTTAAACTAAATAATAAGTAAAAACTGATATAAGCGAAATTTAAAAACGAAAAAATAAGTATAACACAAACTCAAAACGAACTTGTAAATGATATTTGTTATAAACCTTATTCTGTAAACGAAAAATTTTGTTAACACGATCCCTGTAACCGCTATTTCTCGGGCGCCCTTTTTTCCTGTCGGGCGCCGAATAGCCGATATTTTGCATTGCAGTCTATGGCGGCGTCCTTTTTGTCCACTATCCCTGTGCGCCCTTTTTTACTAGCACCAGGGCCGGGCCGAGGCATAGGCTGGAGAGGCTCCAGCCTCAGGGCTTAGTGTAGGAGGGGGCGCACAATTCATTCAGCTGTCATTCCTAATTGTGTTTGAAGCAGAAAGAAATAAGAAAAGGAGATACATGGCAGTGACTGCAAGCCAGATAACTAGAGATTAGGTGTTGGGGGCCCCGGGGTGCCTCTTAGTCTAATAGCAATCAGTGTGTGACGGCTGGGGTGGAGGGATGGAGGTGCGCACTTTGGTGTCTCAGCCTTGGGTGCTGGAGGACCTTGTCCCAGCTCTGCCTAGCACCCAGGTGAATATCCAAAGACCAACCTCCCCCTTATTTATGCCTTTCACTAACTTCCCTCCCTGCTACCTTATCGGTGGCCTAACACTAACCCTCGGGACGCAGCTATATTATAGCCCAATCCCATTCCCATCCCCGTCTTTGGCATTATCTGAGTCTGGCTACACAAACTGACCTGTGTACTTGGCACAGCTGCGCATCCACACACAATATAAGCACCCAGCGTCCATATATTGATTTGCATTTTGGTCTATGGGGGCACTGAGTAACAACTAGTGTGGCTGTGCCAAACTCACCTGGTTCATCATGGGGGTTCCACATTCACTGAAATACTTGTTTAATTTGTAGTCTCCAGCACACATTCAATAAACAGGTTATTGTGAGATGGCTGAAGTAGATTTTACTTACATTTATAAAGGCTGGCACATTGGCGATACTGTATATATGTTACAGTCAGAACCTGAAGTCTGGCCACTTCTGGTTCTGGCTGGTCGAAACTAGAAGTGACCGTCTCACTGCAGCCAATGCCCGAAATGAATCGATTCCTGGTGGCTCCATTCCTCTCCCCTGGCTCTGGCTCCTCCTCCTATTGACCTTCTGTTACCCGGGGACACACTCATGCTTCCAGAGTTGTTCGTCATGGCAGGGAAGCAGGGATTCATGATGTTCATTCCTGCAGAGCGGGTGCTGGCAGAAGCAATGTCTGCAGCATTCCCGTTCTGCTCCCCTGCCGCAACGAATGACTCTGGAAGCATGCGTGTGTCCCCGGCTGCCAGAAGCCAACAGGAAGGGTGGCAAGGGAGGACCAGAGCCGGGGGAGAGGAACGGAGCTGCCAGGAATTGATTCATTTCACACATTGGCCACAGTGAGACGGCCACTTCTAGTTTTGACCGTCCAGAACCTGAAGTGGCCAGACTTCGGGTTCTGGCCGTAACATACATACATTTTTTCATGTACTGTTGATTTCAAAATTAGTTATGTGCTACAAATTACAAAAAAAGCAATAATAAGAAATGTCTATAAATAGGAACTTAAGCTATCGTTTTTACTGTTCTTACCATTGAGGACAAGTGCTCTAAAAAAAGAAGCCACCTCATTCACTTAAAGGGACTCCGAGCAGTGCAGAAACTATGGAAAGATGCAAATCATTTTAAAGCTCTCTTTCTCCTCTTTCCAATGATATATAAACCGCCACCCTACGCCTTTTAGTTTTCGCTATTTTCGCGATTGAAATTGCCGCGGCCGCGATTTCGATCGCAAAAATAGAGAAAACTAAAAGGCGTGGGGCAACGATTTAGGTGTCGTCAGAAAGAGGAGAAAGAGAGCTTTAAAATGATATCCATCAAGCCATAGTTATATTGTATTACACAGGGCGACTTTTTGTCAAAGTCAGCAGCTGCATTCAGCAAAATGGAGCTGCTGACACTGGGGAGAGTGTCGTCCTGTGTAATACAATATAACTATGGAAAGATGAATATCATTTTAAAGCTCTCTTTCTCCTCTTTCTGACGACACCTAAATCGTTGCCCTACACCTTTTAGTTTTCTCTATTTTCACGATCGAAATCGCGGCCGCGGCAATTTCAATCGCGAAAATAGCGAAAACTAAAAGACGTAGGGTGGTGGTTTATATATCATTGGAAAGAGGAGAAAGAGCGCTTGAAAATGATATGCATCTTTCCATAGTTTCTGCACTGCTCGGAGTCCCTTTAAACTGTGAAAAAATAGAGTTTGCATAGTAACATGTAAAATACATGGTGTGGCAGTTCATTGCTGCCGGACTCCTCACACCTGATCAATGGATAGTTACTAATCTTGTATCCTCAATCAACACTGTGCAGTGTCTGGACTCATTATACCCAAAGCCTGAACTGCTGATAGATTACTCATCAATAAATAGCTGTGGCAACTGCTTGGTTTATTACACATACCTTATATATTTCCTGTATCTGGAAATGCCGATATAGTGGTATGGATTGAATAGATGTCTGAAGGACTTTACAAAACACCAATGGGAGCCATCATAGACATTTTTAGATTCCTGTTTTAGTTCCTGTAGTATAAGGTCTGATGAACTGTTTCAGTAATTGTACTATTTTCTCACTTTGAGACCAGAGAGCAGTGAGACGTGTTGGAATGATTGCACTCCTCAGGGCTCTGTTTTGCCTGCCTGCACTCAAAATAGGAGTGTTTGGTCATGTGATCATGTCTATTCAGTAAGGTAGGGAGATGGACCTGTGAGGTGGGACCTCCATGCATCAGACTTGTTTTTCCAGCACATTCACTATTGTTCTATTGGCTTGAAATCTTGGGAATTTGTAGGCTACAGAAAATGTGATATTTTGTATCTGGTCATCTTCTTTCATTACTCCATGGTCCAGTAGTAACTCTTGTACATGCTTTTGGTGTTGGACAGTGGTCATCATTGGCACTCTGATCTGATATACTCACAAGTTGCCATGTAGTGTGAGTTCTGGCACTTCCTTGTAAGGTGAGCATTATAGGACAACTACCAAAAAATGCCTCAATTCACATTGCTTGTATTAAGTAACCCTTCAAACGTTTAAATTTAGACTTTTTTTTTACTGTTTCATTTGTCACATTAATATTCATATTTTCAAAGTTGCATTTCATTTATCTACATTTTACATATTGTCCCAAATTCTTTGGAAATAGAGTTCTAATGTTGAAGTATTTATGCCTCTCAGTGTAATTGGGATTTAAATGTAATCAGATACCACAATCCCTTTGGTGATTCAAGCATACCTTTTACAGAGATTCACAGAAAACTATTACATCTAACTGAAAAAAATGTTTGCCTGCTTTTCAATTCTGTGCTTCAGAAGCCCTACACTCACTAACAGCAGTTTGTCTAATCAGTCCGCTGATCATGAAGATGTCTAATAGATACCCACACATCTCTCCATTTTACTATATTTTTGTTTGTGTAATGAACAGACGGGTATGATTTCAAGTGACACAGGGTTATCCAAATGTCATGAGGCAGGTATGGGCATGAGTAATAAAAGTAAACAGGCTATACTTGTTGCCTGCAGCTCTTTCGTGTCACAACATGATACCAGCATGGGCATCTTCCTGTAACCATTCTGTTTACTGTTTCATTGATAGAGGAAATCATCAATGTTTGCTTTCTCTGAAGGTCTGTATACATACTCATGGGTATGTGAGAACATGTAGAGTAACGTGCTATCTTTTGATCATGTTTCAATAGTCTTGCAGGTGTATTTGATGATAAGTGATGGTGACCAATGCAGTAGCTCATAGTACGAGACAAATTTCTGTTACTTTAGTTGGATCACAGTAAACATCAATGGTAAATCTGATTGGTTGGTATGAGTTACTACCCTTTCTTCATAATAATTACCTTTTCAACAACCTTTTTAAATAAATCTAATCGTGTCTATTGTGTATTCTACACCATTCTATACAGTAGATAAATACTGGATCCATATATTTCTTGTTGTTAAGTAGCAGAGTCAGTAATGATGCAGTGAGTTGTGGCACACTCTGGGGTAGATTTATCCAGACAACAAAGAACTACAATAAGAGTTCTTCTCACTTTATGTCCCTGTGTCACCTATATGCAAAACGAATTGAAGGTGAGATGAAATGAAGTCAGGTGTTATGGGGATACCAGTGAGAGTTTTCAAAGTTGGGGGTAACCTCAACTTTTTCTCTACTACTTTTCATGAGAGGAAGATCTCCTCAATAAATGTGCAGATAGAACTAAAAATGTTACTGTCCTTTTCCAATCTTGATTAGCTAGCAGGAAGTCTGCACACAGTCATGTGACTATTGTCTCGTATACAAACCTATATCCACGTACATGTGAAGGATGTTAAAGTGGTATCCTAATATTCAGCAGATACATAAGAAACATGTGGAGAACAGGAAGAATTGCAAAGTAGAGTGCATATGAGTATTAATACATACAATGTAATAAATGTAAAATAAAATCTTCACGATATCAGGGATATTAATCACTTTAGGACTAGAATTAAAGTAACAAACTTTTTTTTTGTTATTGTAGACACTTAAAGGACAACTGTAATGAGATGTATGTGGAGACTGCCATATTTATTTCCTTTTCAACAATACCAGTTGCCTGGTTTTCCTGCTGATCCTCTGCCCTAATACTTTTAGCCACAGACCCTGAACAAGCATGCAGCAGATCAGGTGCATCTGACATTATTGTTAGATCGGACAAGATTAGCTGCATGCTTGTTTCTGGTGCTATTCAGACTGCAGCCAAATACACCAGCAGGGCTGCCAGGCAACTAGTATTGTTTAAAAGGAAATAAATATGGCAGCATCCATATTCTTCTCACTACAGTTGTCCTTTAAAATATGTTCTAGACATTAGACAGCATACTAGACAAATCTGTATGCTAGAACTATAGGAACGCACATGGGCAGCTGTGTCAGCAGCTCGCCTATGTGTATGTATGGTCACACAAATGACATAGAATAAAATACTTTTTATTCTTGCCATTAAATCCTGGCAAATGGGTTCAGGAGACATTAATATATAAAAAGTAAACATTTCTTCTGTCCTCTCCATTTCGCATGTCTCTTCAGCTTCTTTCTCCTCTTTCCCTAGTCTAGATCTAATTAAAGAAGGCAGCGATCAGGAAATACTACTTCTGAATCTGAAATGCTTTAGTAAAATTGATTTCACAATTGAAGTAATGAGCTCCGGTATGGGAATGTGTGACCATTAAATATTTGGGTGGTTGTCCAGTCTCCACAGAATGGGACTGTAAGAAACTAAGCTGTATAGCATATTTTCTCACATACTTCTAATTGAATAAATGACTGCTTCTGCACCCCTACAATAAAGAATCAGTGTTGAACATGTCACGGCTTAATAAGCATTTGCTGTGCATTAATCTAAATGGAAACAAGTGTCTGATCATGCAAGAAGAATCAGGTCTGCTATGCTGCGTCCCACGCTGCTCCAGTGTGAGAAGCTACCGGTTTCTCAATGAAATGGTATGGAGGCTTCAGATGTACAGG
Organism: Hyperolius riggenbachi; assembly: GCF_040937935.1. Classification (NCBI taxonomy): domain Eukaryota; kingdom Metazoa; phylum Chordata; class Amphibia; order Anura; family Hyperoliidae; genus Hyperolius; species Hyperolius riggenbachi. Next base: position 249,789,907 of record NC_090648.1, on the reverse strand, counting down.
CTGTTTTCAGCTGGCTCTAGTGTAACAATTTTGTTTTTTGACAGGTTCCCAAGAGTCAGACAGCTCACAGTCTGCCAAGAAAGACATGTTGGCTGCACTGAAATCCAGGCAGGAAGCTCTGGAAGAGACACTACGCCAACGGCTGGTGGAGCTGAAGAAACTCTGTCTACGTGAAGCGGTAAATAAAGGGCACCTCTTCCTGTTTTCATTAGCATGAGTCTGCGCAGTACATATAGTAAGCATGAATTACATGGTGTGTGCAACTAGGCTGCATTTGCACATCTTGCTTACTGAATTAAAATAATTTTCATTATGTAGACATTGCCAATGTAGGGGATTCTGCCTTGCCTTGTTTGCAATGGTATGTGGACCCTTTCTTACAGTATCCCTGTTTCCTTTTACAGTGAATATGGTTTAGTTGGTTATAACAGAGTTGTGATTGAGTAAGAACCTCTGAAGAAAAATTGTTAGTTCTGCCAATTGCTTTCATAGGCAGCAGGTACTGCAACAACTGGTAAAAGGATGTTCCAGTGTTATGAATATTGGCTATGTGTTTAATCCTCATTCCTGCTTACAACTGGGTCCTAGGTATCAATCCATCCAGGGACATAATCTGCAGTATAGTTTGCAGTGTATGTGTATTTTCTGCCTTTGTGGGTTTCCTGAGTGTCTGAACAAACGCCTCAAAAGGATGGGGAAAGCCAGTGAGTCACATATTTTATTACTAGTGTCTACAAAGCTGTGAAAGTCCTTTGTAATCTTTTTTTTTCCTGCAAAAATGCCAGGAATTGGAATCATTTCCTGTGGGAATTCTTGAGGAGCAAGGATTTAGGTGTGGGAGGAAAGCTGAGCACCGGCAGGCAAAGAGGAGTGACTAAACCTGGACAAAGGATTATATTACCAAAACATATGTTACTAACTGATTAGAACTATGGTCCTCTCTGTAATGAGAAGATGGTGATGATGCTTAGTAAGTTGTCATGGAAATGCTCCAAACTGAAACTGCATTAAACTACACAAATGCGCTTGTGCTTACTTCTTCTAAGCTATTGCCAGGACTAAGGTAGTCTTTCCTTGCAATATCTGAAAGTGATAAAAAAAGGAAGCAGATTAGTTTCTTCTTTCGTATGGTATATACTAGCTGGAGAATCTTCACTTGTTATATGCTGCAGCATGTTAGATAGACCACTAAGCTGTTCCTAATGGTCAGTCCTTCCATATTAGAGCAATTTTAAGCAAGAAGTTATAGCACTTAGTTATAGAACTTAGGATGTTTTGTTATACTATCGTAGTAAAATGTAAAAAAGCTTTCAGTTAAAATATGTATAATTGAACTGAGCCATAGGAAAACGTGAACCTTACTGTGCACATCAGCAGCTGATATAGTGTAAAAGGACCCTAAAGGTCCTTTAACCAGGGACGGATCTAGACCAAGTTGCCCCAAGTTGCGCCTGGGGCAAGGTCAGGTTTTGGCGCCTAAACTGCCATTCTCCATCCAAATTTTTCCGCCTTTTTAAGAATTCTACAAACTGCGCCTGGGGCAAGAGACCCGCTTGCCCCCCCCTAGATCCGTCCCTGCCTTTAACACTGAATCATTTGCTGTCAGTTATAACCGAATGGACAACTGATGTGCAGCCTAGCTGAAGGTAATGTCTATGTTTTCCTATGGCTCACTTCACATAATACGCATTATAACTGCTATGGAACATCTGATCAGTTAAAACGCATCCATTTTTCAGTGTGCCTAGCTTATTAAAGTTATGCTTTGTCTGCAATATTCTGTTGCAGTGTAATATGTTACAAAGCTGTTATACCAGAGTGAATATGCATATGTATTTATAAATAAATGGGGATATTTCTGGAATGTTGGGGTTAGGTACACTATTTTACTTTATCTGGATTGTTGATTTTATTTGTATGTCATAACTTAGTCAAGTCCCTCAGCACTACAAAGTTTTTTAATAAATGTGAACAAGGTAAAATATTTGCCTAGTAAGCTAAACTTGGCCAATCACTGTGCTCAATGCTTTACACTGCCACATGGAAGCATAACGCAACGCAACAGCTCAGCAAAAGCATGTTCTTCTGTTTCGCAGGAACTCACAGGCAAACTGCCAAGGGAATATCCATTAGATCCAGGAGAAGAGCCGCCTACTGTTCGACGGCGGATAGGGACATCATTTAAATTGGATGAAGATAAACTACTTGCAAGAGGAGAGGTGAGAGGACAGAACACAATCTGTTTAAAGTGTATCTGCTGACTTTAACACTACCTAGACATGGTAAGGTTAAATAAGACTGCACACTGAAGATTGTAAGATGTGTGGCCAGCAAAACGTCACTGGAGCAGAGCTGAATGTAGTTTCTTGTGGTTATTGCACTTCTAACATTACCACTGCTCCTAGTACTACTCCATCAAGTAAGCCTGACCGTTACTTCCTATGGTTGTAATGCAGCTGAGAAAAAGGATAGGAGGATGACAAGTATCACTGCAGCTTGGTCACATGGTTTTTGTGCGTGACAAACACTGTACAACACTTCTCACATGGAAGTGTAAAAGTCTGCTGTCAATCACAGGTTTTGGAAATGTGAAACAAGGGCTCCTGTTCTCTTCAGCTATTTAAGCCGCATACACACGCTAGATTAAAGTCGGCTGAGGCGGCTGATAACAACCGTATTTTGGAAATATGTTCTTTGTTCACATACTTCTAACTCATTTATTAAACAAACAAATTATTCTTCTCTAAAAATGACAAATATTGATTAACAATCTTCTGTTCTCTCTGGCTGTGGAGCCGTCGGCCTGCCACTAGCTAGAACCCCCATTTAGCGTTAGACCGCAGCACATGCAATAATAACAAAAGGATGAGGAGACCTTCTGGAGTTGGGAAGGTCTGGCAGGATGTATATTTATTCATGATGTGGGAGTTAGGGGAGAGGGGATTGCATTAGGTCTGTGACATCCTATGTCAGTCTATGCTGTGTAGGACCACAGCTGCTAGAGTCTCATATTACCAGATAGGGGGATTCCACGTTGTTATCTTTAGGAGAAATATGTCTTGAAAATGCCACCCACTAGGTCATATCTCCTTCATATGTAGAGATGAGTCAGTGGGAAGCAATGCTGGATCAATAACAGCCTCTGATTCAGAACAGAAGCTCCTGAGACTTTCTCTTGTTATCACAGAATCAAAGCTGAGTAAACATAAAAGACCTATCTGATTCTGAACATCTTTTAGTGCTTTGGCTTGGAGCTTTACTCATAGGATGATCAGCTTTGTGTTTATGTGTCAGCTTGAGAATACTCATCCATTCTCCCTCCACTCTCCATCAGAGCACTGAACCACTGCTAAGAGGAGGGGACAAATATTCCAGCAGTCCATTGTCTGGAGTGACTTATGAGCTCCTAGACATCTCTGCCATTGTTTGGTTTCCTGTGTCTCCTACTGATTTATCAGCTTCGTCATGCCACATAGGCGACAAATGTGCTTATACAGCCAGTTTTTATAAACATTCTCACAGTCTGGTACAATTACCAAATGTTAGGGTTTCCACCTTCAGGGCACAGTAATCAGCTTCTGTCCCGCATATGATAAGCAATTGAAATGCACATCAGTAGACATGGTTCTACTTTCCTGCATTCTGTGCCTGGTGATTTGATTAATTGGTTTTAGTACACGCACAGCACTGCTGCACTGTAGCAAAAGGGGCACAGCAAGAGTAGTATGCAACACATTATAGTACAATAGCTTGAGTAAGCACTTTAAATAATAATGCTCAAAACATACAGCTGTGCCATAGAAACAGCCCTAATTGCTTAACGTGCACCTCTTTTCTACCTCACATTAGTCATGCGTTTGACCTCAACTATTTGCAGTCCTGATGGGAATGCCAACCAGTCATTGTCACAGCTGTGGCCTCCAGTCGGATCACACTAATAGGCATAGAATATTGTGAAACACAATATGAAGTATGGATACAAGTTTAGAATGCTCCACATATCAGCTGTTGTTAACTTAGCACTTAACCATCACTCCATATTTCTCTAATTATATGTGTATGTACACACATGGATGACACCATTGTACAACAATGGATCGCTCATCATTTTAAGTTAAATACAGAGAGGAATGAAAAATGCATCAAATGTGCTCATGTTCAAATAAATGGAACTGGAAATGAGCAGAGAGCTAATCAGAATAGAGAACTGCCAATCAATCAGTTGACTGCTAGTAGAGATTTACACAGCTGTTGGCTAATAAGTTGGCAGTCCCTGATTAGGATTAGTCCCAGTACATGTCCAGTCCAAGTCATGAAAACATTTCACACAGTGAATTTTCTCTCATTCATGGTGGCACACACAATTACTTCAGGAAGGCAGTTATGATGATACAAATGCTTTGATGAAGTGGTTATACATACATGACTCCATGACGGTGGTGAAAAACTCTTTACAAACTGCCAGTTACTTATTTATATATCCAGAAAATATATACTAATGTGCATGGTAATGCTGCTTATACAATTATATACATCGGCCCTTATTCGAATCATTTTGTCGTCTTAAGTTTTCTCCTAGGTTATATTTTCACACCTACCAGTAATCGATAAAATGTCTTCAGCAAGAAAATACTCTGAATACTTTTGTTGGCACTTTTCTTACCCACTTTTTGGTAGAAAAATTATCTCCTAAGAGAAAATGCAAGAGATAAACTGAATTCAGTAAGGGTCATCATGGCTTATCCCACTAAAGCCCAATTTTACCATGTTTTGTGTCTGTGTCTGTGTGTGTGTATACACATATACACACACACATATATATATTATACTGCCACACATTACAGGACACGACATAAAACTATTCTTGTAAAACTGACGGTGTAGTGACTAAAGGGTTAAGGAGCAGAGGAGCAGTTTCAGGTGTTGAAGACAAGTTTTCTCCAGCCCTTTGAACTAGGCTGACATAAAAAGAGCTTTTATCCCTGTTTCATTTTGGAGATGAAGGAAAGCCATGACAGAGCTGTGGTTAAACATTATTGGATGGATGCGTCACCTCCTAGCAATCTAACAATAGCCCCATGCTTTGTCACTGACTGCTACATACACTAAATACATTTATAAGACCAGATTGTAGCAATCACAGCTAACCTGGCAAAGACTGCAAGGTAAATTGTGTAAGTAAGCTGTGCTGAGTACTAGAGTAATATATGGAATCTCATTCTAGGAAGAGGAGCTGGAGCGTCTGGAAAGGGAGTTTGCCATTCAGTCCCAGATTACAGAGGCAGCTCGGCGTTTAGCCTGCGACCCTCATGTAAGTAAAAAGCTGAAGAAGCAGAGAAAAACCTCATACCTCAATGCTTTGAAGAAACTTCAGGAAATCGAAAACTCCATTAATGACTACCGCGTCAAGTCTGGCAAAAAGCCCACACAGAGAGCTTCTTTAATTATAGATGGTAAGTCCTTCAACAAACTCATTTAACACTGACCTCTTATGCAGAAATGTACAGGTTGTATGGAATCAATCACATATCCACCTGCCCCTGAATGACTATACCTACCTGTGAGTGTAAAGGTGACCACACATTACTCGATTTGCAGCATCACTATCTGGCAGGTTCGAGCATAATGTTGAATCTGCCAGAGATGGATGCCGCAACGTTACGTGGCCACCCGATTGTAAATCTGATTGATTTCTGGCCGGCATGCTAGAAAGATTTCTGGTCGGCATGCTAGAAAGATCTCACTCAAAAGGGCGCAACAGTAGCTGTGTTCAATTAATCCTGGCAGATTCCCCAACGATCTCCCCCTTTGTGTAATGTGTTTTATCAATGATCAGATTGGAAGATCGATTGTTAGTTCAATATAGTTGGATCGTTAGTGGGCCTCTTAACACGTAGAGAGACTTCTGGACGATTTTCATCAAATGCCTTTTATCTATTAGTATATTTGTAACTGGAAATAAATATTTACACATTGTGAATTTCTGTTGCTAATGTTTATAGTTTCTGTTTTGTTCTCACACAAAACAGTTAATCAGAAGTTTAGTGCTTTTAAAGTTTAAAGTATCTTTTTATGCGTGTGCACCTGGGGCATATAACATCCATGCAATGTTACATGTGACTTCTCTGCTTGCTCACTGATCAGCATCCACCCCTGAGGTCATGTATTCAGTGCACTGACATCTGTGCTGTTACCTGACCGAAGCTATCAAAGTTTGCTACCAGACCTCGTGATATGTATTGTCACTAATGATACAATCGGGATTGTACAAACTTGCCTAATCTATGTAGAAAGGTAAACTGAGTGAATATACCTTGAATGGATACTTAAAGTGTAGCAGAGATAAAAATTACTACAGATTTGAAACTTACCCGGGGCTTCCTCCAGCCCCATAAGATCACCTGAGTCCCACACCTTCCTCCCGCAGTCTGCCGTTCAGCCATGATCAGCCCCAGTAATAGGCTCAGTTGTGTCCAGTCTGGGTTTTCTGCGCATGCGTGGACCTCCTGCGCATGCACAATAGACCCAGACTGGACACGACTGAGCTGTTACCGGGGCTGATCATGGCTGAACAGCAGACCGCGGGAGGATGGTGTGGGACTCAGATGATCATATGGGGCTGGAGGAAGCCCTGGGTAAGTTTCAAATCTTCAGTAATTTTTATCTCTGGTTCACTTTAAAGTAGTCCCTCATATTACATTGGAGTGTTAAGATTGTACAAGATTGTATCATTAGTGGGCACCTTTAGCATGAGCAATAGGCATACACACAGTTTATCCTGCCCATTCTTCCTTGTATATGTAGTAGGGATAATGCAATCACACTGAGCGTGTCCTTATGCTGTGTTCTTTCTTTACAGAAGCAAACCTGGGGAGTGAAGACAGCTCGCTTTCTGATGCACTTGTACTAGAAGATGGTATGCACTGTAGCGTTTTTTGTAGCAGTTAATATAGTCCTTTTATTATGCATAACTACCAGAGCTATTATAGATATTTTCCTAGTTAAATATTTTCACCATATACCAACTATAAATAACTCAGATGCCATTCATCATCTGCATTAATGTAGCTGAGTGTAGTTAGGTGTCCAGATTCTCCTCAGAACTGACCACTTTAAAGGGAATCTGAAGTGGAAAAAAAGTATGATATAATGATTTGTATGTGTAGTACAACTAAGAAATAGAACATTAGTAGCACAGATATGAGTCTCATATTGTTTCCAGTACAGGAAGAGTTAAGAGACTTCTGTTGTTATCTATGCAAAAGAGCTTATCTGACCTCTCTGACTAATTTAGTCAGAGAGCAATGCTATTTTCTGAAGCACTTATCTCAACCCGTCTCTCACTGTTTCTTGTTTGTTTAAAGAGACTCTGTAACAAAATTTTCAGCCTTATTTATTCTATCCTATAAGTTCCTATACCTGTTCTAATGTGGTCTGTCTTACTGCAGCCTTTCCTAGTTGCACAGTGGCTGTATTATCTATGTTATATAATCTAATCTTCTTTCCTCTGATGGCTTTGTTGGACTCAGGCAGGAATGTGTTGCTCTTCTTGTGATAGGATAGAAGCTATACACACCCTCTCCACACCCCCTGCAGGCTCTGTGTGAGTCACAGACTGAGCTCCTCTCAGCCTATCACATGCCATGTCTTTTGTTTGTAAACACTGCCTAAAACTGGCAATTACAAGCCAGGATCGCAGCAGGGAGTGCCAGAAACAGCACAGAGGGGCCCAGGAGAACATAATGAATAGAATGGTATGCTTTTTATTGTAAGAATTTTAGAGTACAGATTCTCTTTAAGGTTTTTATGACAGGAAGTTCAAAGGATCATTAGCTCTGCTCTTTTTCATCATTTAAAATACAGAGTGAAGTTTGCAAACTGCAATTATTAGAGAATTATATAGCTGTTTTTCTATAACATTGCATAACTGAAAATAAAAATATGAGACTCTTTTCTTTGCTACTAATGTTCTATGAATTATCCGTATTACACATACAATTCATTACATCATACGTTTTTTTTCGCTTCAGTGTCACTTTAAACGGGGAAATGACCTTATGTTAATCTCATATTGTAACTGGACTATATTATCATCAGCCCATAAAATACAGGTACAATTTGACCTCTTATTTAGCAGTTTCAGCTCCACGTGAGCAAGGAGCAACACACATAATGCATAAATGAAGTCATTGTTATAAAACCATGAATAACACCACATAAGACGCTTATGTGACTGCACATATGTCATTTTTGCGGGACATGGTAAATCTAAAGAGAACCAAAAATAGTTTCGTCCAATTGAAGCTGTGCTTTTCCTTTGGACTCATCAGGTATTCTGTTGCTTGTATAGTGCAAAATATATAAATCTGCAAAATACTGCCAGAAATATATTAATCATAAGTAATCTTGACCCGTTTTGGTGAACTGTTTTTTTTTCTAATATGTTATTCTTCTTATTTTTAACCAGATGATTCCCAGGCTCCAAGCATTATGTCTCCTATGCAATCCCCTCATAAAGGCCTGCCACCTAGACCCCCATCCCACGCCAGACCTCACCCTCCTCAGTCTCTGGATGGACTCAGGCAATTGCACTACCAGCGAAATGACTATGATAAATCACCCATAAAACCCAAAATGTGGAGTGAATCTTCTTTAGATGAACCCTATGAGAAAGTAAAGAAACGGTCGTCACACAGTCATTCCAGGTATCTATTTGAACAACACTTGGAGTATCAGATTTTGAAATCAAGCACTGTCTATAGACGGTATGTGCACTTATGATTGGATCACCTGTACATAAGATTTAGTATTCTGGTGTCCAGTAATATCTGTGGCAAACATATGACTGTTTCTTTTATGAAACATAATTCATCTCCTTGTATTTTTGCTTATGTCTTCATTGATGTGTCCAACAACAGATCTCAAGACCCATAAAAATAACAGGAAGGGCCGTACAACCTCTTATTGTACTACTTCACTTTGCCTATGGTGGGCGGAAAACAATTTTTTAAACTGACATATATAATTTTAGCATAAACCAAGCCCCCAAATGTTATTTGACACAACAGATAAAATGGTGAACTCAACTAGAAACTACTCTTTACTCTCCTTGTCAGTCTTTCTGCTACTCTATAATACTAGAGACATCGGCCCTTATCAGGCATAAAAAAAAAATAACAGGGCATTTTTCTAAAGTACTGGCCAGTGACATAAAGAGCCGGAAGTCAACTTTCCAGAAGATTTTACTTTAACGTGATGGCTCTCCTCTTTTCACATCATGAGATACTGATGTTTACTGGTAAACTGCTCACAATCAGATTTTCGTAACCCACATTTGCTTGTTTCTAAATGTACATTTAATTAAAGTTTCCAGTAAATTGCTTAGTAAAATACAGTAGGGAAAAATGTTTGTTTACATAATAAGAACAATGATACGGTTCATTCAGTAGAAACATAAAAAACCCTTGTATTTTACAAAAAAGCAAGAAATCTAAATAACCGTGTGTTTGAGGTTTGTGAGTTTAGTTCCTGATATGGAATGCGAGTGTAAGGGTAACATTACATGTAGCCACTGCCTTGCTCTATGGTGTACATAGGCAGTCAAGGACATTGTGCAGCTCTTGAAAAGATAGTGAATAAGAGTCAAGAGGCTGTTACTTTGCCTACTAGTACTGTCTCCAGTTTTTCATTTGCTAATGACTTGTTTCTGTTTTAGTAACCACAAACGGTTTCCCAGTACGGGCAGCTGCTCAGAAGCTGGTGGGAGTAATTCTCTACAGAACAGCCCCATCCGGACTGTTACTCACTGGAACTCCCAGTCCAGCATGCCATCCACACCCGATCTCCGAATACGAATCCCACATTATGTCCATTCAACCAGGTAAAAGATAAATAAATCTTTCCTCTGTTAAGGCTTGGACACATTACCACATTGCTGAGCAAAAGAAACATGTATTAGTGTTGATAAGCAGGGACATCAGGCCTATAGGCAGACGTATAAACTGCACACCTGTGAGTTTCGACAACACATCTCTGCATACATTTCTGTGCCATAGTTGTATTGGGTCTGCGTTGCAACTGCGAGCATCTAGGTGTGCTGCCTGTGCTGTTTTACAAGCCCTCACAGTTTAGTTGGGACACTGCCATTTACAGTGGTCTGCAGTAGAATTAGAGGCAACCCAAAGCTCTGTGTCCCAGATTTATCCCACCAGTTCTCTGGGGACTGTAGCAATGAGACTGGAATGGGGATTACACCATCTGCTGCAGGGGAGCCTCCACGTAACTGCTGATACCTAGATTCTTTTTCTTTCAAATCTTCAAGCCTGCAGAGACATTGGGAGGAAGGGGGGGCATCATCACTGCACATTGCTATATAGCTTATGTAGACACAAGCTGCTGGCTACACTGAGTGTAGGTATCATCTTTCTCTTCCCTCTGCAGGGTGAAAGGTCGGAAGCAATATTCAGTGACAGATTTACCTGCTGCACTCAGCTCTAGCTTTTTTCCCCTTCCCCCATTGTCCTGCAAGATGCACCCAGACTTTGTGCTCTTACCTGCTTTCACTCCTAGCTGAGCTGGTCAGTATAGCTTGGCACTGTCCCTCTCTCGTGATAAGGGCTGCTTTCTGTAGTATGATCAGTGCAGCTGCCAGTACTATCAGTGCAGCCAGCAGTCTGTACCCCTAGAAACTCCTTAGCATTGGGAGGTGATGGTGGCTGTCTACCAACATCTCTGCAGGCCTGAAGACTTAGGAAAGAAATTCTGCAGTTATACTGAGACCCTCTTGTAGCAGGTTGTGTAAATCACATCATTTTTTACAAATATAATGTATTTTATATAGCACTTGCACCTTCCATAGTGCTTTTACAAAGTATATAGTTATGTCGCTAACTCCCCCTTAGGGAATTCCCAATCTAATCTGGTATGTGGTATTTAGGGATATAGGGAGTGCCACATTTAAATAATGCGGATTGCTTGGCTGACCTTCAGCTTCTATTAATACTTTAAAGTACTTCCTGTGCCTCGGCTTAGCTTCCGATTGGAGGAAGCTAGCAGAGGCGGGGAGCGGAAGGGGAACCTGTTGATGGATTGACATGCTGCAGGTAAATAGTTGGCTAGTGACAAGCAAATTGTCGCTTGCCTGGCAGTATTTTGCTGGGAGACAGCAGAGCCGGGGGGGGGGGGGGGGGGGGGCTGCAGTACAACAATACAGAGGCATGTCATTGTGCACAGGACATGCCTCTATGTCCTATTAAGATTTGAAAATGCCGCCTCGGATTCTCTTTAAATAAGTCTGTGAGTTAAGTTTGGAAAAAAATTAGATAACTTGCGAGGAGAAGCCTCTGGATCCTCAAGAGGCATCTCCCAACTTCCTCCACCAAACCATTTACCAGCAGGGACCCCCAAAGAGCTGCCACATGACACCTGCACGGAAGCGCAGACCCTCTCTGGCTCCAGCATGCACAGTAGCCTGAACCTGATAGAGCTCTTTTTTTTTTTCTGCCGGAGCCTGAGTGGGTCTGTCCTTAGGATTTAAAGTGAAGTTTTCAGGGATGTAGATACTCATTATATGGGAGGGGAAATTAAACGCCATGACAAATCATCTGTTCTCACTAGACATCATGTGTTTCATTTTCATTGAAAGTCACATGTATTTCAGTTGCAGCACAGTGTAGACATGTGCCATTCATTATAATGCACTAGTACTGTTTAACCGTCCACTTTTCCTTTTCTCTTTTGTCCACTTCCTTTGGCAATGGTATCCGTCTACCTGAAAAGCAGACAGAAGCATGCTAGCGTATTGCGGCCCATACGGCCAGCCCTGTAGTAGCCCTGATATGAACCTCCACAATAGCCTTTGTCACTGATAAAGTTCACACTGGCACTAGCCAGGTCATTTGACCTAACCTTAACCATTACAACAATATCTAATCTCATCCTTGCAGTGGAACTATCTGTAATGCTAATATAACCTCTACACTAGCTAGCAATACTCAATGAACATAAATTCCTACTAACATAAAATAAAATCTGCAATTCTCACCACCCCTGGTTGCCTTTTTTGTACTGTAGTTGGGTATGCATTGTCCTTCTCCTGCTACTGTTTGTTTGTTGCCTAGAATCTTGCTTTTTCAATTGACCCAGTCGCTGATCCCCATAAAGTTGATGCAAATGTACTGTTAGCTTTATGCACATGTATGCAGCTTGCAATGAATCATCTGCCACCTCTGGTTGCAGCAAAATACATTGTGAACTAAATATCACCTGTAGATTGCCCAGCATGATATTTTACACACATCTCAAAGGAGATGTGGTGTTTTTTTGCCTTGCAAGAACTTAATGTATCTATATAATCTACAGTATCAGAATATTAAAAAAAAAAGTTTTCATACACATACATTTTATTTTTTATTATAAACGTTCATGTTGATGTTGTTCATACTAACCATGACAATCATTTTGCAGATCAGTGGACATCAGTCCTACAAGGCTTCATAGCTTAGCACAGCACTTTAGGCACCGAAGTTCAAGTTTGGAGTCACAAGGAAAACTTCTGGGCTCTGAAAATGAGACTGGGAGTCCCGATTTCTACACTCCTAGGACTCGTAGCAGTAATGGTTCTGACCCTATGGATGATTGTTCCTCTTGTACTAGCCATTCCAGTTCCGAACACTACTATCCAGCCCAGATAAATCCTAATTATTCAACACTGGCTGAGGATTCTCCTTCTAAAGCCAGAGAACGTCAGAGACACAGACACAAGACCAATGGAAATCTTGTATCGTCTAATTCAGGGAGCATGCCCAATCTGGCTGCCCGAAACGGGACTGGACATCACGGTGTTTACTTGCATAGCCAGAGTCAGCCTTCATCGCAGTACCGGATCAAAGAGTATCCTTTATACATTGAA